>NC_052086.1:8422168-8723835 GCF_015852505.1 Tachyglossus aculeatus
ACAACAAACAGACACATTACTGCTCACAACGAGCTCACCGGGCATTGAGAAGTGACTGGGAGTGCCAGCAGAATGAATCAGCGTCCTGACAGGATCGATGGATGCCATGCTGCCGGAATCCAGCATTGAAGAAGCCCTCCCTGATGGCGGCTTGGGAGTCTGTACCCCGGGGAAATTCCCCTTCCTGGTTTGAGACCCCATGAAAATACTTTAGTTTGGTTTTTTTTTACCATTTTGGACCAGGTCCAACCGCCTTCGTAATAATAATTGTGACTGTGGTATTCGTTAAAGCCCTTACTATGTGCCAGGCACTGTTCTAAGTGCTGGGGTGAATGCAAGTAAATCGAGTTGGACACAATCCCTGTCCCGCATGGAGCCCACAGTCTCATTCCCCATTTTACAGATGAGGTAACTGAGGCCTAGAGAAGTGAAGTGACTTGCCTAAGGTCACGCAGTAGACAGGTGGAGGAGCTAGAATTAGAACCCAGGTCCTGGCAACCAGGCCCGTGCTATTTCCAGTAGGACACATAGTGTCTCATATTATTTATGTAGTTTAATATATTTCTAGAAACACAGGTCTGTAAGTTCCTTGTGGGCAAGACCCATGTCTACCGACTCAGTTATATTGTCCTTTCCCATGCCCTTAGCACAGCGCTCTGCGCACAGTAGGCCTTCAATAAATGCGATTGATTGATGGATTCTGACAGCGAACAATGGCTGTTCCAAGTGTCCCGAAGGTTTCCTTCTGTTCCAGGTCCCGAAATTTGGCTGGAGTACGCCCAGTACTCGATTGGCGGGATCGGCGAGGAAGGAGGCATCGAGAAAGTTCGCGGGATATTTGAGAGGGCCCTCACGTCTGTCGGTTTACACGTGACCAAGGGGGCGGCCATGTGGGAGGCCTACCGAGAGTTCGAGAACGCGATTCTGGAAACGGCCCAGGTAAGGGCAGAACCCGCCCAGGGTGTGGGTTGGCGCGGATTCTTATCACGGTGTTTCCAGAGCTGTCCAGAGCTCCAAAGTAGGAAGGGAGAGCGAGTGTTTTTAAGCCCATTTTACATGTGAGGAAGCTGAGGCACGGAGAAGGTAAGTGACTGGCCCTAGGTCACACAGCAGGCCAGTGGCAGAGCCAGGACTAGACCCCTAGTCTCCCAGTCGTATGCACTTTGCACTAGGCCAACCTGCCTCTGGAGGTCTAAAGCAAAGGAGAGGATGGGACAGTCTTTGTTCCACTTCATATTCAAGAAAAGTTTTTTTTTAAATGGTATTTGTTAAGCGCTGGGGAAGATACAAGCTAATCAGGTTGGACACAGTCTCTGTTCCATTTAATCCCCATTTTTCAGATGTGGGAACTGAGGCCCAGAGAAGGTAAGCGACTTGCCTAAAGGCATTCATTCATTCATTCAATCGTATTTATTGAGCGCTTACTGTGTGCAGAGCACTGTACTAAGCGCTTGGGAAGTACAAGTTGGGAACATATAGAGACAGTCGCTACCCAGCAACGGGCTCAAAGTCCCACGGCAGACAAGCGGCAGAGCCGACACTAGAACTCAGGTCCTCCTACTCCCAGGCCTGGGCTTTTTCCACAAGGCGGTGATCCTTCTAAGTAGTCAGGTTTCCGAGAAGATGCACTGAGTGGTACAGCGTGAAGAAATACCGAAAGAGTTTGATGAGTTTTCTCTTTGCTCAGATAAGCAATTCATTCATTCATTTCATTCAATTGTATTTATTGAGCACTTACTGTGTGCAGAGCACACTACTAAGTACTTGGGAAGTACAAGTTGGCAACATATAGAGACGGTCCCTACCCAACAACGGGCTCACAGTGTAGAAGGAGGAGACACAACAAAACAAAACATGTGGACAGGTGTCAAGTCGTCAGAACAAAAAGAATTAAAGCAAAGTGCACGTCATTAACAAAATAAATAGAATAGTAAATATGTACAAGTAAAGTAGAGTAATAAATCTGTACAAACATATATTCAGGTGCTGTGGGGAGGAGGTAGGGCATGGGGATGGGGAGGAGGAGAGGAAAAAGGGGGCTCAGTCTGGCAAGGCCTCTTGGAGTAGGTGAGCTCTCAGTAGGGATTTGAAGGGAGAAAGAGAGTTAGCTTGGCATATGTGTGGAGGGAGGGCATTCCAGGACAGGGGAAGGACGAGGGCCGGGGGTTGACGGCGGGACAGGTGAGAACGAGGTACAGTGAGGAGGTTAGCGGCAGCGGCAATTAAAATGTTCACATTAGATTTCCCGCATAGGCTGAGAGAAGGGAGGCCTGGCCGAACTGGAGTGAGGATGGAGCCATGGGGCTGAGGGGGAGAGGAAGAGGTGGGTGAAAGGTCCTGAAGAGCGAGCGGGGTGGTGGCGGTTCTCACGCTGAGCGGCTCACGCCCGCGTCTCTGGGCCTCCTCCTCCCGTAGCCCGCGGCTGGCAGCGTCCCGTCCCCCGAGCAGCAGCAGGCGCTGGCTGTGCAGCTCGACAGAATCCACACGCTCTTCCGGCGCCAGCTCAGCATCCCCCTCCTAGGTAAGGATGCCCTTTGGGCGGCTCCGGGGAAGCGGGCCAAGCGGGATGCCCCACTGCGTGCTGGGAAAATCCCTCCACGTAGTGGGGCCCGGAGATGGGTACGTTGCCAATTTCCTCAGCGCGGTCCTGGGGTGGCAATGGGGGACTACCACCAAGGGATAGGACTCCAATCAGACTCATCGGGTGATGTTTGTCTGGATGCCCATACCATTTTTGCCGGAGCTCGGCAAGAGTGGAACAAAGTCTGCTCTTGATTTCAAAAGGGGAAAACGACTCTCTGCTCCATCAGCAGGCTATTCAGTGATATTTATTGAGCGCTTACTGGGTGCAGAGCGCTGTACTAAGTGCTTGATGTAGGACTACCCAATCGGTACACCCAATCCCTCCTCTTCCCTCACTGTTTATGTGAAGTCCAAAGGCAGAACTCCTAGAAAGCATGTGGCCGAAAGGCCTATCGGCACGGTCCCAGACTGAGCCGTCCTACACAGTCCGAGGAGACCGACTTGAACGGCAGAACCATTTTCCCTGCCCCTCAGGGTTTTGCTGCTCTGTCAGTTAATCAGATTTAATGAGCCCTTACTGTGTGCAGAGCACCGTGCTAAGCGCTCGGGAGAGGACAATTTAACAATATTACAGACACGCTCCCTGCCTACAGTGAGCTTACCATCTAGAGAGGGGGGTCAGATGTTAATATAAACGAAGAAAATTAGTGATTTATAAAGAAGAATAATATTTGTTTCTAAATAATAACCCAAACACTGCTCTCCCGTGATCCCCTGCCCCCCTGAGATAGTCTCTCAGCCCACAGCTCTGCTTCCCTGTGGCAAGACCCATACGTGGGCGCCCCTCCCGACCCCTCATCTTTAACAGTATGGGCCCCGGGTTGAATTTACCTTTGGTAGATATGGAGGCAACGTACGCAGAGTATGAAGAATGGTCGGCTGACCCCATCCCGGACTCCGTCACGCAGAGCTACAGGAAGGCACTGCAGCAGATGGAGAAATACAAACCCTACGAAGAGGCCCTGGTGAGGGTTAAATGGCGGGATTTCACGATTTCGGGGCTGAGGGCTGCTTTGTGCATCCCACCCCACCCCCTGGTGTGCATTCTTTCCCAAAGCCACCGGAAAGCAGGTGCCACTGGGGTTCTTTGGTACAGTCGTGAATGGTTTTGGGCTGCCCTCTAGATCTTACCTGCTTCAGTGAAATATTTTTATCCAGTATTTAGTATTTTGTCTAGTATCAGTGGCTAGTATTTAGCCACTGATGCCCCCGCCCCCCCCAAGATCCGCCTATCAGCCCAGTGATCCGCCTGCAGTTTAAACCGAACCTTGCTTCCTGAAGTTCCTCTCCCCCTACCCTGGCAGTTACTCTTGCTGGGTTGGTTCACTCATTCGATCGTATTTATTACTGTGTGCAGAGCACTGTACCAAGCGATTAAAGTGGTGGTATTTGTAAAGCACTTACTGTGTGCCAGGCACTGTACTAAGTGCCGGGGTGGATACAAGATAGGTTGGACACAGTCCGTGTCCCACATGAGGCTCACAGTCTTAGGAAGGGGTCACATTTCGTCCTTAATCCGTCTGCCCTGCTGGTATTCCGTGGCATCGTCTGCCCGCCTCCCAAGTGGGTTACCTGTGGAGCATGCTTCCGAGGGAAGGGGTCAGTTGGGGGTGCTGCAGCGGATGGCCCTCCCCCCGGTCCTGGGGAAACCCCTGGGGCGAGGCCGGACCTCATGGCCACCCGGAGCCGGCGGAGCCACAACCTCGGGATTGTCCGGCCCGGTTGACCCCTGCCCTCCGAACTGCCTGTACTGAAGATTGTTCTCTTAAACCCGCGCCCTGCGGTGACGAAAGCCTCCCGTCGTTTTGCTCCCTAGTTGGTAGCCGAGACACCTAAACTCGCGGAATATCAAACGTACATCGACCTGGAGCTGAAGACGGGCGATCCTGCTCGCATCCAGCTAATCTTCGAGCGGGCGCTGGCCGAGAACTGCCTGGTTCCGGACCTGTGGGCCCGCTACAATCAGTATCTGGTAAGGGAATCTCAACGTAGCCCAAGAGAGGGGCGGTTCGGAATGGAAAAAGGTATAAGGTGTAGAAATAGAGAGCAGTGAATGGATTCCATTCCCTTGCTCCCCTCTGCCGCTGTCGAGTTTCTAGCCCTTAACGCTGTTTTAAAAAGAGATTCCATAAACCAGTAATCCAGTGAGTCTTTCAGTCGTATTCATTGAGCGCTTAATGGGGGCAGAACACTGTACTTAGCACTTGGGAGAGGACAGTACAGTTGGTAGACACGTCCACAGTGAGCTTACGGTCTAGAGGGAGAGATGGACATTAATAGAAATAAATAAATGATGGATAAGGACCTAAGTGCTGTGGGGCTGAGGGAGGGGTGAATAAAGGGAGCAAACCTAAGTACATCGTGTTGTATTGTCGGGTTGTCCCGCATTTCTATAAGTGGCCCATATGCGCAGATACACACATACACACTCTGTGCCTGGCTCTGAGTTGAATATTTAGTGGGCCACACCCCTGCCCTTCCCTGACCTATTTCCTTTTTTAATTTTGGTTGCTTTTTGTTTTTTAAAGGACCGCCAATTGAAGATGAAGGAACTGGTCCTGTCAGCCCACGACCGTGCTGTGAGGAACTGTCCGTGGACAGTTGGCCTGTGGAACCGCTATCTTTTGGCCATGGAAAGGCACGGGGTGGATCATCACCTGGTTTCCGGTGAGGAAGCAGCCAGGCTCGTTCTTCCCTCCAGCCGTAGAAAGAAACCCAGATCTGGGGAGGCTCCGCGGGAAGGTGGCTGGATATTTCATAGGACAGGGCTCCTGCTTTTCACTGTGGGGTGGCCTGGTGTCTTTGGGTTTGAGGAGGAAGAGGGGTGGTTTATGAAAGGATTGGGCAGGTTAGGAGCTGGGACGGGCCGGGGGAGGCCCCCGAGCTCCCTCGTGCTGGAAATTGCCTCCCCCCGCCCCCAATTCCAAGATGTTTTGAGGATTTTGAGGGTGGGCACCTCAGCTCCTGGGGTTCGGGGAGTCTTAGATGGCCAGAGCTGGTCAGCTCCGAGGGGAGGCTTTGGGCGAGTTTCACTGACCCTCAGGTTCCATGTCAGCTGGGTTAAGAGGATGAAGGTTATTTATCTGAGAGCTGGGCTCTGCGCTAATAGGTATCCAAAATTCAGGTCCTGCTTTTTGAGTTCAGAAAAAGCACGTAGATCTTTTAGGGAAGGAGATTTTTCCTCTAGAAATCTGGTGTACAGGGCCCACTGCTCTAACAGCAGGAGCACCCTGCTTTGAGGGAGCTCAGGAGCTCATTTCTGAGCGTTTCTTTCCTTAAAACCACGATTGCTATGTGAAGATGCCTCTTCGAAGGACTTAATAGAGCTTCTTCAGAGCTCAGGTTACTCTCTGAATCCCAGCCTTAGCATTCTTTTTCTTAAGTTCCCGCTGTTAGTTGCCTTTCATCTTCAAGTCAGTAGCGGTTTTGGAGGGAAGTTAACCCGATCATTTTAAAGTCCGTTTTCACTTAGTGAACAGACTCAGTGTGGTTTTCTTTTGCTCTATCCACAGACAATTTTGAAAAGGCCCTGAATGCTGGTTTTATTCAGGCCACAGACTATGTGGAGATCTGGCAGGCCTACCTCGATTACCTGAGGAGAAGGGTGGATTTCAAACAAGGTATCGTGTGTTGTACAGATATTTCTCCCCAAGAGAAACCAGTCCCGTTCAATATGCCATTAACTTCATGCAGAGAAGATGCCCCCAAACTTAGTGATGGAAGTTCTCCCTGCTTGTCCCTCCGCCCCCCCCCCCCCCAAGTCTACCAACTTTGTTGCATTGTACTCTCCCAAGAGCTTAGTACAGTGTTGTCCCCCCCCCCCCGCAAGTCTACCAACTTTGTTGCATTGTACTCTCCCAAGAGCTTAGTACAGTGCTCTGCGCACAGTAAGCGCTCAGTAAATACATTGATTGATTGTTGCTGTCATGGGAGACGAGTTCCCCCCAAAGAATGTGGGGAAAATTGAGATGGTTTGATCGGGACAGCTCAGACCGGAGCAGGGGAGAACCAGAGGAGCTAAGAAACGAGCTGCTCGTTTTTACTGTTGCCTTTTCAGAAACTTTTTTTTCCTTCTCTCCTCACTCTCCCCACCCTTTGCTAAATATATGTCCTTCCCTCTCTTTGGTTGTGCCCTTCTCTTCTCCTCCACCCCCTCCGGGACCCCCTCCCATGGGCCAGAAACCAGGGCAGAGTGAATGTCCACATTCTCCATTCTCTTCCTAGCACTGCACTTGGCAAGTGTTTGATGGACAGGGAAGTTCTTTGTCTGATAGATAATCTGAGCCAGTGAACAGAAAGGAAAGAAATAGCTTCTGCTTGTAATCAGCTCTTCCAGGGTCCACAGTCTTCTTCAAGTGGCAGGTATTCACGCCCAGAGACTAAAGTCCTGAGGGCCTGAATCTTTATTGACAGCCACTGGGCAATTTCTTTTTATCCAAGACCATCAAGAGGGTACGCGAGTAGTCTAGGGGCGATCCAGACTTCCATAGGTTAAGGACAGTGGATTCTCAATTCCGTTCTAAGGTCTGAACTAACATGCTTCCATTTTTTGTAGACTCCAGTAAAGAATTAGAAGAGCTGAGGTCCGCGTTCGCTCGGGCGTTAGACTATCTGAAACAGGAAGTCGAGGAGCGTAAGTTGCCATTTTTCTCCTTCACTCCGCACGCCCCCAAGTGAGTAGTTTTCTTTTCCAAAGTGGCTTTGCCCACCAACCATCCTGAATTCTTTTCTCCCCAGGTTTCAGCGAAAGCGGGGACCCGTCCTGTACAATAATGCAGAACTGGGCAAGAATCGAGGTAAAGCTTTCCACAGGCAGGGGGTCAGCGGCGCTTAAACTTGCCAGGGAGCAGTCTGTCACGGGTGCCTGTAGTTCATGAAGGATGTGGTAGGGTGGGGGGAAGAGAGTGTAACGGCCAGGGGATGATGTGCTTAAAATAAAGGGGGCTTAGCAAGAGAGGGGCCCACGGTAAAGACCCCTCGATCTGCATCTGGGTACCAAGCCCAGGGTGCAGCCGAAGACAGCCCTGAAACGGAGAGAGGGAGAAAAGTGAAACGTAGACCCCAGGGGAGAGACGAAGATGTGGTGAGGCCTGAGGAGTGAGAAAAGATGGAGGCCAAGTGAGGAAAGAGAAGAGACATGGGCAGAGAGGCAGAAGGGAGTGAATAGAGCAGAGCCCTACTGCCCCCCGCGTGTCCATTTCTCTTTTACCTTACACCTCACTCCCTCTCATCCCCCCCGTCTTTCTCTTCCTTCTGCCGCCTGAGTGAGCTGCCACATCCATCCTTTCCAGCTTCTCGCCTCACCTCCTACTCCACCTGTAAAGCAGGGAACTAACTCCCTGCAGAGCCTAGTGGCTAGAGCACAAGCCAGGGAGTCAGAAGGACCAGGGTTCTAATCTTGGCTCCACTGTGTGACCGTGGGCAAGTCACTTCACGTCTCTGGGCCGCAGTTTCCTCCCCTGTAAAATGGGGATTAAGACTGTGAGCCTTATGTGGGACAAGGGACTGTGCCCAATCTTTGATTAGTTTGTGTCGTAGCGCTTAGTATAGCGCCTGGTATATAGTAAGTGCTTAACAAATACCATTAAAAAAAAAATCCCCTTGGCCTGCCTCTCTCTGCTTCTTCTCCGGTTCCTCCTCTGCCTCACTCCTCTGTGTGTGTTTGTGTGTGTCTGTCTCCGTCTCCCTCTTCCTTTCCCTCTCATGCTCACACATGTCATTCCTGAATATTCCGAGTCCGTGGAGGATAAACCCTCGCACTCCTCCAGCCCCGTAGACACAGCTAGAGTCCGCTGGCCAAAGTTCTAATGGTCCCTGCTGAAGAGATAAGCCCATGGAAATGTCCGGTTGAGTGGGAGCCAGCCACTAAGTGGACTAGTGGCATTTTATTCGCGTGGCCTATCCCCGGTATCAATTCCAAATCGAGTGCGCCTCGAATATTTGGAGACGTACATGGATGGAAAGGAGTCGTCAGGGTCCTTCCAGAGCATCGTTGCTCAGTACGGGGTCTGTCAGCGTAGTTCATTCTGGAAATGTCAAAGAAAGATGCTTTTTTACATTTAAAGGCGAAAAGTCCTTTCGCTGATGATGACCGCGCATGGACACCCACCCTGCTTCGGCCTTGGGGTTCCCTGCTCAAGACTGGGCGGGGAGGGTATAGCGTTGGCGATGGCCTCGTGTTGGCGCCTAAGTGGTGAAGACCCCGTTATATTGATGCCCCTGCTTTTCATGGACGATAAAAGTGGGTTTGTCCAGCAGTCTGTCAAATCAGTCATTCTGATGTTGCTCATTGTAAAACCTTCAATCTTGTAGCCAGGACCAATGCTAGAGCTAGAGGTGGAACAATCTAGAAATGAATATTTTCTGAATGCCTCTGTTGATTATTATTATGATTATTATTATTACACATTTTGATACCGCCTTTCTAATTTTTTAGGCTCGCCAGTGTAACAATATGCAGAAAGCCAGGGAGCTGTGGGATAGCATCATGACTAAAGGAAATGCAAAATACGCCAATATGTGGCTAGAATACTACAACCTGGAACGGTAACTGGCTTCTGGGGAGTGGGGCGGTGTTTTTATTTCCCTTGCGTGTAAACCCGTTCCGGGTGATTCGAGGTCAGTTTTGGTAGAAAACTAGAATGGCAGTGCTAAGTAAAACCTTTCATGGACCTGAGGAGAGCTTTCTCCATTAAAAAAAAAAAAATATTAGTATTTAAGTGCTTACTGTGTGCCAGGCACTGTTTTAAGCACCGGGGTAGATACAGAATAATCAGGTTGGACACAATCTATGTCCAACAAACGGGCTCATAGTCTTAATTCCCATTTTCCAGATGAGGTAACTGAGGCTCAGAAGTTAAGTGATCATCATCATCATCAATCATATTTATTGAGCGCTTACTGTGTGCAGAGCACTGTACTAAGCGCTTGGAAAGTACAAGTTGTCAACATATAGAGACAGTCCCTACCCAACAGTGGGCTCACAGTCTAAAAGAAAATTTTATCTCACCCCTCCTAGGTGATTTATTTTAAACACTCCTGTGTATTTACAATTTTTTTTAGTTTTCATGGCAGAGAGGGTATTAGAACCCAGGTTTCCAGCCTTTCAAGGCTGTTACCTTCCCTCTAAGCCACCACAGGCCTCACGATTTGCCCAAGTGATTTGCCCAAGGTGACACAGCAGACAGGTGGCGGAGCCGGGATTAGAAAACGCGGGGTCCTTCTGACTCCCGGGCCGAGGCTCTGTCCACTAGGCCACACTCCTTCATTTAGCCACCAGCGTTCTGAGTTAAAGAAATACACGCTCATTCTGTTTGCTGGGGCTCTCAAAGAGGCAGAGAGGGAAGAAATTGGAGAACCAAGGTGGACGTTAAAGGAGTCTCACCTCTGCGTGTTAGAGCTTTATAGTGTGGGCGAGCTTGGCAGAGAAGCAGCGTGGCTCAGTGGAAAGAGCCCGGGCTTTGGAGTCAGAGGTCGTGGGTTCGAATCCTGGCTCCACCACAAGTCTGCTGTGTGACCTTGGGCAAGTCACTTAACTTCTCTGAGCCTCAGTTACCTCATCTGTAAAAAGGGGGATTAAGACTGTAAGACTTAATCACATTGTATCCCCCCCAGCGCCTAGAACAGTGCTTTGCACATAGTAAGCGCTTAACAAATGCCATCATTATTATTATCAGTGCTTAGAACAGTGCTTTGCACATAGTAAGCGCTTAACAAATGCCATCATTATTATTATTATGTGTTGGAATGCACTCCCCCCCCCCCCCCCCCCCCCCCCCACCCCCGAATCCGAGGGCGGGCAAACGCCGAGTTTTCTGGGAATGGTGGTTTCCGGGCCTGACTCTCGCGGGGAGCGGGTGGGTCGACTCTGATGCTCTGCTCGTGCTCTCCCCAGGGCTCACGGTGACACCCAGCACTGTCGCAAGGCCTTACACCGAGCGGTCCAGTGCACCAGTGACTACCCGGAGCATGTCTGCGAAGTGCTTCTCACCCTGGAGAGGATCGAAGGTGATGGCCGATACCCTCCTGGCTTACCGTGATGGGGTGGGGCCTCTTTGTTCTCCAGCAGGGACTACTACCATTGTTATTATTATCAATCAATCAATCAATCAGTCGTATTTATTGAGCGCTTACTGTGTGCAGAGCACTGTACTAAGCGCTTGGGAAGTACAAGTTGGCAACATATCATCATAATCACCATCATCGTGGTGGTGGTGTAATTCATTAGGCACCTTGTTCGAGTTCTATTCTAAGCACCGGGGTAGATGTAAATTTATCAAGTTGGTCCCAGTCCCTGTCCTACATGGGACTCGCAGTCTGAGTAAGGAGGGAGGACGGGTATTTGATTTCCATCTTACAGTTGGGGAAACAGAGGCCCAGAAAAGTAAAGCAGCGGTGACACAGCAAGCCCTTGGAAGAGCCGGGATCAGAAGCCAGGTCCTCTGACTTCCCAGGCCTGGGCTCTTGTCACCAAGCCACGCTGGCTTGGTTGAACCGTTTTGATCAGTGGTGTATGGGTCCTGTACAAGCTTGGGAAGGAAAGGTGGAATGGGTGGACGTGATCCATGGAGTCGTTGGAGGTGATGAGATTCACTGTGGAAAAAGCCACCTGGAGGAGACGTGATTTCCGAATGCACTCGCAGTAACGAGCTGTACCCTGGAGGGGTGGTGGAGTCGTGGAAATTTTAGAAAGCGTCGGACATTTCTTCAGTTTTGTGTTGCCTTTGACTTTCAGGCACTTTGGAAGACTGGGATGTAGCAGTTCAGAAAACGGAAAACCGACTAGCTCGAGTGAACGAACAGAGAGTAAAGGTGATGTTTGATCTGGGGGACTCGTTGTATAGAGGCCTGATGAAAACTGTCCTAAGATCTCTCTTGAAATTTCCACTGCCCGGAGAACATCAATAATTGTCGATGATAAAGAATGCCGTACTCGGGGGAGTGAAGAAGATGATCACAGCTGATCCTACTGAGGGCTCACCTCCTCCAGGAGGCCCTCCCAGACTGAGCCCCCTTTTTCTTCTCCTCACCCCCCGGCCCTCCCTCCTTCCCCTCCCCACAGCACCTGTATATATGTTTGTACAGATTTATTACTCTATTTATTTTACCTGTACGTATTTACTATTCTATTTCTTTTGTTAATGATGTGCATCTACCTTTATTTCTATTTATTCTGATGACTTGACACCTGTCCACATGTTTTGTTGTCTGTCTCCCCCTTCTAGACTGTGAGCCTGTTGTTGGGTAGGGACTGTCTCTATGTGTTGTCAACTTGTACTTCCCAAGCGCATAGTACAGTGCCCTGCACACGGTAAGCGCTCAATAAATACGATAGAACGAATGAATGAATCTAAATACTAATAATGATGATGGCATTTATGAACAGCTTACTATTTGCTAGGCACTGTTCTAAGCGCTGGGGCAGATAAAGGGTAATCAGGTTGTCCCGCATGGGGCTGACAGCCTTAATCCCCATTTTACAGATGAGGTCACTGAGGTACAGAGATTTTAGTGACTTGCGCTAAGTCACACAGCCAACAAGCGGCGGAGCCGGGATTAGAAGCCACGGCCTCTGACTCCCAAGCCCGTGCTCTTCCCGCTAAACCACGCTGCTTCTCTTAAGCCGCTGCAGTGAAGAGCGGGATAGTAGTTTTTCCGTTGGAGAGATTCTTGGCCCCAAAGTTCCCTAGGCCGTGGCTGTGCTGGAGGCCCAGAGAAGCTAACCAGGGCAAGCTGCGATCAGCCCAAACTGAGGCAATCGGGGTGACTAGTAAGTGGGTCCCCACCGAGGCCTCGCGGTATATGAAGGTTTTGTTAACCCGGAGTGAGCGCAGTGGCCGCTCAATGCAGGCCTCCAGCCGAGGAGTACCGTGACACCGACAGACCCATTTCCTTTTTCTTTTCTCTTTTGGCCTGACCTGATCCTTCCCCGCAGAAGCCGGGAGGAACGGATCTCCCCAGAGCGCGCGGAGAGATTTATGCGATTCCCTCGTGTCCCTAGGCTGCGGAGAGGGAAGCAGTCCTCGCCCAGCAAGAAGAAGAGAAGGCCGAGCAGCGGAAGCGATTGCGAACGGAGAAGAAAGCGCTGAAGAAACTCAGGAAGACCAAAGCCGGAGACAAACGCAAAGCTGATGAGGACGAAGACGAGGAGTGGGGAGAAGAAGAAGGTTGGGGTCGATTCGGGCAGATGTTTATCACCCCGTGTTGTTTTGGGACAGGCAGGGAAGTATTAATACCGTTCATTCAGTTGTATTGATTGAGCGCTTATTGTGTGCAAAGCACTGAACTAAGCGCTTGGGAGAGGACAATATAACAACAAACAGTCCCTGCCCACACTGGTTGGGTAGGTGTAGGAAAACCCACCTCCGCCGGGATCCCTGTTTTCCTTCAGGTCTTAATGACCCTCCAATAATTAAAATAAAAATGAACTGTGGTAGTTGTTCAGCCCTTACAGTGCACCAATCATTGGACTGAGGATAGCTACAAGATAATCAGGTCAGACACACGGCCTCTGTCCCACAAGGGGCTGACAGTCTAAGGAAGAGAACCGGACCTAAATGCCCGTTGGACAGATGAGGAAACTGAGGCCCTGTACAGTGACTCTCCCAAGGACAACCAGCGGGCAAGCGGCGGAGCTGGGATTGGAACCCAGGCCCTCTCACCCCCTGTCCCTGGCTCCTCCCACGAGGTCACACTGCTCCTCAGTCATTCAGTCATGTTTCTCGAGCCGCTCACTGTGTGCAGAGCACTGTACTAAAAGCACTTTGGGAGAGTACGGTACAACAGTAAACAGACACTTCAATCAGCGATATTTATGGAGCCCTTCTGCATGCAGAGCCCTGGACTAAGACTGCAAAAGAGCTAGTCGACATGTTCCCCTCCCACCGGGAATACTTTAGGTAACTTCATGGATGTCCCAAATCCCCCCCACCTCCCAACCCTGTTTATTTTTTTGCTTTCGGATGTTCCGCAGAACAGCCCAGCAAGCGGCCGAGAGGCGAAAGCGGCCTGCCTGTGCCAGAAGGGACGGAAGCCATGGAGCTGGAGGCGGGACTGTTCGGGCGGAGCGCCGCCGTGAAAGTGGACCCGCCTTCCAAGCAGAAGGAGAAGGCGGCCGCCCTGAAGAAGGAGATGCCCAAGGTCTTACACGACAGCAACAAGGACAGCATCACGGTGTTCGTCAGCAACCTGCCCTACAGCATGGGGGAGCCGGCCAGCACGCTCAGGCCCCTCTTCGAGGGCTGCGGGGAGGTGGCCGACATCCGCCCCATCTTCAACAACCGGGGCGACTTCCGCGGCTACTGCTACGTGGAGTTCAAGGAGGAGAAGGCGGCCCTGCAGGCCCTGGGCCTGGACCGTCAGCTGGTGGCCGACCGCCCCATGTTCGTGTCGCCCTGCGTCGACAAGAACAAGCACCCGGACTTCAAGGTACGCCTGCCGAGAGAGGGGCTGTCGGCCCGTTGTGGGCGGGGAACCTCTCTGTTTTCTGTTCTGTCGTACTCTCCCGAGCGCTTAGTGCAGTGGCTCAAGACCCTCTTCGTTGTCTTTCAACTTCGTACGTTCTTGCCTTCTCGCCGGTCGGGGAGCCTCGGGGCAGGAACACACCACCCCCACCCCGACCACAAGTCAAGCGAGCCCGAGGCCTGGCATTTAGTGAGAAGCAGCCTGGCCTGGGAGTCTGAAGGTCATGGGTTCAAATCCCGACTCCGCCATTTGTCTGTTTTGTGACCTTGGACAATTCATTTCACTTCTCCGGGGCCTCGGTTGCCTCATCTGACAAATGGGGATTAAGACTGAGCCCCATATGGAACAGGGACCGCTTCCAGCTCGATTTGCTTGTATCCATCTCCGTGCTTAGTGCAGTGCCTTGCACATAGTAAGCGCTTAACAGATGTTATTATGACAGTGTTCTGCACACGGTAGGTGCTCAGTAAATACCATTGAATGGATGAATTAATATGATGGGTAGCCACATGGCCGGCCGCCCACCATTGGTAGTCGTGGAATTCTCAGCGCCGGGATCCCTTTATTGGAACTTCCGGAAGACCCTCGTGGACGGGCCCTGGGAAAATGGGCCAGATTCCGGGCAGGGGGGCGGTCTTTATGGCGCTTCCAACTGGCGAGCGTCCTGATCCCGTTTTCACAGGTGTTTAGGTACAGCACCGCGCTCGAGAAGCACAAACTGTTCATCTCCGGCCTGCCGTTCTCCTGCACTAAGGAAGAGCTGGAAGAGATCTGCCGGGCGCACGGCACCATCAAAGACCTCAGGCTGGTCACCAACCGGGCCGGGAAACCGAAGGTAGCCAGGAGCCCCGGGGGGCCGGTTCAGGGAGACCGCCTGGCGCGGGAGGGTCACCGTTCCGGGGGTAGAAGCGGGGATGGGATTTCTCCAGCGCTCGCTGCCTAAGCGCTTGGGAGAGCACGGCGAAAGCAAGACGTCCCTTCCTTACCCGCCAGGAGCTTCCCTTCCAATGGAGGCGGCATAATAAATGTTGACGACCGGATTTAGCCGGATGAGGAATTGAGTGTGCTATTGACTGTATATTTCAGAGGAGGGGGCCTTAATGAATACGCTGGTACTAGAGTTGTTGTTATTCTGGCCATCTTACCTATAATTCCTTAAAGCACTGAGTCAGTCACCTTGCCTCCTCTTACTTCTCCTCCCTGCATTTACTACTGCAGCCCAATCCACACACTTTGCTCCTCTACTGCCAACCCACTGACCGTCCCTGGATCTCGTCTGTTTCATCGCCAGCCTCGCCCACATCCTGCCTCTGGCCCAAAATGCTCTCCCTCTTCATCTCCAACGGACAGTTACTCTCCCCACCTCCAAAACCTTATCAAATGCATATATCTCCCAGAGGCCTTCCCCGACTCAGCCCTCGTTTCCTCTTCTCCCCTTCCTTTGCACCCCTTATCCACCGCTCCCTCAGCCCCACAGAACTTCTGTCCGCAGCTGTGATTTATTTGTACCAGTGTCTGTGTCCCCCTCTAGACTGTAATCTCATTGTGGGTAGGGAATGGGTCCGTTTATTGTTCTCGTGTACTCTCCTGAGTGGTTAGTACGGTGCTCTGCAAGCAGCAAGCGCTCGATCAGTGTGACGGATCGGTCGACCGAGTTGCCGACGCCTTTGGGTTTTCCTCATTTAGGGCCTGGCCTACGTGGAGTATGAGAACGAAGCCCAGGCTTCGCAGGCGGTGTTGAAGATGGACGGCATGACCATCAAACAGAATACCATCAAGGTGGCCATCAGCAACCCCCCACAGAGGAAATTCCCGGACAGACCCGAGGCAGGAAAGGCCTCGGCCCCCATGGTACCGCGACAGATTTACGGAGCGTGAGTATCCCAGGGGAAGGTGGGCTTTGAACCTCCTTTTCCCCAGTGGATTCCCGGGGGCGATCCGTCCGGACCGTGCGAAGCTTCCCTCCGGGCGGTCGGTTCTCCGCTAACTTGGGGAGGGCCCCGCGGTTCACGCAGAAACCCCGGGGACCGACTTTCAGTCGTGAATGCCAAGTCGGAGAGGGGGAAGTGGTTATCCCCTTTTTACGGATGAGGGCACCGGGGCCCCAGAGAAGTTAAGCGACTGGCCCGAGACTGCCCAGCGGGGCTAGAGCCCAGGCCTCTTGAGCACCGGGCCTGCTGTCTTTCCAGGTGTCCACTAATACCCACGATCCCCTGGAGTATTTGGGGTGCTTCGTAGAGTAAGGAGATCCTGCGTGGCGGGTGGTGACCCGTGGCCGCCTTTCTGGGCTCCCCCTAATGTCTCCCTTTACTTCTTCAGAAGGGGAAAAGGAAGAACCCAGCTCTCGCTGCTCCCGCGGGCCCTCCACCGCCCCGGCCCCAAGACGGAGAACGGGACTGGCCCAGACGAGTCCGCCGGGGTCTCCTCCCCGTCCCCGCCGGGGGCCAAAATGTCCAACGCCGACTTCGCCAGGATGCTCCTGAAAAAGTGAACGGGACCGGAGGGGAGATGTGACAATGCCTTCTAGGAAGCCATTTTGTGTCCTTACTTAACGCTAGCGAGAGAAAACAGCCATTCGTCCCCCACCGCCAAGAGCCACTTAGGGCGGTCGCATCTCCTGGGGAGGCGGGGAGCCGGCGGCGGGAGCCCGGCTCGGATTAGGCAGAGAGAGCCGGGGGTGGGGGTGGGCGGACCGAAGATGATCCCTCATATTGAGGGGAAGAAGCCGGGGAAATGGCGCTAGCTGTACGGGCTGGGCACGGAGAGGAGTTTCATAGGATATTCGTGTTTCGTGTTTTTTGTTTTTTGGGTCTTTATTTTTCTGTCCGATGGGGGAGAGATGAAAGCGACACCTCGATAGCGCACACTCACAGAGCTCCACTCATCCCAAGTGGCCTGCGGGCAGCCCCCCCCCCCCCAGCCCGATGCCCTGCGTTCGGCCCCCACGCCAGCCGCGCCCACCTCTCTCTGCGTTTTTCACCCGATCCGATGGCAGACGCTAGTGATTCACCATGATGGCCTATTTTAGTAGGGGGGAGGGGCAAAACCACATCACCCGTCCACGGGGTGGATGTTCCCTTCCAGGTGATAACGTCCATTTTTATATGGTGCATTTGCACACGACTCGGCAAACCCGTTGTCTTTGTTTCCCAAAGCGGAGACACCGGAGACGTCGGTTTGGTATGTGCACACCCTGTCCGCTCCCGCCCTGGACCACTTCCCGTCGCCGCGTGTGCTAAATGACCCTGTATCTCTCGTGTGAACCCCGGGTTTGAGTCCTCAATTTCTGTTGTCCGCATTCAGCATTCGGCGCGAACCCGACTCTGTCCCTCCTGCCGCCTTGGTTTTATTAAACAGAGGTTCTCTACTATGTTGCTGCAAGGTGGCTTCCTAGTCCCTCCCTTTTCTCCCCCCATCCATGCAACCTTTTCACTCCCCTCAACCGTTTTGGCTCCCTGGGGCACTAAGTGGGGAATTGAGTTGTAAACTGGGGTGGGCAGGAGAAGGGTGGACTTGTCGTTGGAGCAGGGGGCATCTTTGACTCCGGTTCTGAAGGTGAGGTTTAGCCACCCTCTAGTCTGTGCAGGAGAGGTGGAGAGTCTGTCCCTGGGGGTGACTTAAGTCTGCCTTGAAAGAGGGTGCAGGTGGGGTAGTTATCATAATATTTTATTCATTCAGTTGTATTTATTGAGCACTTACTGTGTGCAGAGCACTGTACTGAGTGCTTGGAAAGTACAATCCAGTATTCATTAAGCACTTACTGTGTGCCGGGCAGTGTGCTAAGCACCGGAGTGGATACAAGCAAATCGGACACAGTCCCTGTCCCTTGTGGGGCTCAGTCGCAATCCTTGATTACGAATGAGGTAACCGAAGCCCAGATAAGTGACTTGCCTAAGGTCACATAGCAGACAAGGGGCGGAGCTGGGATTAGCCATGACCTTCTGACTCCAGGGCCTGTGCTCTATCAGGGTGTGAATCCCTCCACCACCTTGAAGGACACAGCTTCTCCTTTGACCCGTTTGAAGTCTGAAGGAGCCGCTTAGATTGATTTAAAAAAAACAAAACCAAAATTTCCCTTTCAAGGATCAGGATTGGGCCTCGGTTTGATCTCTGAATCTCCCCCCTCCACCTTCCAGTTGAGGTGTGCTCTTTGAAGTAATAATAGTTGTGGTATTTGTTAAGCGCTTACTCTGTGCCAGGCACTGCGCTAAGAGCTGTGCACTGTACTAAGCGCTGTAGCTTTGGGACCGTGGGCTCCCTTTGCCCCACCCAGAAAAGACCCCATGTTCCTCACCCTCCCCAGGGGTGCTATCCCAGCCAGGACATCCTTTGTTATCCTGCATCCCAAAACTTGGTAAGAAATTGCTTTCCTGCAGCGGCAAAGCTTTAGACCCACGAGGAAATGTCACAGGACGGGTTTACTTAATAAAATAGTTTATTAGAATAATCGGTTAAAATAACATCTTGGACACAGCTAAAGTGCAAACCACTCATTTTGCAGTCAAACTATAAAGTGTCTTTTTTTCCGATCAGGTTGCCATTCGGCTCATCTCGTGAGTTGTCTTCCCAAGACCGTATACTTCCTAGGTCTGGATTCAGTAGGGACGAAGTAACGTCATGAAGTAAAAGCACGTTGCCTTTTTAGAAAGGCGAACATCCTTTATACAGGTCAGCTTAATGCCTGGGCCTAGCAGGGAAACTCATCCCTCTAAAGACTCTCCCCGATCTCCCTCATTGTCACTCCTGGTTGTATTTTGATGTAACCAGAATATCTTAAGTGAGAAGTCTTCAGCCAGATCGAACCCAGAATGGGGAAGTTTAAAAGTTTCCGAGGCAGCCCTCCAGCATTTCTAGGTACATTCGTTGTAGGCGGGTACTGCCGTCAGAAAATTTAATTTTTCGGGAGCTCCAGTCCCTGTAGGGAATCCGGTTAGCTTTTGGGTCACAAAGAGCCCAAACCCTGCCCATAGCAAATGAGATGTAGGCCGCAGGATGTAGCTGACTTTTATGTAACTGTAACTTTGTAACATTTTACCTCCTTCCAAGGTGCTAGAAACATTTAAACCCCTTCACGCAGCATGCAGGGGACCAACTCCGGAGCTGGAAGAAGAGAACGAGCTCGCCATCAGTGTGGGAAAACCATGTTTTCAAGAACACGGGGAGTGATGGGGTGGAGTTTCTACCTGGAGTGTCCTCTACACTGGTAGCAGTTTCTCAGAGCCAGACCTTACTAGGGTGAGAAAAACGTTTCCAGCACGGGGATGGAAATCATGCTGGGGTGGAGAGACAAAAGATTGACATTGTCCACAACTGTTCAATTTACTGTCCACAATTGTCCAGTTTCTAGTTTGAATCTGGTTGGTCAGGGCCAGTTCTGGTAGACAAACAGCTGTTTTATTAACAGGTGGGTCTACGGAACTCTGTGGAGCTTGAAATGGAGAAAAAATGGGGGGAGAGGGGAGGGTGGGCGGGGAATATCCAGTTAAACGCACATTAGAGGCTGAAGACACAAAATAACATTCCGGTCACCAAGGTTGGGTTTCCTGACAATAAACAGGCCGTGAAATCAAACTGTTATCCAACAAACCCCCAAGTTAATATCCAAATTCTCATCCTTCCACCCAGCCTGCGACGGGCCTCCCCTCACCCCCAGTGGACCGACCCAGACGTCGGAAATGAAGAGCAGCCAACTTGCTCTTCAAAATTTACATCTGGTTCTCAAAAGGTACCGACCCTCTCCGGGAAAACAGATCCCTTGACCTGTTCCCGGCGTTTCTTTCCACCTCGCCCCCAAAGCCCCCTGCTTCAGTGTGGCGAAAAATTCCCACGGGCCATTTAGTTGGGAGACTCTGCTCCGGCCCCGCCTCTTTGAGGCGGGGAGCACGCGATCCGACCGTGGCGCGACAGTCATCCCGGTGTCCGTCCATCGTGCCTCCGGGGACTCGCAGCCTTGGCATTTTTTAGTCCGCTAACGCGGGAGAACAAAATAAATAACTGGGCAGAATAAATTAAAACGTGGGGGGCCGGGCTTAATTTAGCACGTAAGGAGAAACGTCTGAGGTAAGGTGCAGCCGAGCGAGAAGCGAGTCCCGGAGGGAGGACGCTCGGCTCCCCGCTCCCACCGGACGCCCCGAGAGGGGTCAGGTCTTGACTGGGATGGTCCGGCCGTCCGACGGCGGCCCCGGAGACCGCGCCTCGGGCAGCCCCACGGAATAGTCGGTGGTGGCGATGAGCAGCGTGTCCAGCGTGGTCTCGGTGCACTGGGCGATGAAGCGGATGAAGGGCCGGACGTCCCCTTCGTTGGCCACTTGGAGGACGTGGTAGTACTCGGCCCTCTGCTCCTTGCGGATGGTGATGGGCGGGTAGCCGGCCTGCAGCAGGATGAGGTTCATGAGCAGGCGCGAGGTCCGCCCGTTACCGTCGACGAAGGGGTGGATGTAGACGAACTTGTAGTGGGCCAGGGCGGCGAACTCCACCGGGTGCAGGCTGGCGGCGTCTTCCGAGTTGAGCCACTGGGTGAACTCCTCCATCTGCCGCGGCACGTCCCGGGGGTGCGGGGGCACGTGGTGCCCCACGAACACCTGGCTCCGCCGGAACCGGCCCGCTTCCACGGGGTCCACGTAGCCCAGCACCCGGCGGTGGATGTCCAGCACGTCGCGGAGGGTCACGGCCCCGGGCCGGGCCAGCAGGGTGGTGTTGACGAACATCATGGCGGCGTGGACGCCCACCACCTCGTTCTGCTCCTCCAGGCTGCGGCCCGGCACGGCGTAGCGCGTCTCGACGATGTGGCGGATCTCGGCCAGGGTCAGGGTGTTGCCCTCGATGGCCACCGTGTGGTAGATGTGGTGGAAGTAGGCCTCCTCCATGACGCGGCGCAGGGCCGAGTCCCCCTTGGGGACGGCCATCACCTTCTTGACCTTGGCGTCCAGCAGGCCGAAGTACCGCTGGTCGATCTCCTCCACCAAGGGCAGCGTCCGGTCCCGGTTCCTCAGGGCCTTCTGGTGGCAGGGCGACAGGGCCAGGGCTTTGCCGTAGAGGAAGTCGGCCCGGACGATGTCCTCCTCCTCCTCGGAGAAGATGCCGAACTCGTTCAGCGCCTCCACGTCGTCCGGGTTCATCCGCAGGGCGTGCGAGAAGAGCTTGTGGGCCTTCGCCCGCTTGCCCTGACGCTTCATCTCCAGCGCCTGCTTCAGAGCTGCTTTGGCCTCCAGCTGGACATCTGCAAGACACCCGGAGGGACCCTCGGCTTGGCTCGGGCAGCAGGGTGAGTACAAGGCGCGGCACGCTCAGTACGAGACCGTGAGCCCCCTCTCACCTTGTATCCTCCCCAGCACTTAGTGCTTTGCACATAATAAGCTTAAGAGGGCTACTTGCTCTAATGATACATCGAGACACCCGCCAGGCACACGAGCGGTAGTATCACCATGGTATCCGCTAATGCTTACTATGCGGCAAGCACTGTTCTAAGCATGGGGGTGGATACAGGTTCATCACTTGGGATACGGCCCCTGTCCCACGGGGCGCTCCCGGCCCAAAAAGGAGGGATTGAGTCCCCATTTTGCAAATGAGGGAACTGAGGCCCAGAGAAGTGGCTTGTCTAAGGTCACGTAGCAAACCATTGGCAGATTTAGGATTAGAACCCCTGACTCGGTCAATGGTATCACTGTGCGGAGCGCTGTTCTAAGCACTTGGGAGAGTACAGTACAAGAGCATAAAACAGACACGTGAGCTGACATACTACATAATTACATAAACAGACGTAATGAGCTTACAGTCTAGACTCCTAGGCCCGCGCTCAGCTTCTCAACAGGCAGAACAGTGTGGAAAATACATAGTGCGCATTGTGAATAAAGATTCAGCAGAAACTCTGAGGGCTAACGGAAAGACCCCAGAAATGGAAGTCAGGCAACCGGGGTTATAACCCTAGCTCTGCCACTGGCCAGCTGGGTGACCTCGGGCAAGTCACTGAACTTGTTCAGGCCTCGGTTTCCTCATCCGCAAAACGGGGTTTAGAGTGGGGAAGCGGGGTGGCCCAGTGGATAGAGCCCGGGTTTGAGAGTCAGAAGGGCCTGGGTTCTAAACCCAGCTCTGCCATTTTTCTGCTGCGTTACCTTGGGCGAGTCACCTCACTTCTCTGTGCCTCATCCGTAAAAGGGGGATGGGGGCTGCGTCCAATCCAGTTGGCCTGTACCCACCCCAGTGCTTAGTACAGTGCCCGGCACACAGTAAACGCTTAACAAACCCCTCAGTTATCATCCCCGTTCTCCCTCCTCATACTGTTGGTGGCTTCTGGGTAGGGGATGGGGTGGAAATAGAAGGGTCAACGAGGATCTTACCTGCGGAGGGCTTCTGTTTGACGACCAGCAGGTCCACCCCGCCCGCCGTGACGCTGAGCCCGGTGGCGGCGGTGATGGGAGGGCCGGGTTTGCCGGCGGCGGCTCGGTGCCCGCCGTCCAGCCTGCTCCGGAGTAGGGTGAGTCCCTTGAGCACCAGGGTGCACGGCTCCTCCCTGCTCCCCCGGGGCAGCAGCAGCATCAGCAGGGACCCCAGCAGCACCCCCAGGAGCGCTGCCCACCGGAACCAGCCCCAGGCCCATGTCCACTTGGGCTCCGCCACCCCCGCTGCCATGGTCGCCAGGTTCATTGGGCCTCGGGGGCAGGGGGCCGTCGGCCACAGGCACCGCGGACTGAAGGAGGGAAAAACACGGCTCTGTTTCGGCTCCCTCTAGACCGTAAGCTCACTGTGAGCGGGGATTGTGACCATTATAGTACACTTTTTCTACTTTCAGTGGTATTTATTAAGCGCTTACTAGGTGCCAGGCCCTGTTCTGAGATCCAAGCTAATAATAATAATAATGATGGCATTTATTAAACGCCTACTAGGTGCCAGGCCCCGTTGTGAGCACCAGCTGACGAGTGGTGGTGTAAGAATTAGAACTCCCAAGCCCAGGCTCTTTCCATTAAACTGCGCTGCTTCTCAAGGTAGATACAGGGTAATCAGGTTGTCCCATATGGGGCTCACGGTGTCCATCCCCATTGTACAGATGAGGTCACCGAGGCCCAGAAAAGCCAGGGTCACAAAGCAGGCAAGTGGCAGGGCTGGGAAGAGTCCAAGACAAGAATAGAGCAGAGACATTCCCGGACCACAACGACCTTGCAGCTGGGGGATGGTGATGGGGCAGGGAGGGAGGGTAGGTGTCATCCTAATCCCGGCTCTACCACTTGTCAGGTCACTTCACTTCACTAGGCCTCAGTGACCTCATCTGTAAAATGGGGATGAAGACTGTGAGCCCCACGTGGGACAACCTGATTACCCTGCCTCTCCCCCAGCGCTTAGAAAAGTGCTTGGCACCTAGTAAGTGCTTAACAAATACGATTATTATTATTATTCTCTGTGCCTCACATCCCTCATCTGTAAAATGGGGATGAAGACTGTGAACCCCACATTCATTCAATCATATTTATTGAGCGCTTACTGTGCGCAGAGCACTGTACTGAGCACTTGGGAAGTACAAGTTGGCAACACATAGAGACGGTCCCTACCCAATAGCGGGCTCACAGCCTTGGTGGGGGGATGGGACACCCTGATTACCTTGTCTCTCCCCCAGCGCTTAAAACAGTGCTTGGCACATAGTAAGCACTTAACAAAACCCATAATTATTCTCTGTGCCTCATTTCCCTCATATGTAAAATCATCATCATCATCAATCGTATTTATTGAGCGCTTACTGTGCAGAGCACTGTACTAAGCGCTTGGGAAGTACAAGTTGGCAACATATAGAGACAGTCCCTACCCAACAGTGGGCTCACAGTCTAAAAGATGGGGATGAAGACTGTGAGCCCCCTATGAGACACCCTGATTACCTTGTCTCTCCCCAGCGCTTAAAACAGTGCTTGGCACATAGTAAGCGCTGAACAGATCCCATAATTATTCTCTGTGCCTCAGTTCCCTCATCTGTAAAATGGGAATGAAGCCTGTGAGCCCCCTATGGGACACCCTGATTACCTTGTCTCTCCCCAGCGCTTAAAACAGTGCTTGGCACATAGTAAGCGCTGAACAGATCCCATAATTATTCTCTGTGCCTCAGTTCCCTCATCTGTAAAATGGGAATGAAGCCTGTGAGCCCCCTTTGGGACACCCTGATTACCTTGTCTCTCCCCCAGCGCTTAGAACAGTGCTTGGCACATAGTAAGCGCTGAACAAATCCCATAATTATTCTCTGTGCCTCAGTTCCCTCATCTGTAAAATGGGGAGGAAGCCTGTGAGCCCCACATGGGACACTGTGATTACCTTGTCTCCGCCCCAGCGCTTAGAACAGTGCTTGGCACATAGTAAGCGCTGAACAGATCCCATAATTACTCTCTGTGCCTCAGTTCCCTCATCTGTAAAATGGGGATGAAGCCTGTGAGCCCCACATGGGACACTGTGATTACCTTGTCTCTCCCCCAGCGCTTAGTACAGTGCTTGGCACATAGTAAGCGCTGAAGAAATGGCATCACTATTTAATTATTATCGTTATCATTACTATTATTAATCCCCGCCCGTTCCGCTGGCGGCGCCCCCCTCCTCACCTCTGGAGCCCTCCGGCCTTCGGTCCCGGCCTCCTTGGCCCCGCCCCCCGCGCTCTGCCATTGGTCGGGCCCCTCGCCTCCCCGCTCCCGATTGGCTGGCCCGCGCCGTCAGTCCTTCCCTCTTCCGGGGTCTCGGCTCCCGCGAACCTGGCGTGGGGAGCGCCCATTGGCCGGCGCGCCCGCCGATCACCCCCGGCTGGAGCCAATCGCGGGGCGGGGGCGGGGCCTCCCAGCAAGGAGAGGGGGTGCCAACGGGGGAGCGGTGACGTCATGGGCCGGGCGAGAGGCTCGCTCATTCATTCATTCATTCATTTATTCAGTCGTATTTATTGAGCGCTTACTGTGTGCGCAGCACTGTACTAAGCGGTTGGGAAGTACAAGTTGGTAACATATGGAAACGGTCCCTATCCATCAGCGGGCTCTCAGTCTAGAAGGGGAGACAGACAACAAAACATTAACAAAATAAAATAAATAGAATAAATCTGTACAAGTAAAATAAATAAATAAGTAGAGTAATAAGTATGCACAAACATATATACATTCAATCATTCATTCATTCATAATAATAGTAATGATGGCAGCATGGCCTAGTGGCAAGAGCATGGACTTGGGAATCAGTGGTCATGGGTTCTAATTCCAGCCTCCACTACTTGTCTGCTCTGTGGCCTTAGGCAAGTCACTTCACTTCTCTGGGCCTCAGTGACCTCATCTGTAAAATGAGGGTCGAGACCGTGAGCCCCATGTGGGACAACCTGATTATCTTGTATTTACCCCAGTGCTTAGAACAGTGCTTGGCACATAGTACGCACTTAACAAATACCAACATTAGTATTATTATTATTAAGCACGTATAGTACACGCTTAACAAATACCAACATTAGTATTATTATTATTAAGCACATACTATCTGCCAAGCACTGCTCTAAGCGCTGGGGAGGTTACAAGGTGATCATTTTTTTATGGCATTTATTAAGCACTTACTATGTGCGAAGCACTGTTCTAAGCACTGGGGAGCTTACAAGGTGATCAGGTTGTCCCACAGGGAGCTCACAGTCTTCATCCCCATTTTACAGGCTGAGGCCCAGAGAAGTTAAGTGACTTGCCCAAAGTCACCCAGCTGACAATTGGCAGAGTGAGTATTTGAACCCATGACCTCATCTGTAAAATGGGAATTAAAACTGGGAACCCCTTGTAAGACAGGAACTGTGTCCTACATGGTTAGCTCGTATCTACCCCAGTGCTTGGAACAGTGCCTGTCACCTAGGGAAGCAGCATGGCCTAGTGGAAAGAGCACGGGCCTAGGAGCCAGAGGTCTTGGGTGCTAATCATGGATCCACCACATGCCCGTTGTGTGACCGTGGGCAAGTCACTTAATTTCTCAGTTCCTTCATCCAGCGCTTAGAACAGTGCTTTGCACATAGTAAGCGCTTAATAAATGCCATCATCATTATTATTATTATTATCTGCAAAATGGGAATTCAATACCTATTCCCCCTCCTACTTAGACTATGACCCCCATGTGGGATCTGAATGTCTTGTATCTGGCCCAGCATTTAGGATAGTGCTTGGCCCGCAGTAAGCGCTTAATAAATACAATTATTATTACTGTAGTAAGTGCTTAGAAAATATAAAGAAAAAAAAGGAGCATCGCTTTAATGCAACGAGAGTGTCTGCGTGCCAGAAATTTCAAATTTACAGCTCTTAAACAACTGAAAGGTGAAGTTTCTGAAGCTGAAAGCTTTGTTTTTCCAATGGGTTATTGACTTGAAGTGCAATGCAAAGGTCTATGCTCCTCAAGCTGGAACAGAAGCAAAGTCTTGTTAAAAAGAGCGAGCTTTTGATAAAAACATTTATCCGTAAGGCAGGCCTGTTCTGGTGTCAACCGATACAGAAGTTGGTGAAAGTAGATTAGGCGTTGGAAGCAATCTTTAGACACGTAGTGTCCGTCAAAGCCATGATAGCGCTAAACTTTGTAGCCTCCGCCTCAGCCTGTCTGAAGCATACAGGGATCTTGCGCTTGTGTTTTTGAAACTTTAGTTATGTAAAATGACAAAATGCTAATAATAATAATGATGGCATTTGTTAAGAGCCTACTATGTGCAAAGCACTGTTCTAAGCATTGGGGAGGATATAAGGTGATCAGGTTGTCCCAAGTGGGGCTCAAGTCTTTATTCCCATTTTACAGATGAGGGAACTGAGACCCAAAGAAGTTAAGTGACTTGCCCAAGGTCACACAGCTGACGAATGGTAAGGGCATAAAATATTCTGGTCTGGTGGGCAGAGTGATAGTACGAGAAGTAGTATAGAGAAGTGTCCGTCCAAAATGGTATTTTCAAACCACCTCAAAATAATTCTACTATTCATTACATGTTTACTTTGTGCTAAGCAATAGGATAGATACTAGATAAAATGATAATGGTGTTTGTTAAATGCGTCCTATGTGCCAGACACTGAACTAAATACTGGGGTGGACACAAGCAAATCGGGTTGGACACAGTCCCTGTCCCCCCTGGAGCTCACACTCTTAATCCCCATTTTACAGATGAGGCCCGGAGAATAATAATAATAATAATGGCATTTATTAAGCGCTTACTAAGTGCAAAGCACTGTTCTAAGCGCTGGGGAGGTTACAAGGTGATCAGGTTGTCCCACATGGGGCTCACAGTTTTAATCCCCATCTTACAGATGAGGGAACTGAGGCACAGAGAAATGAAGTGACTTGCCCATGGCCACACAGCAGACATGGGGCAGAGCCAGATTTTGAACCCTGGTCCTCTCACTCCCAGGCCCCTGCTCTTTCCACTAGGTAGTTAGACCATATACAAATCAAAGAGGTAGAAAGAGGAGGTTTCTTATCCCCATTTCACAAATGAAGAAAGTGAGGCACTGAGCCATTAAATGACTCCCCATGGTCAGGCAGAAGGACCAGTGGCAGAGCCGGGACAGCACTTAGAATAGTGCTTTGCACATAGTAAGCACTTCACAAATACCATCATTATGATTATTATGAGGGCCCAGACCTTCTGACAATCAGTCTTATGATCTACCCCCAATTCATTAATTCCCATTGGCTCAAGGTTTTTTTTATTATGGTATTGGTTAAGCGTTTACTATGTGTCAAGCACTGTTCCAAGCATCAGGGTAGATACATATTTATCAGGATGGCTACAGGCCCTGGCCCACATAGGGCTCACACTCTAAACTGGAGGGAGGAATATTGAACCCCCATTTTACAGATGAGGAAGCTGAGGCCCAGAGGAAATGACTAGCCCAAGGTCACGCAGCAGACAGGTGGAGGAGCCAGGATAAGAACCCAGATTATCTGTCTCTCCGGTCCATTAACTCATTCAATCGTATTTATTGAGTGCTTACTGCGTGCAGAGCACTGGACTAAGCGCTCGGTCCTGGCTGTTTCCACTAGGCCACGCTGCTCCCCCTCAAGACTATAATCTCGTTGTGGACAGGGAATGTGGCTGTTTGTTGTTGTACTCTCCCAAGCGTTTAGCACGGTGCTGGGCCCACAGTAAGTGCTCAATAAATTGAATAAAACGAGAGCTCACCTCCTCCAGGAGGCCTTCCCAGACTGAGCCCCCTTTTTCCTCTCCTTCCCCCATCCCCCCGCCCTACCCCCTTCCCCTCCCCACAGCACTTGTATATATTTGTACAGATTTCTTACTCTATTTATTTTACCTGTACATATTTACTACTCTATTTTGTTAATGATGTGCACATAGCTTTAATTCTATTTATTCCGACGATTTTGACACCTGTCTCCGTGTTTTGTTGTGTGGTCCGCCTCCCCCTTCTAGACTGTGAGCCCGTTGGTGGGTAGGGACCGTCTCTATATGTTGTACTTCCCAAGCGCTTAGTACAGTGCTCTGCATACAGTAAGCGCTCAATAAATACGATTGAATGAATGAATGAATGAACGCGTCCCAGGCAGGTTCGGTTTTCAGCCACTAGAGGGCAGTCGTTCACCAGAGTGTGCTTCCCTCCTTCAGCCACTAGAGGGCAGTCGTTCATCAGAGTTTGCTCCCCCCCTTCAGCACTAGAGGGCAGTCGTTCTCCAGAGTGTGCTCCCCTCCTTCAGCCACTGGAGGGCAGTCGTTCACCAGAGTTCGCTTCCCTCCTTCAGCCACTAGAGGGCAGTCGTTCACCAGAGTTCGCTTCCCTCCTTCAGCTACTAGAGGGCGGTCGTTCACCAGAGTGTGCTTCCCTCCTTCAGCCACTAGAGGGCAGTCGTTCACCAGAGTTCGCCTCCCTCCTTCAGCCACTAGAGGGCAGTCGTTCACAAGAATTTGCTTCCCACCTTCAATCAATCAATCAATCAATCGTATTTATTGAGCGCTTACTGTGTGCAGAGCACTGTACTAAGCGCTTGGGAAGTACAAGTTGGCTACATATAGAGACAGTCCCTACCCAACAGTGGGCTCACAGTCTAGAAGGGGGAGACAGAGAACAAAACCAAACATACTAACAAAATAAAATAAATAGAATAGATATCATCATCAATCGTATTTATTGAGCGCTTACTATGTGCAGAGCACTGTACTAAGCGCTTGGGAAGTACAAGTTGGTAACATATAGAAACAGTCCCTACCCAACAGTGGGCTCACAGTCTAAAAGGGGGAGACAGAGAACAAAACCAAACATACAAAGAAAATAAAATAAATAGAATAGACATGTACAAATAAAATAAATAAATAAATAAATTGAGTAATAAATGTGTACAAGTAAGATAAATAGAGTAATAAATATGTACAAACATATATACATATATACAGGTGCTGTGGGGAAGGGAAGGAGGTAAGATGGGGGGATGGAGCGGAGGCGAGGGGGAGAGGAAGGAAGGGGCTCAGTCTGGGAAGGCCTCCTGGAGGAGGTGAGCTCTCAGTAGGGCCTTGAAGGGAGGAAGAGAGCTAGCTTGGTGGATGGGCAGTCATTAACCAGAGTTTGCTTCCCTTCCTTTCCTGCTTTTCCCCGGCCAGATCCGTCTTTGTCCATTTCCTTCCCAACTGTGTTCCTCTGTCGAACTTGGGAAAGAAAATCTAGTCCCAGAAGCACGACCCGAAACGTCAGAACAGTGCTTGGCACAAAGTAAGCGCTTGACAAATGCAATTATAAATAAAAATAAGGTGAGAATCATTAAGTACTTCCAATGTGCCAAGTACTGCGCTCAGCGTTGGGGTAGATTCAAAAGCATTTCTTCATTCAGTCGTATTTATTGAGCACTTACGGTGTGCAGAGCACTGTATTAAGTGCTTGGGGAGTACAAGTCGGCAACATATAGAGACGGTCCATACCCAACAACGGGCTCACAGTCTAGAAGGGGGAGACAGACAACAAAACATGTAGACAGGTGTCAGAACCGGCAGAATAAATAGAATTATAGCTATATGCACATCATTAATAAAATAGAGTAGTAAATATGTACAAGTAAAATAGAGTAATAAATATGTACAAATATATACAAGTTCTGGGGGGCAATGGGAAGGAGGAGAGGAAAAAGGGGGCTCAGTGTGGGGAGGCCTCCTGGAAGAGGTGAGCTCTCTGTAGGGCTTTGAAAGGAAGAAGAGAGCTAGTTTGAAGAGCAGATTCAAGAGCAGTCCTCCTCCCACATGGGCTTTGTAATCTAAATTCAATTCAATTTAGTTGCATTGATTGGGTGCTTATTGTGTGCAGAGCACTGTATTAATCAATCAATCAATTGTATTTATTGAGCGCTTACTGTGTGCAGAGCACTGTACCAAGTGCTTGGGAAGTACAAGTTGGCAACGTATAGAGACAGTCCCTACCCAACAGTGGGCTCACAGTCTAGATGGGGGAGATAGAGAACAAAACCAAACATATTAACAAAATAAAATATATAGAATAGATATGTGCAAGTAAAATAAATAAATTAATAAATGGAGTAATAAATATGTACAAACATATATACATATATACAGGTGCTGTGGGGAAGGGAAGGAGGTAAGATGGGGGGATGAAGAGGGGGACGAGGGGGAGAGGAAGGAGGGGGCTCAGGTCAGGGGTTCTAATCCCAGCTCTGCCACTTATCAGCTGTGTGACTTTGGGCAAGTCACTTCACTTCTCTGTGTCTCAGTTCCCTCATCTGTAAAATGGGGATTAAGACTGTGAGCCCCACATGGGACAACCTGATTACCTTGCATCCACCCACTGTTTAGAACAGTGCTTGGCACATAGTAAGCGCTTAATAAATGCCATCATTATTATTATTATTAATAGGTAGGAAGTGCTTGGGAGAGTACAATATAGCAATAAACAGGCATATTCCCTGCATGAATATAAATAAATAAATTACAGATAAGTAATAAGCTCTGTGGTGCTGGGAGGATGAATGAAGGGAGCTGGTCAGGGTGGGGAATGGGTAGAGAAGCAGCATGGCATAGTGGATAGATGCTGGGCCTGCGAATCAGAAGGTCCTGAGTTCTAATTCTAGCTCTGCTACTTGTCTGCTCTGTGACCTTGGGCAAGTCACTTCACTCCTCTGGGCCTCAGTGACCTCATCTGGAAAATGGGGATTGAGACTGAGAGCCCCAGGTGGATCAGGGGCTGTGTTCAAACGGATTTGCTTGTTTTCATTCATTCATTCAATCATATTTATTGAGCGCTTACTGTATGCAGAGCACTGTACTAACTGCTTGAGAAGTACAAGTTGGCAACATATAGAGACGGGACAAGTTGGATATAAAACTACAAAGCATCTTGTCTCTGTTGCTGTATGACTTCTTATTTCCCAATAAATAAGGTTTCCTTCTGCATGTACATATACACATTTAATGTGCATTCATCCTTCAACTCTTTTGGAGAATGATGTACCTCACATGGGCAGCTCAATTAAAGCTAATTATGCAAGCTTCCCTTCTCATCTCAGAAGTGTCAGGAATCTGCACTAAGTAACACCCGATGTCCTTACCCACTGCCCTTGACTCGATCAGCACGTGTATCCAGATGGCACTTGCATGTCTGCTGTGTGACCTTGGGCAAGTCACTTTGCTTCTCTGTGCCTCAGTTACCTCATCTGTAAAATGGGGATTGAGACCCTGAGCCCCACATGAGACAGGGACTGTGTCCAACCTGATCTGCTTGTATCCACTCCGGTGCTTAGAACAGTGCCTGGCACATAGGGAGCGCTTCACAAATGGCATTATCATTATTATTATGTATAAGGGGATAGACAGTCCCCTCATTGAATAAACTGGCCTCTTCACCATTCTCCTTGACTACAGTCTCTCCTCCCTGCAGTCAACTGCTGCAAAAGACACCTTTTAAAAATGCTAATTGGAGCCCAAAACTTCCCTCCTCAATAATTCCCAAAGGCTCCCCCCTGCTTCTAGCATTAAGTAAAATTAAGACAATGGACAGTGGGCTCCCTCTGATCTATATACTCTCTTCTGCTACAACTCAGCTCATACTCTTTATTCCCCCCAAACAAACTTTTCATTTATCCCTCTTCTTTCTACTTTGTCGCTGCCTGAAATGCCCTTCCCTCTCAGTTTTGCCAAACCGCAAACTTCAAAAACTCCCTCAAAAAAAATCACTTTCTCCAGCGCTTCGTACAGTGCCTGACACATAGTAAGTGCTTAACAAATACCATAATTATTATTATTTCTACTATCTTGGGCGGGGAATGTATCTGCTTATTTTTATATTGTACTTTCCCAAGCCCACACAGTAGGAGCTCAATAAAAATGATTGAATGCATTATCCCCACTGTATTAATGAGGAAATTGAGGCCCACAGAAGGGAAGTGACTTGCCCAAGATGCAGGGGAACTTTATTTTAGTGATTTATTTTAATGAGAAAGCGTTTATTTATTTTGGGAGATAAAGCTATTACCTGGGAACTCAGTTTTAGAAAAAATGCCCATCTGTTTTTTTTCCCAAAAGCTGGCTTTGGGGAGAGGAGAGATACAGCTGAAATAGGTCTTTGATTTGTTCTTTTTAAATGGTATTTGTTAAGTGTTTAATAGGTACTAGGTACAGTCCTAAGAGCTGGGGTAAAGACAAGCTAATCAGGTTAGATTCAGCCATGTTACCAACTTGTACTTCCCAAGCGCTTAGTACAGTGCTCTGCACACAGTAAGCATTCAATAAATATGATTGATTGATTGATTGATCCCACTGGCGGCTAGTAGACTAGACTTCTAGTAGACTTCTAGTAGGCTAGAAGTGAATTAATTTTCCCCAAATTCTTCCCATGTTTTTCATCCACCCATCTGCCTCTAATAATAATAAAATCCTCTGAAATTCTTCCAAAGATAATAGGGAAAAAATGCTACCTTAGGACCAGACCCATTATTGGTATCTCTCCATTTCCTTCAGCTTTCCACAGAAACATCAACCATTCTATGAGCCATTTCAGAGGCCTGGATGTGATTCCTGAGGAAACGCATTGCCGAAACTCATTTGGCATCTTCTGGTTTCCCCAGATCGGGTGCTGTGTTGCTCATTTTTTTTTTTGGTTTTATTTTGGAATTTGTTAAGCGCTTACTACTGCGCCAGGCACTGTAGTGCTGGAATCCAAACAGGATAATCAGGCTGAACACAATCCCCATCCCACTAGGGGCTCACAGTCTTACTCCCCATTTCACAGATGAGATAAGCGAGGCCCAGAGAAGATAAGTGACTTGTCCGAGGTCACACAGCAGACAAATGGTGGAGCCAGGCTTCGAACCCATGACCTTCTGACTCCCAGACTCCCTATCCATTGCATGATGCTGCTTCCCATGGACCTGGGTTTTAATCCAGCAAGTGTATATTAGGAGGTGCATCACTAGCCATTAATGGAGGTGTCAACTACATAGTATTTCACCAAGTATTCTTTGAGGCCAAAACTGAAAACAGATTATGGGGCAGATTGAACCACTGTTCTGATCCAGTATGGCATTTCTTATATAAATATAAGACGTGGGGTTTTGTAATTTGGATTTGTCTGCTGGCCGCACCATCCGTTATAATCCTAACCCGGAGAATGTCCGGCAGCTGGTCTCCTAGAAGGCTTTGGGGGGAAAAGAGTCTTTGGCTTGATTATATCACTTGATTCTCTCAGAAGAGGTGGGGGAAATATACCTCAGTCCCGGGGGGAATTGACTCTGCTCTTCTCCTCAATGCGACATAAGTCATAGCTAGACCAGAAGATGAGGTTTGGAGCCCAACTGCAGCGAAAATGGGTTAGCCAGAGAAAATCTTATTAGTGTGAATTGTGCCAGGAGATGAGGAATAGAGAAAGGCAATTTGGTGTTGTATGTTCTCATTAAAATGGTTTCAGAGCTTTAATGGGGCACGTTCACATTTTAGGAATACAAAAGGGCCAATGTGCACAGTCCCCTGCTTCTGATGGCCCCTGGCCATTTCTCAGGCTGGTGTCAGGCATCTGCCGAGGGAGACAGTGAGACTGTGTCTCTTGGAAATTGCGGGGGGTCTGAGGGGAGGAGCGGAGGATTGCGGGTGGGAGCTGGGGAGACTCTGGCTAGATTAGGACCCTCCATGGACTCCCCTAATAATAATAACTGTGGTATTTGTTAAGCGCTATGTGCTAAACACTGTTCTAATCACTGGGGTAGATACAAGCAAATTGGGTTAGGACTCATGTGGAGCTCACAGTCTAAACCCTCATTTACAGATGAGGGAACTGAGGCACAGAGAAGTGACTTGCCTAAGGTCACACAGCAGGCAGGGGGCTGGGATTAGAACCCTGGTCCTCTCCCAGGCCTGGGTTTTTTCCGCTAGGCTGAGAAACTGAAATCCAGATGGAATGGTAGGGGAAATGAGTTTGATGTAATCTATGGCCAGGCAACTTCTAGTGATATGCCAAGAGGAGTTGTTTTTTTTTATAATGGCATTTGTTAAGTGCTTACTATGCATTAAACACTGTTCTAAGGGCTAGGTTAGGTACAAGTTAATTAGATCAGACACAGTCCCTGTCCCACATGGGGCTCATAGTTTTATTCCCTATTTTTCAGATGAGGGAACTGAGGCACAAAGAAGTTCAGTGACTGGCCCAAGATCATGCAGTAAGCAACTGGCTGGGCTGGGATTAGAACCCAGGTCCTCTCACTCCCAGGCATGGGCTCTTCCCGCTAAACTGAGAAACTGAAACCCAGATGGAATGGTAGGGGAAATGAGTCTATTAAAATCTGTGCCCACACAGCTTCCGGGAATATGTCTAGACTGGGTTTTTTTTTTTCTTTAATGGTATTTGTCAGGCATTTACCGTGTGTCAAACACTGTTCTAAGATCTGGGGTAGTTACAAGTCAATTAGGTCAGACACAGTCCCTGTCCTGCATAGGGCTCATAATCTAACTAGGAGGGAGAACAGGTATTCAATCCCCATTTTACAGTTGAGGAAATTGAGGCATGGAGAATTGAAGTGATGTGTCACACAGCAAGCAAATAACAGATCCAGGATTAGAACCCAGGTCCTCCGATTTCCAGGTCCGGGCCCTTTCCATTAGGCCATGGTGCTTCAGAGTTCTGGGAAAACGCCCCTCAACGTGGAGAATAACTGATTCACTCTGCCTTTTCCCCACTTTGGAGACATCAACTCCAGCTTTGATAGCCAACCCGCAGAGATTCATGGCAGTTTTCCAAGTATCACATTTTTACTCCCTTCCGCCCCCTCCTAAAAATGAACAAGATGTAAATAAGTAAAGACTGAAGTGATCCAAGACTCACTTTCTATAAAAAGGAAAATTAGCTTCTCAAATAATCGTGAATATTGACGTCTGGCCAATCTGACTAGTTTACAGTTTGGTTCTACAGTTTTGCCTCAGAGAATAATGAAAAAGTTCTCCAGTCTCATCATGCCGAATTAGTGGATAGAGCACAGGCCTGGGAGTCGGAAGGACCTGGGTTCTAATCCTACTCCGCTTCTTGTCTGCTGTGTGACTTTGGGCAAGTCATTTAACGGCGTAAACTTGGCGTTATCCTTCACTCCTCTGTCATTCAACCCATATATTCAATCCATCACTAAATCCTGTCAGTCCCACTTTCACAGCATCACTAAAATCTGCCATTTCCTCTCCATCCAAACTGCTACCACATTAATACAATCGCTCATCCCATCTTGCTTGGATTACTCCATCAGCTTCCTTGCTGACCTCCCAAGCCTCCTGGTATCTCCCCACTCCAGTCCAAACTTCACTCTGCTGCCCGCCTCATTTTTCTAGAAAAATGTTCAGGATATGTCCACCCCACTTCTCAAAAAACTCCAGTGGTTGTCCATCTACCTCGGCATCCTACAAAAGCTCCTCACCATTGGCTTTAAAGCAATCCACCCCCTTACCCCCTCCTACTTCACCTCACTTCTCTCCTTCTACAACTCATTCCACACACTTCATTCCTCTAGTGCTAACCTTCTTACTGTGCTTCCATCTCGCCTATCCTGACGCCGACCCCTGGCCCACATCCTGCCTCTGACCTGGATCACTCTGTCTCCTCAAATCCCATAATTATTCTCCTCTGCCCTTCAAAGCCTTATTGAAGGCTTGTCCCCTCCAAGAGGCCTTCCCAAACTAAGCCCCACTTTTCCTCATCTCACACACCTTTTTGCCTCACCCTGACTTGCTCTTTTTGCTCTCCCCGCTCTCCCAGCCCCAAAGCATTTACGTACCTATCTATAATTTTATTTATTTGTACTGATGTCTGTCTCCCTCTCTTTAGACTGTGAAGCTCATTGTGGGCAAGGAATGTGACTATTTATTGTTGTATTATACTCTCCCAAGAGCTTAGTACAGTGCTCTGCACACAGTAAGCAGATTCGGTCAATAAATACGACCGAATGAATTAAATGAATGAACAGTTTCTCTGGGCCTCACATTAGGACTCCAAAACCTCTTCCTCTCATTCTCAACACTCAAATCTGAATTGAGATAAAAAGAGGAAGGTTCTTTATTTATTGGGGGAATTATGGTTTATATCCTGTCTTTAACTATGGATAAGACAAGGAGATCCAGAATATGGATTCAACTTCAGCAGTCAAATCTCTTTATCTCTCAGTGACAGCTTCATGGGTTTCCTGGCTCAGTCGCTGATTCTTGCAGCAGTGAGATAAATAGAAGGGGCTGAGAGAGCAGGTTGGCATGTTCCATCCTGGGATAGTTCAGTGGAAAGAACATGATTCTGGGAATTCAAACACCTGAATTATTATAGTGATAATACTAATTGCAGCATTTGTTCAGCGCTTACTAAACACTGGGGCATATACAAGTTAATCAGGTCAGACACAATTCTTGGTCCTACGCAGGATTCCCAGTCTACATAAGAGCGACAACAGATATCGAACCTTGATTTTACAGATGAGGAAACTGAGGCACAGGGAGGTTAAGCCATTAGTCCAAGACCATCCAACAGGGACGGGACAGATTAGAACCCAGGTACTCTGACTCCCAGGACGGTGCCTGGGCTACGCTGCTTCTCTTGTTCTAGTCCCGGCTATGCTTCCAGGGGACTGCCTGATGGGACTGGTTAATCAATGATGAATGTTCTTGGTTTTTCTGTGAGGTGGACGGGCCCAGAGGGAATCCTGGGAAAAAGATGGACAGGCTTTGAGGGCTCTGAAAGAAGTAACGGTCTCCTTAAAGACCCTCAGAAAGGGTCTCCTAAACCCTAACCCTCCACCCCAACCTGCCTCCCGAGTCTGCCAGACAGTTGGCTCTCTGGGTGGACAAAGTGGTCATTTGTTCCTCAGCGGGTAGGGCGGTCATTCACTCTGCCCTCTGGCTCTGCCACTCAGCAGAAGGTTGGCAGGCCTGCCCAGAGAATCATTTCCTGCCAGGGGGCAGAGCCAAGAAGCAGCTGTGGATGGGCCGACAGCAGGAGAGCAAGTCCATTCCCCACGTCCCTCCGCCCTGGAGAAGGGCGGCCTACTCTCTCTCTCTCTCTCTCTTTCTCGCTAGGGCCTGTGGAAGCAATGGGCCTCACATTAGTCCATTTCTCTTCTGACTGTCCCCTCTGGACAGTTTCGCCGCTAGGCCCACTTGACTGTCTCCTAACCATCTTGTTTGAGCAAACAAGAAGTAACTCCAGTGACTAGAATCCCTAGGAATGGTAGGAAACAAAGGGGATGGAATATGATGGGCCTTAAGACCTAGATTCCATTTGGTCCAGACAAGCCTCCGTTTTCTCAGTCAGTCCGTCAGTCAGTCATATTTATTGAGTGCTAACTGTGTGTGGAGCACTGTTCTAATAATAATAATAATAATGACATTTAGTAAGCGCTTACTACGTGCAAAGCACTGTTCTAAGCGCCAGGGAGGTTACAAGGTGATCAGGTTGTCCCACATGGGGCTCACAGCCTTAATCCCCATTTTACAGATGAGGTAACTGAGGCACAGAGGAGTTAAGTGGTGTGTCCAAAGTCACACAGCTGACAAGTGGCAGAGCCGGGGTTTGAACCATGACCTCTGACTCCAAAGCCCGTGCTTTTTCCACTGAGCCTTGCTGCTGCTTCTTCTGAATTTAGTCATTCAATCGAATTTATTGAGTGCTTACTGGGTGCACAGCACTGTAGTAAGCGCTTGGAAAGCACAATTCAGCAACAAAGAGAGACAATCCCTGCCCACTACGGGCTCGCGGCCTAAAGAAGGGGAGACGGACATCAAAATAATCACCGACCCTGTGTGAAAATAGAGGTAGCCACCAGAGGGCAGCAGAATACAGTCACCGTCTCCTTGTGAATTTGTATTGACCACTAGGGGGCACCCGAACGGTACCGTCTCGGTGTATACTTGCAGGTGACCACCAGGCGGCAGCAGAACACAGTCACCGTCTATTAAAAATAATAGAATATTAAAAATAATATTCAATCGTATTTATTGAGCGCTTCCTGTGTGCAGAGCACTGTACCAAGCGCTTGGGAAGTCCAAGTTGGCAACATATAGAGACGGTTCCTACCCAACGATCAATCAATCAATCAATCAATCGTATTTATTGAGCGCTTACTGTGTGCAGAGCACTGTACAAGTTGGCAACATATAGAGACAGTTCCTACCCAACAATCAATCAATCAATCAATCAATCAATCGTATTTATTGAGTGCTTACTGTGTGCAGAGCACTGTACAAGTTGGCAACATATAGAGACAGTTCCTAACCAACAATCAATCAATCAATCAATCAATCGTATTTATTGCACGCTTACTGTGTGCAGAGCACTGTACAAGTTGGCAACATATAGAGACAGTTCCTACCCAACAATCAATCAATCAATCAATCAATCAATCGTATTTATTGAGCGCTTACTGTGTGCAGAGCACTGTACCAAGCGCTTGGGAAGTACAAGTTGGCAACATATAGAGAAAAGGTTCCTACCCAACAACGGGCTCACAGTCTAGAAATAGTAATAGTAATAATGATATTGATGATGATGGTATTTGTTCATTCAATCATATTTATTGAGCGCTTACTGAGTGCAGAACTCTGTACTAAGCGTTTGTTAAGCGCTTACTATGTGCAAAGCACTGTTCTAAGCACTGGGGGATACAAGGTGATCAGGTTGTCCCATGTGGGGCTCACAGTCTTAATCCCCATTTTTACAGATGAGGTAACAGAGAAGTTAAGTGACTTGCCCAAAGTCACACAGCTGGCAATTGGCGGAGCTGGGATTTGAACCCATGACCGCTGACTCCAAAGCCGGGGCTCTTTCCACTGAGCCACACTGCTTCTCTGAGCTTCTCTTATTGGGAGAGTACGGTATGACAATAAACAGACACATTCCCTGCCCACAACGATCTTACAGATATGTTCTGTTAATCATAGCCCAAGCGCTTTGTACAGTTCTCCGCATCCAGTCAGCGCTCAATAAATACCACTGATGATGATACCGGTGACGTTGCCAGTGGTTTGGGCCGAGCCGTTCACTCCTTCTTGTCTCTGTCTGCCGTGTTCCCTCTGGGGCCTCGAGTACAACAAGTGAGTAAGTGAGCAGGGGCGCAGCATATTGTGAATTGTATTACCAAGTTTCTTCCCAGCAGGACTAAAGTGACCTCAACATAATCCCACTTCTGTGCCCTGGTACATGGCTGGGCTCATGGTTGCCATGGTAGCCACTAAGTTTTTCGCTGCCCCTTTTAGCCATCTTTATCCCAGAATTATCTCTGGGCCCGTCCACTTCACCGGACGACCAAAGCCTTCATCACTAATGGACAAGCCCCATCAGGCAATCCCTTGGTCACGGAACCGGGACTAGAACTAGAGAAGCAGTGTGGCCCAGGCACGGGCTTGGGAGTTAGAGTACCTGGCTTCTAATCTGTCTCTTCCCCGCTGGGTGGCCTTGGGCTAGTGGCTTAACTTCTCTGTGCCTCAGTTTCCTCATCTGTAAAATCAAGGTTCGATAGCTGTTGTCCCTGCTACGTAGATTGTGAGTCCCATGTGGGATAGGGACTGTATCTGACCCGATTATCTTGAATATATTCCAGTGCTTAGTACAGTACTTGGCACATTGTGAGTGCTTAACAAATACCATGATGTTATTATTAGTGTAACCTAGGTGTGTGGCTCAGTGGAAAGAGCACGGGCTTTGGAGTCAGAGGTCGTGGGTTCAAATCCCAGCTCTGCCACTTGTCAGCTCTGTGACGTTGGGCAAGTCACTTCACTTTTCTGGGCCTCAGTTCCCTGATCTGTAAAATAGGGATGAAGACTGTGAGCCCCTCGTGGGACAACCTGATTACCTTGTATCTACCCCAGCGCTTAGAACAGTGCTTTGCACATAGTAAGCACTTAACAAATACCAACATTATTATTATTATTACTATTATTTCCACTGGACTTTCCTGGGGTGGAATATACCAATCAGTCTTCTCAGCCCCTTCCGCCTCACTCCCGCAAGAATCAGTAAGCGAGCTGGGGAACCCACGAATCTGTCTCTGAGAGAGAGAGATTTAACTGTTGAAGTTGAATCCATATTCTGGGTCTCTTTGCCGTGTACCATTCTTTAAATCAGGAAATAGTTTATTGGATTTCCCCCATCAAATAAAGTACCTGCTTCTTTGTATCTCAATTTGGATTTGAGTGTCGAGAATGAGAGAGTGAGGTTTTGGAGTTACAATACAAGTGTCTCGCTCAGGACACAAGAGTCTTTGAGGGATGGGGCCAGATCTTTTTACCTGTCAGGTGGAAGAATCAAGCAGCAGGGCCTAGTTGATGATAGAGCCCGGGCCTGGAAGACAGAAGGACTTTGGTTCTAATCCTGGCTTTATATGTCTGCTCTGCAACCTTGTGCAAGTCACTTAACTTCTCTGGGCCTCTGTTACCTCATCTGTAAAATGGGGTTTAAGACTGTGAGCCCCGTGTGGGACTGGGACTTGGTAAAGCACTTCACAGTATGATGAGCCCCTGCTCACTTACTCACTTGTACTTGAGGCCCAAGCTGATTTACTTGTATCTACCCCAGTGCTCAGAACAGTGCTAGGCACATAGTAAGCACTTAAGTACTGTAGTTTTCATTATTATTGTTATTATTATCAAGGGAAGGGGAGATAGAATCCCGGGATGACTTCTGGGGACACAACTCCAGCAAGGAGTGACATTTCCCTTCTCTTTCCCAGTCGTCACTCCCACCACCTCCCAACCCAAACGCCTCATGACCGAGATCCCAGCTCAGCAATGTGTTCTGGGAGGACCTTCCTGATTTCTTTCCCTTTTTCCTATGCTCCAGTGCCCCCGGTATATCCGTATCCATAAGCCCATTAGATGGTAGCCTCCTTGAGGGCTGGGCTCACGTCTCGCTCTTTCTTCTAAGTCCCCATGGATGTCCGTAACATGGCTGGGCGTCCCAGGATGGCTCTCTTGCAGTTCTACTAACTCACTGCCCTTGACCAGGGCACCAACCCCTCTGAACTTCCCCTAATTTCTCCTCTCGATTTAAGTATCCCACCGTCGGAGTCTCCCACGGCTCTGGAAACCAACTTGCTGTTTTATGGGCCTGCTTTAGTGAACACAAAAGTCACTCCCTTGGTAAAGATGATTTTGGATTTGGGTTCATTTCATTTTATGGCAGTTGTCAAACACAGCCATAAAACGTAGCGGTCCGAGCCGGGAGGTGAATTGGTAAATATAGAATCCAGTATATAACCCCAAATAAATTCTGTTTCAGGGCTCTGATGATCAGGAAGAGAGTCTGACAGGATTTTCAACCTGACGTCTTATTATTCCAGAGTGATGGGAGAAAAGTGTCAGGATGGTTTCTCTTCACTTACGCAGTCCCTGCCCCTCAAACAGACTTCAGAGAGACAATTTTTCCCAGATAGTTTCGGACTAATTTGTGAATCCGAGGTCTCATGTGATGGGGAGAATGTTGGAGACTATACAGAATCAAGCAAACACATCTTGTCAGGTCACTGAGTGACCCAAAAAGAGTTTCCGGGCGTTCTGTGTGGCCTAATGGGAAGAGCCCAGGCCTGGGAATCAGAGGACCTGGGTTCTAATGCCAGAACGGCTAATTTAATCAGTAAGTCATATTTATTGATCCCTTACCGTGTGCAGAGAACTGTACTAAGCACTTGGGAGAGTTCAACACAACACTATAATGGACACATTCCCTGTCAACAACTAGTTTACAGGCTACTGGAACAGTCAAACATTAACAAATACATTTTGGACACGTACATAATTGCTGTGGGGCTGGGTGGGGTGAATAAAGGGAGCAAATCTTGTATCTACCCTGGTGCTTAGAACAGTGCTTGGCACATAGTAAGCGCTTAACAAATACCATCGTTAGTATTATTATTCTCTGGGCCTCAGTTTCCTTGTGTGTAAAATGTGCCTGTTTGGACTGTGAGTCCCATGAGGGTCAGGGACTGTGTCCAGCCTGATTATCTTGGACAGTATGTAGTCCATAGTAAGGAATTTATTTTCATATAGTCACCCTGAGTATTTGAAGATAACATGAGTGCCGATGAAATTCACCTGTGAACGCGTGCTTGGCCAGATAGATCAAAGCAGCACCTGAAAATGCCGGCTGTAATGTGCACACAAAATGGTTGTCTCCTGTTGTACGGGCATGTTGGCAGCACGGCCTAGTGTCTAGATCCCGGGCATGGGAGTCAGGAAGACCTGAGTTTTCTAATCCCGATACCGCCGCTTGTCCGCTGTGTGATCTCGAGCGAGTCACTTCACTTCTCTGTGCCGCAGTTCCCTCGTCTATAAAATGGGGATTAAGACCACGAGCTCCACGTGGGACAGGAACTGTGTCTAACCTGATTACGTTGTTTTCAACCTTCACTTAAAATGGTGTCTGGCGCATAGTAAGCACTTAAGCACCATAAAAAAAGCGGCAGAGCGGGAATTAGAACCCAGATCCTCTCACTCCCAGACGTGTGCTCTTTCCATCGGGCCATACTGCTTCTCCTAGTCATGGGAAGGGTGAGAGGAGGGCTGAAGAGTAGGTCGAAGAGGCGAATATGCTCTTTGGGATCAAATCCCAGTGATGAACGACAATTGTTTCAGAGCCTGTTGCCCTTTCCTATTGCTCCTGTGACCTTCTGTAATCTAGTTTAATGATTATGTCTTTCCCCTGGCCTTGCTGGGCCAACTCTAACCAATTCATTCTATTTAGAGATTGATTTAATTTCCAGTTTGGGTCAGCAGAAAAAGCGCCCAAGGAACAGAGTGGCCGAGGGAGTCAATAGAAGCTCTTGGTTGCCAAAATGGCGCTCTCTGCTTACAAGCCAATTGGTCCAACGGGAAGCAGTGTGGCCTAGTGGGAAGGGCCCTGGGATGGAGTCAGGGGACCTGGGTTCTAATCACGGCTCCGCCGTTACCAACTATGGGGCCTCCGGGGAGTCATTTCACGCCTCTGGGCCTCAGTTTCCTCACCCGTAAAATGGTCATTCGATAACTGTTCAATCAGTCAATCAGTGGTATTCATTGAGCACTCACTGTGTACAGAGAAGTGTACTAAGCACTTGGGAGATTACAGTAAAAATGATAAAATTATCATGGTACTTGTTAAGCGCTTACTGGGTGCCAGGCACTGAAATGGGTTGGACACAGCAAGCAAATCAGGTTGGACACAGTCCCTGTCCCAGATGGGGCTCCCGGTCTCAATCCCCATTTTGCAGATGGGGTAACTGAGGCACAGAGAAGTGAAATGACTTACCCAAGGTCATACAGCAGACAAGTGGCGGAGCTGGGTTTAGAACACGATCTCTGACTCCCAAGCCCATGCTCTTTCCACTAAGCCACGCTGCTTCTCCCAAGCTCTTGGGACCTTCCAAGCTCTTAGTACAGTGCTCTGCACACAGTAAGCACTCAATAAATGCCATGGATTGATAACCCTGCTTCTTCTCTGGCTCTTCCTGAGCATCTCATGGATGCTCATTACTTTACTGCGCTCAAGACATTCTTCCAGGTCTCTCAAGAGATTCTCTGGGAAACAGGGAATGAGTCAACCAACTCTGTTGTAGTGCACTCTCCCAAGAGTCTAGTACAGTGCTCTGCACAGAGTAAGCGCTACATAAATACCATTCATGATGATGAATCCACAAGGCAGCCTGGAAATCAATCAATCAATGGTGTTTATTGAGCGCTAACTCCATGCAGAGCATTGTACTAAGCACTTGGGAGAGTAAAATGCAACAGAATTAGCAGATTCATTTCATTCAATCATATTTACTGAGTGCTTACTGTGTGCAGAGCACTGTACTAAGCGCTTGGGAAGTACAAGTTGGCAACATATAGAGACGGTCCCTACCCAACAGCAGGCTTACAGTCTACAAGGGGGAGACAGACAACAAAGCAAAACATATTAACAAAATAAAATAAGCAGAATAAATATGTACAAATAAAATAGAGTAATAAATACGTACAAACATATATACATATATACAGGTGCTGTGGGGAGGGGAAGGAGGTAAGGCTGGGGGGATGGGGAGGGGAAGGAGGAGGAGAGGAAGGAGGGGGCTCAGTCTGGGAAGGCCTCCTGGAGGAGGTGAGCTCTCAGTAGGGCTTTGAAGGGAAATGTTCCCTGCAGATATGTTCCCTGTCCATATTGATCTTACAGCCTAAAGGGGAGACAGACATTAATATGAATAAATAAAGAATAAATGAATAAATAAAGAGAAGCAGCGTGGCTTAGTGGAAAGAGCCCACTGTGTTTACCCCATTGTTTAGAACAGTGCTTGGCATGTAGTAAGCGCTTAACAAATACCATCATCAGTATCATTATTTCTGTCATACACCACAAGCGAAGGAGTGTGGCTTAGTGGAAAGTGCCCTGAAAGTACCTGGGAGGCAGAGGACCTGGGTTCTAATCCCAGCCCGGCCACTCGTCTGCTGTGTGGCCTTGGGCAAATCACTTCATAAACACATTCAAGCTAATTCATCTGGGCTTGAAAAAAAATCACTCATGATGAGCAAGCCAAAGTGAAATAAAAATTACAAGTACCTGATTAAGATTAAGCAGAATATCGGCTTCCCCACCCAATTCTATCTCTGCAAGGTTCTCCGATGTTTTTCACCCAGAAAGTAAATCAATCAATCAATCGTATTTATTGAGCAGTTACTGTGTGCAGAGCACTGTACTAAGTGCTTGGGAAGTACAAGTTGGTAACATATACAGTCTCTACCCAACAGTGGGCTCACAGCCTAAAAGGGGGAGACAGACAACAAAACCAAACATACTAACAAAATAAAATAAATAGATAATAAGTAAATAAATAAGTAAAGAGATGTCTTCAACCAGAATTCCTATGACTGACGAGGAGGCCACTCAGTGTTTTCAATTTAGCTCTATTGATTTATAAGGTCTTTTCAATTACTGAATTCTTCTTGGTGATGGCATGCAGAGTGTTTGTTAGTGAGCCTCCCGCTCTATTGATCCCAGGTACTTAGAAAGCAGCATTTTGTGTGTCTGGTTTAGATTGATGAAGCCACAAATAATGAGGATTTCCTTTGCAACATTTATTAAATGAAAATCTAGAATTCATTAGCCCAGGAACTTGTCTGGGAGAAAAAAGGGACTCAGAAAAAAGAGGAACTGCGGTAGTTATCATGAGTATAATATATGAAGCAATTTGAATTCAGGGGAAGGCCATTTGGAATCTTATTAAATTTTCTTCTCTCCCTTTTATTGTGTGAACACAGTTGAGTGGTTTCTGGGGGAAGGGCTAGGTCAAAGAACAGGTGTGTGGAGGGTGGGAATTAAAGGGAAAAAAAATAAGGACAGCAGCTGTTCTTAATTGCATTCACCACCACCTCAGACTGAAAGCTCACTGTCAGCTGGAGACATGTCTACCAACGTGGCTATATTATATTTTCCCAAGTAAGCAGCGTGGTCTAGTGGCTAGAGCCCGGCCCTGAGAGTCAGAAGGGTCTGGGTTCTAATCCCACCTCTGCCACTTATCTTCTCTGTGACCTAGGGTAAGTCACCTCACTTCTCTGTGCCTCAGTTAACACAGTTAAATGGGGCTACCCACTCTCCCGCCTACTTAATCTGTGAGTCCCATGCAGGACAGGGACTGTGTCTGAACTAATTAACCTGTACCTACCCTGGAACTTAAAACAGTGTTTGACACATAGTAAGTGCTTAAATATCATTAAAAAAAATAAACAGCCAAGAAATAGGGACTCAATGTGGCCTAGTGGAAAGAGCCAGGGCCTGGGTGTGAGGAGGACCTGAGTTCTAATCCCAACTCTGCCACTTGTCCGCTGTGTGACCCTGGGCATGTCACTTCACTTCTCTGTGCTTCAGTTCCCCCATCTGTAAAATGGGGATGAAGACTGTGAGCCTCACATGGTACATGGATCGTGTCCAACCTGATTGATCTACCTAGCGTTTAGTACAGTGCCCGGCACATAGTAAGTGCTTCATGAATATCATAAAAATCAATGAATATGTTTGATATGGCTGACAGTGTTCTGGCCTGAGTTTAAAGCAAGACCATCACCACCACTGGGAAAATAGTCATTTTGGTTGGGTTTTGTGTGGTCTTGGGTGGGGGGGTGAATCAATAAACAGGGTGATACTGTCAGATCTAATCCACCTGGGTCCTGTTAGTCATGCAGCCTCTCCCACCATCAGTCCTATCTACTGGCTACTTACTGTGTTCAGAACACTGTACTAAGTGCTTTTGGCGCAATGGATATTGCATATGGCTACAGATCAGAAGATTCCAGGTTTGACTCCTGGCTGGCTCGCTTAAATTGTGAGTGTTTAGAGAAGCAGCGTGGCTCAGTGGAAAGACCACCTGCTTTGGAGTCAGAGGTCAGGGGTTCAAATCCCAGCTCCGCCAATTGTCAGCTGTGTGACTTTGGGCAATTTACTTAACTTCTCTGTGCCTCAGTTACCTCATCTGTAAAATGGGGATGAAGACTGTGAGCCCCCCCCCGTGGGACAACCTGATCACCTTGTAACCTCCCCAGCGCTTAGAACAGTGCTTTGCACATAGTAAGTGCTTAATAAATGCCATCATCATCATTATTATTATTATTACTTAGTGCCACTTAAGCTCATTTTGGGCAGGGAATGTGTCTGTTTATTGTTGTACTCTCCCAAGCACTTAGTACAGTGTCCTGCACATAGTAAGCACCCAATAAATACCTTTGACTAGGTGTCACGAGAGAAGCAAAACCCAGTGCTCCTGCCCCAGGGGAGCCTCCAATCTGATGCCCTTCAGAACTCAGTCTTCCAGGTATCCTGTCGAAGTAGGGACTGTCTCTATATGTTGCCAATTTGTACTTCCCAAGCGCTTAGTACAGTGCTATGCACATAGTAAGCGCTCAATAAATATGATTGATGATGATGATGAAGTAAGAAGCCCTCCAGTTCAATCACCCAGAAGCTGTGGAAGGAAGAACCCCTCTCAGAGAGCAGCTTGTGGTCATGGGTTCTAATCCCAGCTCTGCCATATGTCCGGTGTGTGACCTTGAGCAAGTCACTTCACTTCTCTGGGCCTCAGTTACCACATCTGTAAAATGGGGATAGAGACTGTGAGCCCCATGTGGGACAGAGACTGTGTCCAACCTGATTTGCTTGTGTCCACTCCAGCGCTTCGTACAGTGCCTGACATATAGTAAGCGCTCAACAAATACCGCAATTATGATTATTATTATTATTGGGCCACCTGCCTCTCCGCCCACCCGGCACAAGTCAGAGACAGCGCATTTGTTTAATATTCGGTTGCCGGGGATTGGGTTGCGGTATTCATAATCTTTGGGTGTAAAATGACTGCATTTAAAAATGTCGTTACATCTGCATGTCATGGGACATAAAGCAGCCGAAAACCTAATTCAATTAGCTGGAAATATCCTCTTGTCCTTCCAGCAGCCTCCTGGAGGAAGGAGGATGGATTGGGAGCCAGTGAGGGAGGAGAGGAGGAGAGGGAAGGGGGCTTTGGCCTTGCCCCACATGGGTTCTTTTGAGGAGTTTATTTGTGAGTTTGTTCCTGTCTACAAAGCCCTCCTAAAATTCATTCATTCATTCATTCATTCAATCATATTTATTGAGTGCTTACTGTGTGCAGAGCACTGTACTAAGCGCTTGGGAAGTACAATTTGGCAACATATAGAGACGGTCCCTACCCAACAGGCCAGAAGGGACACCTCCACCAAGAAGTTTTCCCTGACCAACCCCACATTTCCCCACACTATTCATCCTCTCTTTTACATCGCATTTGTCATTGGGTCTACACCCCTTTAACCACTTTGATATTCGTCCTACCCCCATGGCACTTATGCACATATCCTTGCCCACATCTGGACTTTTTTTTAAAATTTCTGTTTCCCGTGCCAGACTGTAAACTCTTTGTGGACAGCGCATATGTCTACCGATTCCATCATAGCGTACTCTCTCAAGTATTTAGTACAGACCTCTGCACTCAATAATAATAATGATGGGATTTATTAAGCGCTTACTATGTGCAAAGCACTGTTCTAAGTGCTTGGGAGGTTACAAGGTGATCAGGTTGTCCCATGGGGGACTCACAGTCTTCATCCCCATTTTACAGATGAGGGAACTGAGGCCCAGAGAAGTGAAGTGACTTGCCCAACGTCACACAGCTGACAAGTGGCGGAGCTGGGATTTGAAACCATGACCTCTGACTTCAAAGCCCGGGCTCTTTCCACTGAGCCATGCTGCCTCTCTAAAAGCGCTCCAGAGAGTAGAAAAGGTACTCAGTGGAAAGAGCCCGGGCTTTGGAGTCAGAGGTTGTGGGTTCAAATCCCAGCTCCGCCACTTGTCAGCTGTGTGACGTTGGGCAAGTCACTTCACTTCTCTGGGCCCAAGTTCCCTCATCTGTAAAATGGGGATGAAGACTGTGAGCCCCTCGTGGGACAACCTGATTACCTTGTACCTACCCCAGCGCTTAGAACAGTGCTTTGCACATAGTAAGTGCTTAACAAATACCAACATTATTATTATTATTATTACCATGGAGCGTTCCCGCCATCCCCTTTCCCTCAGTCTCTCCTCTGTAACTGGCAGTGGACGATTTGGAGATTGTTGTTTCTAGGTCTGCTTCTGGGTCTGAGGAGGAAGTTGAAAATGAGAGGAGAAGAATCTTCCAAAGTCCTAGACTTCGGTTAACTGTATCTTTTTTAGTCCTACTAAAACTCCACCTCCTCCAGGAAGTCTTTTTTTTAAAAAAATGGTATTTGTTAAGCGCTTATTATGTGCCAGGCATTGCATTAAGCTCAGAGGTGGATGCAAGGATGGACACAGTCAGTGTCCCACGCGGTGGGGTCACGGTCTTAATCCCCATTGTACAGGTGAGGAGAATGAGGCACAGAGAAGTGACTTGCCCAAGGTCACGTAGCAGGCAACTGGCGGAGCCAGGATTAGAACCCAGGTGCTTCTGACTCTCAGGCCTGTGCTCTATCCACTAGGCCACACTGTTTCTCTGACTTCTTTTCGGGAAGCAGCGTGGCTCAGTGGAAAGAGTACGGGCTTGGGAGTCAGAGGTCATGGGTTCAAATCCCAGCTCCGCCTCTCTTGTCAGCTGTGTGACTTTGGGCAAGTCACTTTACTTCTCTGCACCTGTTACCTCATCTGTAAAATGGGGATTAAGACTGTGAACCCCACATTTGACAACCTGATCACCTTGTATCCTCCCCAGCGCTTAGAACAGTGCATTGCACACAGTAAGCACTTAACAAATACCAAAATTATTATTATTATTATACTCGATTCCTTCCCCCTACCTGGAGTGGATTTTAGTGTCTATCGCCCCAACTGGATTTCAAACTCCTTGAGGATGGGGATCACATCTGCTCACCCTGTTGTACCGCCCCAAATTGAGAGGATGGAGGATAAGAAAAGGGAGGAGGAAAGGAGCCCAGCAGGAACACCTGGATTTACCCACCTAGAGCAATGCCTTTCCGGGTGAACTTCGCCCAGCCCGGGATGAGCTCCTCTCCCCTTTGCTGTTGCCACAGAAACTGCTCCGACATATTGCCAAGAGCAATTTCTGCCCATCACCGCTTCCCCCTCTTTCCCCAGTTTCCTCCTCTTGTTTGTTACAGTTGATTTTTCCAGGCTCCAGTTTAGGATTTAAGGAAGGATTAGCTGTCTTTTTTTCTTTCTTTCTTTCTCCTGTTGCAATATGCTGGCCATGGGTCACTCAAGGACACGGGGAGGAGGCTGTGAGCCAGAATAATAATAATAATAATAATAATAATGGTATGCATTAAGCACTTACTATGCGCCAAGCACTGTTCTAAGTGCTCGGGTAGATACATGGTAATCAGGTTGGACACAGTCCCTGTCAATCAATCAAACGTATTTATTGAGCGCTTACTGTGTGCAGAGCACTGTACTAAGCGCTTGGGAAGTACAAGTTGGCAACATATAGAGACGGTCCCTACCCAACAATGGGCTCACAGTCTAGAAGGGGGAGACAGAGAACAAAAAACAAAATAAAATAAATAGAATAGATATGTACAAGTAAAATAAATAAATAAATAGAGTAATAAATACATACACATGGGGCTCACAGTCTCAATATAATTACAGTATTTATTAAGCGCTTACTATATGCCAAGCCCTGTTCTAAGCACTGGGGTAGATAGAAGGTAATTAGGTTGTCCCATGTGGGGCTCACAGTCTTAATCTCCATTTTACAGATGAGGGCACTGAGGCCCAGAGAAGTTAAGTGACTTGCCCAAAGTCGCACAGCAGACAAGCAGCAGGGCTGGGATTAGAACCCACGACCTCTGATTCCCAAGCCCGTGCTCTTGCCACTAGACCAAGCGCTCAGTACGGTGTCTCCCAATCACTCAGTATAGGGATCTGCACCCAGTAAGCGCTCAATAAATTCCCTGGATTGATCGATTGATTCCATTATCCCTGCAGCCTCCAATAAATAATAGGAGAACCGCTGATGCCATGAGTAGATGAGGGGGAACTATGGCAGGATGGAAAAACCCAGAAACCCAAGAAATGTGTTCTGTAGTTCAGTTGGAGTTCAGGGGATTCTGGTTGCAAGGTAAATCAATCAATCAATCAATCATATTTATTGAGCGCTTACTGTGTGCAGAGCACTGTACTAAGCGCTTGGGAAGTAAAAGGTACAAGGTAAGTACAAGGTAAAGGTACCAAAGAAGCTGTGTGGCCTAATGGAAAGATCATGGTCCTAGGAGTTAGAAGCACCTGGGTTCTAATCCCGATTCCACCACTTGTCCGCTGTTTAACCTGGAACAAGTCACTTCACTTCTCTGGGCTCAGTTCCCACATCTGTAAAATGGGGATGAAGACTGAGTCCCATGTGGGACAGGGACATTGTCCAACCTGATTTGCTTGTATCTACTCCATGGTTTAGTACAGTGCCTGGCATGTAGTAAGTACTTAACAAATACTATTTAACAACAACAATAACAAAAAGATCCTTGGGAGGTTGTGCTAATGCATCTGGGATTGTAAAGTTTTACTGCTGGGTTAGGTTCACTGGGAAGGCCTACGCAAGACCAACATCTGGACTGCGCTGTTTTATCCCAGAGACTGTCCTTTGTCAGGTTGTCATATTGTACTTTCTCCAGTGTTCAGTACAGTGCTCTGAACATAGTAAGGGCTCAATTATACCACTGACTGATTGACTGTCATGTTTGTTGTTTGCCGATCTGGGCATAGTCTCCATCTCACGATCCTGACGGAGTTTCTGCTCAGAAAGAGCAATTCTCTTGGATTATAATGATCCAGCCTGGTCTGTAGTTTGCAGCTGGTCTCCCAGTTTTCTGCTGAGATGCAGCAGCATCCTCTGAAGCCGTGTATGCTGTCCCCTTAAAAATCTCCCTTCTGCCTTCTCTGCTTCCAGTTGCCCAATTTCAGCTGTGCGTGCAGCAGCTGCATTCGGCTGTCCTGCTGCCATCCATTCTCCACACATATCTCACCCAGGGTGGCTGTTTTGAGAGTGAAATGTCCGCTGAGGGACATTGTTGGGAGTCCAATCCTGCTATACAATGTTGAGTTTCAGCTGTAAGTGACACGGGTGGAACTTTTGGAGGAGCCGGATGTGACAACTCTCTAGATCTTTGGTTCATTCTGGTGCCTAATTCTACTCTTCCACCCCACTCCCTTTGACAGTCTCCCAAAGAAGGAGCTGAATCTTCGTGACTCAGTTATCTACCTCTTTGTCTATCATGGCATCATTGGTTACCTCACCTCGCTACTCTTCCACTACTACTGGGTTCTTAAATCCCAACCCCTCCTACTTAGACTGAGGCCTATCATGTGGGACAGAGACTATGTCCAACCTGATTATCTTGTGTCTGTGTTTAGTAAAAGTGCTTGGCACATAGTAAGAGCTTAACAAGTACTATTTTCATTTATTATTATTGTTTTTATTATTACTACTGTTATTATCATTATCATTATTATTCTGAGTCTTTGAAGGAGGGGGGAGTCACTGTCTGTCAGATTTGAGGAGGGAGGGAATTCCAGACAAGAGGCAGGATGTGGGCGAGGGGTCGGCGATGAGATAGATGGGATGGAGGTACAATGAGAAGGTTGGCATTGGCGGAGACAAGTATGTGGGCTGGGTTGGAGTAGAAGAGTAGCGAGGTGAGGTAGGAGGGGGCAAGGGGATGGACTGCTTTAAGACCAATCATCATCATCATCAATCGTATTTATTGAGCGCTTACTTTGTGCAGAGCACTGTACTAAGTGCTTGGGAAGTACAAGTTGGCAACACATAGAGACAGTCCCTACCCAACAGTGGGCTCACAGTCTAAAAGGGGGAGACAGACAACAATGGTGAGGAGTTTCTGTTTGATGCAGAAGGAACATGCAGGGAACGTGTCTGCTGATTCTGTTGTATTGTCCTCTTCGAAACTCTCAGTCCATTGCTCTCCACATTGTGAGTGCTCAACAAATACCATCGATCGATTGATTGAAGAACCGCAGTTCAGGCTCCGGAGAGAAGGGGACAAGGGAAGGTGAAATGGACACAATCCAAACCGTCCGTTCAAGCTATCGCTGTTCCGGCTGACCGCGGCGACTCAATTTGGCGTGCTATGAATTATTCATGAGGTCTCATCGCTATGCAGATCTCTACCCTCCGATTGGCTCTCTTGGCTAGATTCCAAATGTCTTCTTAATTACATAGAAACCAGGCTGCTCGGTCCCCTCTTTTGGTGACGCGTTAGCCGCAGGACAACCTGGAGTTTGGGAGAAGATCGGTAAATCTGCTTCTCCCAGCAATTCCCCTTTTATGCACGACACTTCAGCAAAATACAGGCCGCTTGCGCCAAAAAGTTGGAAGCTGGAAATTGGAGTTTGGAGGAGACCCGAGTCAGCTTCTACTCTGTCCCCTAGGCTCCATGGATTGATGTCCAATCTGGAGGACTTCCAGGGTAGGGGTTATCCACCCGCCTCCAGCTCCACAGCACTTGCATACATATCTTGTCATGTGTTCTAATCCTGGCTCCGCCACGTGTCTGCAGTGTGATCTTGGGCAAGTCACGTCACTTCTCTGGGCCTCAGTGACGTCACCTGTACAATGGGGATTAAGAGGGTGAGCCTTATGTGGGACAGGGATTGTGTCCAACCTGATTTGTTTGTATCCACCCCAGCACTTAGAATGGTGACTGGCACAGAGTAAGTGGGTAACAAATACCATGGAAAAAAAAACCCTCAATCCCCCTCCCTTCTCCTCAAACTCAGCCCCTCTCCTTGGGTCCTCAAACCTCTCAGCTCCCCAGTGAGAACAGCATCACTCATCACCGCCCTGGGCATCTGGGTTGGAGGTCATACGGGGTTGGGGGAGGAGATGAGAGATGAGTCAGGGAAGGCTTACTAGTCCTGGATCCGTCCCTTGTCTGCTGTGTGACCTTGGGCAAGTCACTTCACTTCTCTGTGCCTCAGTTCCCTCATCTGTAAAATAGTGTTAGAGAATGTGAGCCCTCTGTGGGACAGGAACTGTGTCCAACCCGAAGTGCTTATATCCATTCCAGCACTTATTACAGTGCCCAGCACATAGTAAGCCCTCAAAAACTACCATTATTATTATTATTATTACTATTATTATTAGTAAGAATGCCATCCTGGGGGCTCTCTCCCCCCTGTTGGCAGGGGGCAGGAGGGGAGGGTGGTCCTGGGGGAAAGATGTCCCACCAAAAGAAGCTTGGCCGAGCTCCAGGATACTTGACACATTTCCTGAGTTCCCCGGGAACAGACCGGCTCCCTGGACGATGTGCATGTCGGTCATCCGGTTCCTCAGGTGTCCTATCCCATTAACGAGCGTGCTCTGATTGATGGCGCCGGGCTGGAGAGGAAGAGGGCCAGTGTCCGGGATTTATGGCCCGGTGATTTGGTTTCCCTGAATCACCGTGTCCTTCCCGTCCCTTGCGCCGGCGAGCAAAGATGACTTGGAGCGAAGGTGACTTCAGTTTTTCAGAGGACCTGGCCAAGCTCTGGCCCTATAGCTCTTTAGCTGGGGGAAGTGTGGTCAACTCGGATCTAAGCAGCGAGGCTTAGCAGAGAGAACCCAGGCCTGGGAGCCAGAGGGACCTGGGTTCTAATCCTGGCTCTGTCACATGTCTGCTGTGACCATAGACAAGTCACTTCACTTCTCTGGGCCTCAGTAACCTCTTGTGTAAATTGGGGATTCAGGCTGTGGGCCCCATTAGGGACAAGGACTGTGTCCAACCTGATAAGCTTGATTCTATGCCAGCGCTTAGAACAGTGCTTGGTGCATAGTAAGGGCTTAAGTACCATAATTATTATTATTATCATTCCTGTTTGCCCCAGCAGATCCCACTGTTCTCTGAAATTCCAAGCCCCCGAAAATCCCATCTCCTCTTAGTCAATCAAATCAATCAATCGATTGTATTTATTGAGGGCTTACTCTGTGCAGAGCACTGTATTAAATGTTTGGAGAGTACAATAGAACTGAGTTGGTAGGAATGTTTTCTGCCCACAGCAGGCTTGCAGTCTACAGCAGGGAGACAGACATCAATATGAATAAACAGTTAAATCAATCAGTGAATCAATGAATCAATCATATTTATTGAGAGCTCACTAAGGGCAAAACACTGTTTTAAGCGCATTTTCTGGATGAGGGAACAGAGGCATAGAGAAATGAAATGACTTGTCCAAGGTCACAAAGCAGACTAGAGGCAGAGTCAGAAGCAGAACCCAGGGCCTTCTGACTTCCAGGTCTGTTCTATCCACCAGGCCACACTGCTTCTCGTGGGCTCTCCCAAGCACTTTAGTACAGTGCCCTGCAAACAGTAAGCACTCAATAAATACTATTGATTGATTGACTCATTGAGTGGCGGCAGGATGGACACTGAGGATGCCTTTTTTATCAGCATAGAAGTGGGTACAGGAAAGTTTTATGCCAAATGCTTATTCTGCATGTGGGTTACAGAAGTAATTGTCTGGTAGATGGAGTTAAGTGAAAGCCATCTGCATGGATGAATTATTTAAAGAACACAACATTTTTCATGTACGACATTATTAAGTGAAACCAAAGGCCACGGAACCATTGCAATAAATCATGTCAATCCAAAGCCTGAAGACTTTATTAATTGTCTGACCCTCCTCCCCTCCTAGGTAGTGCTGGAAAACTGTGTGTGAGTTCTGGAAAATGAGCTCTGCTTTACACCTCTTCTTATCCATCATAGGTCTTCATCGAGGGCTTAGTATGTGCACAGCACTGTACTAAGCGCTTGGAAGAGTACAATACAACAGAGTTGGTAGGCCCATTCCCTGCCTCCAACGAGAAGAGGCACGGCTTACTGGACAGAACACAGGCCTGGAGTCAGAAGGACCTGGGTTCTAATTCCGGCTCTGCTAATTCCTTGCTGTGTGACCCTGGGTAAGTCATTTAACTTATCTATGCTGGGGTTTCTCAGCTGTAAAATGGGGATTTAAATGTCTCTTCTTCCTCCAACCTGGACTGTGAGCCTCATGTGGGGAGAGTCTGTGCCTGACAATTAACATCTACTTTTCCCAGCACTCAGGACAGTCTTTAACACGTAATAAGTGCTTAACAAATACCATTTTTAAAAAAAAACAAAGCAAAACAAACGAGTTAACAGTCTAGAGGGTGGAGACACATTAATATAAATAAACGAATTACAGATTCATTCATTCATTCAATCGTATTTATTGAGCGCTTACTGTGTGCAGAGCACTGTACTAAGCGCTTGGGAAGTACAAGTTGACAGCATATAGAGACAGTTCCTACCCAACAGCGGGCTCACAGTCTAGAAGATCTGTACCTTCATTCATTCAAACATATTTATTGAGCACTTACTGGATGCAGAGCACTTAACTAAGTGCTTAGGTGAGTATAATACAGTAGTAAACAGACACAGTCCCTGCCCACAACGTGCTTACAGTCTAGAGGAGGAGACAGACAGTAATAGGAATCAATAAATTAAATTCATGAGGCAGCACAAATGCTGGAATCGCAGTAATGAATCCGTGAGCAAGTAAATTGGGACACATTAAATAATGAATGGGAAGCAGTACGGCCTAGTGGAAAGAGCACTGCCTGGGAATCAGAGGACCCGAGTTCTAATCTCGGCTCTGCCACTTGCCTGCTGTGTGACCTTGAGTAAGTCACTTAACATCTCTGTGCCTCAGTTTCCTCAATTATAAAATGAGGATTCAATACCTGATCTCCCTCCTACTTAGACTGTGAGCCCCAGGTAAGACAGGAACTCTGTGTCACTTGATGATCTTGTATTCGTTCGTTCATTTATTCAACCGTATTTATTGAGTGCCTACTGTGTGCAGAGCACTGAACTAAGCATTTGGGAGAGTACAGAATAACAAAAAGCAGTCACATTCCCTGCCCACAAGAGCTTACAGTCTAGAGGGGGAGACAAGCATTAATATAAATAAATAAATGCACTTTTCCTGCTCTCCTCCCCCTCCCTTCTCCTCTACTTCTCCTCCTTCACCTCTTCCTCCTCTTCTCCTCTCCTCTTCTCTCCTCATCTCTTCTTCTCCTTCCCTCCTGTTCTCCTCCTCCTCCTCCTTCTCATTCTCCCATTCATTCTCCTCCCTCCCCTCTTCCCAGGTCACAATCCCTCTTTCACCATCTCCCTCTCCCCACCCCTAAAGGTACAAAGGTACCCCCAAAGTATTTATAAATACTCTACCCCAAAGCTTAGGATAATGCTGGGTGCAAAGTAAGTGTTTAATAAATGCCTTTTTAAAATAAAAAAAGTGAATACAGCTGTTTCCCAGCTTCTGGGAAGAACTTGGTGCCAGGAATAAGCGGGATGGGGTATTGGGATTAGGAGGAAAGTTATTTTGATCAGATAGGAAAATCCAGAGATGGGGAACAAATCCTTAGACCGTAAGCATCCTGTGGTCAGGGACCGTGGGCTTGGCTTCTGTTCTCCCAGCCCTGAGCACAAGGTATGGTGCGCAGTCAGTGCTCATGATCGATCATCTGTGGGGTTGCATCCGGAGGCTGGGGGAGGGAGTTGGTTTTTAGAAGTTCCGCCCCGCAACAAGCAGAAACTCCTGATCATCAGCTTAAAGGCTCTCCATCAGCTCTGTGCCCTCTACTTATTAATCAGTCGATGAATCAATCAGTGGTATTTATTGAACACTTTCTGTATCCTCTCTCAGGTCCCACCACACCCCAGATCACGCACTCTACACTGATCAATTAATGGTCTGTGTGTGGGATAGGGACTGTGTCCACCCCAATTATCTTGTATCTTCCCCAGAGCTTAATACAGTGCCTGGTACCTAGTAAGTGCTTAATAAATACCACAATTATTGCATGCACAACACTGCACTGAGCGCTTAGCTTATGTCCATAATTTTATACTCTGCTGCTTCCACTAACTGTAATTTATTTTATCATCTGTATTCCCCCCACGCTTGTAAACTCCTTGAGGCAGGAATTGTGTTTATTAATTCTGCCACACAGCCTAGTGGATAGAACGTGGGGCTGGGAGTCAGTAGGACCTGAGTTCTAAACTCGGCTTGGCCACTTGTCTGTTGTGTGTCCTTAGGCAAGTCACTTCACTTCTCTGGGCTTCAGTTACCTCATCTATAAAATGGAGAAGGAGAGGAGGAGAATGAGAAGAGAAGAAAACGAGGAGGAAAAGGAGGAGAGGAGGAGTAGAAGGAGAGGAGAAGGAGGAGTGCAGGAGGAGGAGGAGAAGAGGGGAGGAAAAGGCGAAGAGGAGTAGAGCAGGAGAAAGTGGAGAGGAGAAGGAGAAGAGGAGGAGAGGGGGTGGGGGAGAGGAAGAGGAAGGCAGGAAGAGAAGAAGAGGAGAAGGAGGAGGAGGGGAAGAGGGGAATTAGAAGAAGAGGAGAGATGGAGGAGAAGAGGAGGAGAAGGAAGGAAGGAGGAGGAGGAGAGGAAGTGAAGGAGAGGAGGAAGAAGAGGAGGGAGTTGCATGGGGGAGGCCACGGGCTTGGTGGGGTGGTATTTGAGCCTCCCGTGGAGTGGGGAGAATCCAGCCGGCTAGCTAGGCGCAGAACTGAGGGAAACGGTTCACTGCTTCTGGAGCCAGATGGGAACTCTTCACAGCCAGCTCCAGCATCGATGTGGCACCGAGGGTTGGGGGAAGCCATGAGGCCTTCTCCTGCCAACCTAATCAGGAGGGTGGCCGGGCTCTGGGGCCTCTGTGGGCAAGTCGGGGCCCCTTTTGACCTCTTCCTAGCACCAGAGCCTGGGTCAATCGATCAGTCAAATTAACTGAGCGTTTACTTGGTACAGGAGCACCGTACTAAGCACTTGGGAGAGTCCCAGAGAATAAATAGACACAATCCCTGCCGTCCGTAGTGGGGCAGGAAATAGTACACTATGGCTGGGGGTAAAACTGATACTCATTCCCCAAACACTCCCAATCAGACAGTGTCAGTCAGTCAATTGTATTTATTGAGCTCTTAATTTATGCAGAGCACTGAACTAAGCTGTTGGAAGAATACAACATAACAATGTAATGGACACATTCTCTGCCCACAATGTCTAGAGGGGGAGAGAGACATTAATTTAATATATGGTATCTACATATTATAGCATGAGGCTTTGATCTGGGCCCAGGCGTTCGGGTTGGGCGAAGGTCCCACCTTCTTCCATGGCCTGCTGGGTGACCTTGATTAAGTCACTTAACCTCTCTGGACTGTGATTTGTTCATCTGTAAAATGAGAACAAGATAATAAGAGTAATTGTAGTATTTGTTAGGCACTTACTATGCGCCAGGCACTGTACTAAGCATAGGGGTGGATAGAAGCAAATCGGGTTGGATACTGTCCCTGTCCCACGGGGGGCTCACAGCCTCAATCCCCATTTTCCAGATGAGGTAACTGAGGCCCAGAGAAGTGAAGTGATTCGCCCAAGGTCACACAGCAGACAAGTGGAGGAGCAGGGATTAGAACCCAAGACCTTCTGACTCCCAGGTTTGTGCTCTATCCACTATAGATGATGAACCCCATGTGAGACGGAGGGCAGGGTCCGATCTCATAACCGTGTAACTAGACCAGTGCTTAGTACAAAATTAGGGCTTAATAAATGCCAGAATTAGGGGAGATCTCTTTTCAATGGAAATACTAATTGTAGACCTATATCAGCCTAGGGCCAGACAGAGCTACAGCACAGAGAAACTTCTTGCAGGGATTGCCTTGGGATGGCAAAAATCGTAGCAGGGCTCTCTGAGAGACGAAGGCCACATCAAATAGATTATGTCGCCTAACAGGACTGTGCAAGATTACAGAGAGAATTGTTTAGATGGCCACCCTGTTATAAAAACAGCCTGTCTATCACTAGCAAGCATAAAGGAGCTGAATGGTGGCTGAAGAGAGATGCATGGTGTAAAAACCGCTTCACCATCCGAGAGGGGAAAACAAAACAAAACAGAGTCCTGGGCACTGTCTGATTTGGCATCTTCAGATATAAGAAGGCTAATTAAGAACCAATTAAATATGAGCAGATTAACCGATAAGAAAGAACAGCTGATCAAACTAATTAGCAGACTTTCAGAAAAGGACTAAGAGCGGATAACGATAATTAGCAGATTGGCAGAAGAGGAATAAGCGCAGAAAAAAACCATTAGCAGATTTACGGAAAAGAAATCCAGTCAGATAAGAATTTTGTCCAATTATAGCCCAGGCATGAGGACATCATCTCAGAAGGGAATAAAGCTGACCGCTGGATCAGCTAAGAGAATCGTGACCAAATAGAACTTGTTGCTAATTCCCTTTGAGTTGTGTTGAAAATGAAGATGCTTTATTTGAACCATTAGGTCACATGTGGGATTTTGGTTTTTCCAACAAGCAGTGTTTTTTCTTCTGTGCAGATGAGAAGCAGCATGACCTTTGTGGATAGATCCCGGGCCTGGGAATCAGAAGGACTCGAGTTCTAATTCCCACTATGCCCCTTTTCTGCTGTAGGAACTTGGGCAAGTCACTCCACTTCTCTGTGCTTCAGTTCCCTCATCTATGTAAGGGGAATTAATGCCGTGAGCCCCATATGGGTCATGGACTATGTCCAACCTGATTAGTTTGTATCTACCCCAGTGCTTGGTACCCCAATTATTATTATTATTATTATTATTATTATTATTATTATCTGATTGACCACTACTCCCTGGGAGACTTGGGACAGTTCAGTGACTCTGGTTGGCTTCCATAGTCCCCCCCCAACTTCCTAGCCCCCTCAAAACCAAAGATCAATCAAGTCTTCCATCCTAAGGCTAGTGGCAGGTCTTTTATACCTCCATCATCATCATCATCGTCAACATCATCATCATCATCAATCGTATTTATTGAGCGCTTACTGTGTGCAGAGCACTGTACTAAGCGCTTGGGAAGTACAAGTTGGCAACATATAGAGACAGTCCCTACCCAACAGTGGGCTCACAGTCTAAAAGGGGGAGACAGAGAACAAAACCAAACATACTAACAAAATAAAATAAATAAAATAGATATGTACAAGTAAAATAAATAAATAAATAAATAGAGTAACAAATATGTACAAACATATATACATATATATATATTCCATAAGAACCCCTTTCTATTTAGTATTTATTGAGCACTTACTATGTACTAAGCACTGTACATGTAACCAGTTTGTACCAATCTCTTTCCCACAAAGCCTTCACAGTCTAAAAAAAAAATAATAATGGTATTTGTTAAGTGCTTACTCTGTGCCAGGTATTGTACGAAGCGCTAGTGTGGATACAAGCCAATCGAGTTAGACACAGTCCCTGTCCATGTGAGGCTCACAGTTTCAATCCCCATTTTACAGATGAGGTAACTGAGGCAGAGAGAAGTGAAGTGACTTGACCGAGGTCACAAGTGACGTGAAGCAGCAGTGTGGTCCAGTGGATAGATCTTAGAACAGTGCTTTGCACGTAGTAAGTGCTTAATAAATGCCATCATCATTATTATTATTATCCTGTGCCTGGGAGTCAGAAGGACCTGGAGGACCTGGGTTCTAGTCCTGGCTCCGCCACTCGTCTGTGTGACTTTTGGCAAGTCACTTCACTTTCCTGGACCTCAGTGACCTCATCTGTAAAATGGGGATTAAGACTGTGAGCCCCAGCTGGGACAGGGACTGGCTTCATGGAAGAATATTGTACTTAAGGGGAAAAATCTCAGAGGAATGTGAAGTGTTGGGCCTGTGTGCTGATTACACAATATGGGGGCGGGGGGGCCCACACACAGTTTCTGTCACACTTTGATTTGTGGCCTTACACAAAGGCACTAAGCAGTCCTGCAGACAGGTGAATGGACCCAGGACAGGAAGCAACTGATAAAAGGCAGAGGGAGGTAACAGGCTGATAGCCAACTGATAGCCTTAAAGGCCCAGTTGCACATGTAAGCTGGAGAGCTAAATGGTATATAATAATAATGATGGTATTTGTTAAGCGCTTACTATATGCAAAGCACTCTTCTAAGCACGGGGTAGGTTACAAAGTGATCAGTTTGTCCCACTGGGGGCTCACAGTTTTAATCCCCATTTTACAGATGAGGTAACTGAGGCACAGAGAAGTGAAGTGACTTGCCCAAAGTCACACAGCTGACAGTTGGCGGAGCCGGGATTTGAACCCATGACCTCTGACTCCAAAGCCTGTGCTCTTTCCCCTGAGCCACGCTGCTTCTCTGAGATCTTGGGAAGACCCAGCGCTTAGAACAGTGCTTTGCACATAGGAAGTGCTTAATAAATGCCATCATTATTATTATTATTATGTAGGGAGTTGAGCCTCACCCTCAGGCCTAGAAAAGCAGCAGCTGAACGGAGGCAAAGTGGAGCAGTGTGAGAGCAAAAGGTTTGCTTGAAAACCCAGGGCTCCTTCAAGCCAGAAGGATGCCACTCCTTTATACCTAGCTCTTTCTGACCGATTCTCCTAACTACGTGTACACGGGTCAACTGCAATTTATCCGAACGGATCCTTCTTGCGTCCTTATAGTAGTAGCACTATAAAGTCAAATGCTCCCTAAACTGTATTGCTTGTATGATGACCTTTGTATCTCCATCTCACATGTGGAGTACTTCAGAATCCAAGTAACCCAGAGTCTTGTGAGCCCTGTTTCAAGACAAAACCTGATTAGCTCGTATCGGGGCTTAGAACAGTGCCTGGAACATAGTAAGTGCTTAAACAGACACCATAATAATAATAAGAAAAAGAGACGGATCCGGGATTAGAATCCAGGTCCCCAGGCTTGTGCTCTTTCCATTAGGCCACGCGGCTTCTCTCTTAGGGGAAGGCTCTCCTGGCTACCATCCATCTCCCACATCTTCCGGTTCCCATGGGAACGGCTCCGCCGGCCTGGCAACATCACATCACGAAGCAGCGGCTGGGGGCGGGGGCCTCTGCCAGGCTTCCTGTCCGCCGAGTGAGACCGAGGGTTGTCAGCCATCCGCGGGGAAAAAATGTTCATTATAATAAATTCTGATAACAAAGGATGGAGCGTTGCATTCAATCTCTGCATATTTATGGGAAACTGCGAGATGGGCTTCCTCTCGATTTCTTTTGATGTCCCAAGGTGAAAAAGTAATTTTCTATTCACCATTAATCTTGCACAACAAACACACGGAGGAGGCCCTGTTAGGAATTCGCAGATTAATTGATTGTGGCATCAGTACCATGGTCCTCAGCTCATTAGGAAGGAGCTGAAATCTGTTCTGCTGAGCGCTCCTTTTTTCTTATTATTATGTCTGGCCACATGGCAGAGATGTTGGCATTGAGGCAGCGCTGCCATCCTCCTCCTCTCCTTCCCCCTCCTCCAGGAAGAGAACCCATCAGAGGTGTGAGGGCAAGGAGAACAGGCTGGCAAAAAGCATGCAACTGGCCAGATTTGGGGGGGCAGGAGGTGGGGGTGCTGTGGAAGAAGGAGATGGATTGTATCCTTGCTCTGCTCACAGGCTCTGGGGAGAGGGAAGGGACAAGCTGGCTTCTCAGAGAAGAGGTACAGAGAATATCTGGGGCACAGAGAGTAATAATAATTATGCTACTTGTTAAGCACTATATGCCAAACACTCTTCTAAGTGCTGGAGTAGGTACAAGTTAATCAGGTTGGACAGTCCCTGTCCCACTTGGAGCTCATTTTCTTAACCCCCGTTTTACAGATGAGGAAAATGAGGCCCAGAGAAGTGATGTGACTTGCCCAGGGTCACACACCAGACGTGTCAGAGCCAGGACAGGTCCTTCCGACCCCCAGACCTGTGCTCTATCCACTAAGCCATGCTACTTATTTGATTAAGTGAAGCGTCCCGTCCGAGGTCCTATAGTAGACAAGTGCCAAACTGGGATTAGAACCCAGTTCCTCTAACTCCCAGGCCTCTGGTCTTTCCACTAGGCCACACTGCTTCTCCCTGTTCTTCCTTCTCTTCAAATTGTGAGCCCTGTGAAGGACAGGAAGTGGTCTGGGTCTGATCTGCTTATATTGTATCATTCATTCATTCAATTGTATTTACCGAACAGTTACCGAGTGCAGAGCACTGTACTAATTGCTTGGGAGAGTACAATACAATCAATCAATCAATCAATCAATCAATTGTATTTATTGAGTGCTTACTGTGTGCAGAGCACTGTACTAAGTACATGGGAAGTACAAGCTGACAATATAAAAAGTTGCCAACAACAATAATACAATAATAAAGTTGCCACACAACAATAGAAAGACACATTCCCTGCCCACAACAAGCTTACAGTCTGTGGTATCTATTATGTATATACGTTTGTACGTATTTATTACTCTATTTTATTTGTACACATTTATTCTGTTTATTTTATTTTGTTAATATGTTTTGTTTTGTTCTCTGTCTCCCTCTTCTAGACTGTAAGCCCACTGTTGGGTAGGGACCGTCTCCATATGTTGCCAACTTGTATCAATCAATCAATCAATCGTATTTATTGAGCGCTTACTGTGTGCAGAGCACTGTACTAACTTCTCAAGAGCTTAATACAGTGCTCTGCACATAGTAAGTGCTCAATAAATATGATTGAATGAACGAATGAACAATGTTTGGCACCCAGTCGACGCTTAACAAATACCACAGTTCTTCTTCTCCTTAACCATTACCCAAGGGATTCTGCAAATACCTTCCACTGGAAACCTTTAAACTCAGTAGAGCTCCTTACTGAGGCAGGGAGATGTGAGTAGCAGCATGGCCAGTGAATAGAGCATAAGCCTGGGATTCAGAAGGACCTGGGTTCTAATCCTGACTCCACCACTTGTCTGCGGTTTGACCTTAGGCAAATCACTTCACTTCTCTGGGCCTCAGTTACCTCATCTGTAAAATGGGGATTGAGACTGTGAGCTCCACGTGGGACAGGGACCGTATCCAGCCTGATTAGTTTGTGTCTACCTCAGTGCTTAGAACAGTAAGCGCATAACAAATACCATTACAAAAAGATGGATTTAATTACCTTTTAACCCCTTTCCAGCCCTGAAATCCTCTATCTCTCTCTTTCGTTCTTTAGAGTTAGAATCCACCCCTCTGTAGAGATTTTAGCTCATCCCATTCTCGGCCTTACCTTTACTAGCAGGACCCTCTGAAGAACTCTTATCTGGACGCACATTATCATCATCATCAATCGTATTTATTGAGTGCTTACTGTGTGCAGAGCACTGTACTAAGCGCTTGGGAAGTACAAGTTGGCAACATATAGAGACAGTCCCTACCCAACAGTGGGCTCACAGTCTAAAAGGCTCACAGTCTAAAAGGCTCACAGTCTAAATCTCGAGCTAGGATGCTCCTTATCTGAAAGGAAATCGTTCATCCTGAAGCATCCCTGGTAGTTTTTGATTTATTGGTGATGGATCAGCTGAGTTCTTAATACAGTTTATGGCAGTGCCATTAGACTTTCAGAGATTAAAAGCATGTTGGGGAATATAAATATCAGCGGCTTGAATTCAATTCCTCAGGTGCTCGTGCTCAGGTAGGGTTCCATTTACAGCACCTGCCAGGGAGGGATTGCTTTCTCAGTCAGTGATATTTATTGAGCGCTTACTATGTGCCAAACACTGTACTAAACTCTGGGGTAGATACAAGTTAATCAGTTTGGACACAGTCCATGTCCAACATGGGACTCACATTCTTCACTTCCCTTTTACAGATGAGGTAACTGAGGCACAGAGAACCGAAGTGACTTGCCTAAGGTCACACAGCAGAAATGTGGCAGAGCCGGGACTAGAACCCAGGTCCTTCTGTCTCCCAGACCTCTATCCGTTAGGCCATGCTGCTCCTTAAATTGTCCCTTTTCTGTTGCAGAGGGAGGAAGATGCTAACCAGTTGTTGGCACATAGTAAGTGCTTAACTAATACCATAATTATTATTATTAACCCAGGGTTAACTCTCTCCCTATCTCCCGGTGATTCTGGCTTGGTGGAATGGACAATACTTTGTGTCAATCAATCAATCAATCAATCAATCAATTGTATGTATTGAGCGCTTACTGTGTGCAGAGCACTGTGCTCAGCGCTTGGGAAGTACAAGTTGGCAGCATATAGAGACAGTCCCTACCCAACAGTGGGCTCACAGTCTAAAACAAAGTGTCAAATTGTCAAAGTGTCAAATTAAGGGGAGAATCCTATTTAGTTCTGGGAGCAATCAATCAGTCAGTCATATTTATGAGCTGCTTACTGTGTGCAGAGCATTGTACTAAGCACTTGGGAAAGAGTTGGTAGACACGTTCCCTGCCCACAAGGAGCTTACAATCTGGAGGGGGGAGACACACTTTAATATAAATAAATTAAGGATCTATGCATAAAGGTATTTATTGAGCACTTCCTGTGTGCAGAGCACTGTACTAAGCACTTGGAAGAGTACAGTACAATAGAGCTAGTCGACATAATCCCTGCCCTCATGGGGTTCACACTTCAGTGAGGCTTTTACAATTCTGGATTGTCAGCTCGCTAAGGGCGTGGAACATATCTGCTAATTCTCTTGTACTGGCCTCTCCCAAGCGCTTAGTACTATGCTTTGCACATAGTAAATGCTCAATAAATACCATTGATTGATTGGTGAAAGTTCACCTCCTCCAGGAAGCCTTCCCAGACTAAGCCCCCCTTTTCTTCTACTCCCCCTCCCCTCCCCATCACCCCGACTCACTCCTTTTTCTTCACCCCAACTTGCTCCTTTTTCTCATCTCCTCCCCGCCCCACAGCACTTGTGTAAATATGTACATCTTTATACTTATGATTCTATTTACTTTTATTAATGATTTGTGTACATCTATAATTATATTTATATATAATGATGCTACTGATGCCTGTTTATTTGTTTTGATGTCTGTCTCCCACCTTCTAGACTTTGAGCTCGTTGTGGGCAGGGATTGTCTCTATTTGTTGCTGAATTGTACTTTCCAAGTGCTTCGTACAGTGCTCTGCACACAGTAAGTGCTCAATAAATACTACTGAATTCATTCATTCATTCATTCAATCATATTTATTGAATGCTTACTGTGTGCAGAGCACTTACTAAGCGCTTGGGAAGTACAAGTTGGCAACATATAGAGATGGTCCCTACCCAAAAGCGGGCTCACCATCTAGAAGGGGGAGACAGACAACAAAACAAAACATATTAACAAAATAAAATAAATAGAATGAATATGTACAAATAAAATAAATAAATAGAGTAATAATAAATGATGGAGTCTAGAAAGTGATCCAGACAGCAGCGGGAGTGGAGAGAGAAGAGGCAGGAGGGAGAACAGAGTGGAGGTTGATAATAAAAATAATAATAATGATGATGGTATTTGATAAGCACTTATTATGTTCCAGGCGCTGTACTAAGCACTGGGGTGGATCCAAACAAATCGGTTGGACATAGTCCCTGTCCCACGTGGGGCTCACAGTCTCAATCCCCATTGTGCAGATGAGGTAACTGAGGCACAGAGAAGTAAAGCGACTTGCCCAAGGTCACACAGTGGACAAGTGGTGAATCCGGGATTAGGACCCATGACCTTCTGACTACTAGGCCTGTGCTCTATCCATTATGCCATACCATTAACTGAGGGCAGAGGACTGTACTAAGCGCTTGAGAGAGAAGAATAGAACAATAAACTGACACAGCAGCATCTGGCTTTGTCGGAGGCCTCTGTGGCCACCTCGGAAGCCCATCAGTTGCCCCCCTGCCGGTGGTGTCCCCCAAAGGGCCTAGGATTGATGCTTTTCCGGTGATTATTTCCACTACCCCACCCGTCACCATGCTGGGGACTTGTGGCAGGAAGAACGATAGATCGTCATGAGCAGCCAGTATTATTCTCCTCTGGGCCCCCCTTTGGTCTGGACTGACAGCGAGAACATGGCGGTGGGGGGCCGTGGGGGCCGAGGGGGAGAGAGGCCGGGATGGTGGTGATGAAATAAACATGGCTATTTCTCACCCCGGGATTGTTGGAACATTAAGCCCTATGTTCTATGCATAATTCCCCCCATAGACTGCTCTCTGTCAGGACGATTAAACACCCGAACAGCCTGTGGGCGAGACGGGGGAATTATTCATGAGCGAATCGTACGCTCCCAAATGCTAACTCCCTTTGGCTGTGTGGTCAGCGGCTCTGGAGCGGACTCTTCTGGAGGCAGAATCAGCTCAGCTTCGTCCCTAAAGTCCTCCCGAGAGGACAGAAATTCCTCTTAGAGCTAACAAAGGTCATGGAGCCAGTTGTTATCCTCCTCTCTGAACCCAAATTATCCCTGTTTCCAAAGGCTCCGTCATCGTTGTCCACTTCTGGACAACAGTCTGCCACATGTCTGGTGTGTGACCTTGGACAAATCACGTCACTTCTCTGGGCCTCAGTTGCCTCATTTGTAAAATGGGGATTGAGACTGTGACCCTCATGTGGAACAGGGACTGTGTCCAACTTGATTAGCTTGTAACTACCCTAGGGCTTTGTACAGGGTCTGGCATGTAGAAAGAGCTTAACAGATACCGTTAAAATAAACAAACAAACAAAAAACTTCTGAACAGCTTGGGGCTAGACCAGTCTTTTCCAGAAGATTCCTGAGAAGCCTCTCTTTCATGGGGTGTGTTTGCCTTCGGGGTTCAGTTCCTCTGTTGTGCATAGTGGTCTTGGGCTGATTTCTGGAGTCTTGGGATGGTGAAGAATCTCCCTACTTAGTTGGAAGGCTGCTGCTGCTGAAGCCTGCTTATAATAATAATAATAATTATAGTATTTATTAAGCACTTACTGTGTTCCCAAACAGGGAGCTGAGCACTGGGGAAGATACAAGCTAATTAGGCCAGACACAGTCCCCGTCCCACATGGGGCTCACAGCCTAAGTAGGAAGGAGAACAGTTAATGAATCCACATTTTACAGATGAGAAAGTTAAATTTCCCCTCTAGATTGTAAGCTCATGTGTCCACCAAGCGCTCTCCCAAGCGCTCAATAAAAACCATTGATTGATAAAGTGTCTTGCCCAAGACCACGCAACGGGCAAAGCGGTGGAGCCGGGATTAGAACCCACATCCTCTGACTCTCAGGCCTGTGCTCTTTCCACCAGGCCACGACTGCTTCTCCAGAGCCTTTCGATTCCAGCATTCCCGGTACCCAATCGGATGGGGACATAGGAAGAAATATTAAGGGAATAATTCAAGGAGAAACTGGTGTGGGACTCTCACAGCAGGTCAAGCCCGAACTGTCATGGTTCATTTGTATTCTCCTCCCTCTCCTAGCCTAGGTTCCCACTCCCCGGATACCTGGTTTTTACTGCCATCCTATTTTAGGATGACAACTTCAAAGGTTTTTCTGCAGGAACATCTATCCTGAGGTCATTGCTGCTGGTAGTTTTGTCTGGGGGAGACTCTCATAAGACGGTCCCGGATTTCAAATGGAAACCAGACTTGAATCTCTTTCCTCTGGCCGTCAGTTAATCAATCAATTCATTTATTCATTCAGTTGTATTTATTGAGTGCTTAATGTGTGCAGGGCACTGTACTGAGCCTTGAGAGAGAGCAGTGTAACAGAGGCAGTAGACATGTTCCCTGCCCACAACGAGGTTAGAGTCTACAGGGGGAAATAGATGTTAATATAAATAAAGAAATGATGGAGAGGGATGTAAATGCTCTGGGGATGAAGGAGGGTGAATAAAGGAAGTAAATCCAAGGGCAAGGATGACACAGAAGAAAGTGGGAGAAGAGGAAATTAGGGGTTAGTCAGGGGAGGCCTCTTGGAGGAGATGTGCTTTCAAAGAGTCATTGAAAGTGGGGAGAATAATTGTCAGGCTAGAGGAAGAAACGCCTCTCTTAATACCTCGTTTTGTAGAATGCTTTTACTCCCAAAGCGCTCTCATGTTACTTACCTCCTTTTTACTTATCTCGTTTTTGCCCAAATGACAACCTAGCAAGGTAGGGAGAAAAGCAACTGCTATCATTCCCATTTTGCAGATGAGGAAACTGAGGTACAGAGAGGCGAAGTGACTTGCTCACAGTTCCACGGTAGACTGAAGGCAAGGCTCAGAATCAAACCCGGGGCCTTTGGCTTCCGGGTTTTATTTACATATGCGGGTCCTGCCTCGGGGATCTCTTCATCCTGGTTGATGGAGGAATAGCGGAGGGAATGGGAAGTTTGGAGGCAGTGCGGCAGTACGGCCTAGTGGAAAATGGCCAGGCCTGGGAGTCAGTGGTCCTGGGTTCTTATTCTGGCTCTACCACTTGTTTGCTGCGTGATCTCAGGGAAGACACTTCATTTCTCTGGGCCTCAATTTCCTTGTTTGTAAAATCAGGATCCTATATGAGTTCTTTCTCCTACTTGGACTGTGAATCCCATCTGGAACAGAGACTGGATCCAGTCTGATCAATTTATATTGACCCAGAATTTAGAAGAATGCTTACACAGATTAAGCGCTTAACAAATGTGATAGTAATAATAGGAAGAACATGGACAAACGCACAAAATAAAATCAAAATCAGTATGGTGTGTTGTAGCTAGAGGAACAGAATTTCAGTCTGGGGGTTTGTGGTGGTCTCCTGCTTTTTTCAGCAGCCCAGAGAGGTTTGGTGACTTGCCCAGCATCTCAAAGAGGGACAGTGGCCAAGCCAGGACTTGAACCCGACTCCCTGCTCCGTTCATTCCTCACTGAGCCACACTACCTCCACGTCAGGCCCCCATCTGCTCATCCCTTCTAGGGCTGGACGAGAAACATGGTTGGAAGCTCTGACTCAGTGGTGAGGCCGGGTGGTGGGAGGCAGGGCCGTGTCAGGGGCTCGTGCTCACTTCTCTCTTGTGGTTTCCGGCCCCAGAGGACCACGCTGGCATTTCCCTCGGGGAGGGTCCTGTGGGAAACCTGAGCGGTCTCTGCTCCCGGCTAGTGGTCGGGGAACGCCCGTCTGGGAAGGGAGCTGGACCTATAGCCGGCCACGTAGTAAGCTGTCAGAACAGAAATCCCTCATTGGGAAGCATCCCAAAATAGCCCATCAAAGGTTCAGCCGTTCAACAAATAGCTAGTGATTAGTCATCAGTGGACCTCTTTCCTTTAAATGACTTTCCCAGCTCCTGCCAGCTCTGGTCGCTATGCCCCCCGTCCTTCTCCGTACCCACCCACTCCTTCCATTCCCCTGACTAGTTCCTTCTCCCTGCCCCACAGAACCCCCCTCCTTGGGACCCTTCTCCTAGGCTATCTCCTTCTCTCTCTCTCTCTTTCTCTTTCTCTCCTTTGCTCTTTCTCTCCTCTCTCTTTCTCCCCTTCTCTCTCTCTCCTCTCTCTCCTATCTTTCTCACCTTTTCACTCTCTCTCCTTCCCTCTCTCTTTCTCTTCTCTCTATCTCACCTTCACTCTTTTTCTCCTCTCTGTCCTTTGCTCTTTCTCTTTTTCCTTCCTCTCTTTCTCTCCCTCTCTCCTTCTCTCTCTCCCCTTCTCTTTCCTCTCTCTCTCTCTCTCTCCCTCCTTCTCTCTCTCTCTCCCTTCCCCTCCCAAAGTTACAGCTCCCTACTTCCTTCCTCTTGTGGCTGCTTCTGTTATTATTGTTATTACTTTATATTATTATTAGTATTATTACTACTATTATTCTGTCCTCTTTGTCCTGCTGCCTTGTTGAGACTTGTGAATTTCTGCTGCCTCCCAGGATGACAGGAAATGTCTGAAAGTGGATTTTTTTTTTTCTCGAGAAGCAGGCTTAAGGGAAAACTCCATTCCTTGGGGTCCAACTCCAAGCTATAAATAACTCCGAGAGAGATTCAAAGGAAGCATGGAAATTGATGAAGTCCTGGGACACAGCAGGAACTTTGAGGCAGTGTGACCTAATGGATAGAGCACGGGACTGGTAAGCCAGGAACCTGGGTTCTCATCACGACTCTGCTGCGTCTGCTTTGTGACCTTGGGCAAGTCACTTCTTTGTGCCTCAGTATTCTTCAGATGTAAAATAGGGATTAAGACTGTGAGCCCCACTTGGGATGACTGTGTCCAACCTGATTAGCTTGTTCCTACCCTGGCGCTTAGTACAGTGCCTGGCACATAGTAGCGCTTAACGAATTTCATTTAAAAAGAAGGCTTGTGACCTCTCTGGGCCTCGTTTTCCTCAACTGTAAAATGGTGATTAAATCTTTTCACCGACCCTTTTCCCATATCCTTCCCCGAGCTTGGAACTCCCCCCGGCCTCCGTGTTCACCAGGCCACCACACTCTCCCTCTTAAAAGCATTACTAAAGTCACGTCTCCTCCAAGAGGCCTTCCCTGATGAAGACCATTTCTCCCCAGCTCCCTCTCTCTTCTGCATCATCTATGCACTTCAATTTGTGACCTTTAAACATTTGATATTTGCCCCACCTCCAGCCCCACTGCACTTATGTACATATCTTTACATTATATATTATAAATTACTTATTTATCCATATTAATGTCTGTCTCCTCCTCTAGACTGTAAGCTTGTTATGGGAAGAGAACGTGTCTGCTAATTCTGTTGGATTGGTCTCTCCGAAGCCTTAGTACCTCGCTCAGCACATAGTAAGCACTCAATAAATATGATTGATGGATTGATTGATAAATACCCATTCTCCCTCTTGGATCGTGACCCCCAAGAGGGGCAGGCAGAGAGTCTGATCTGAGTATCTTGTATTGACTTCAGTGACATAGAGTAAACATTATCACTATTATTAAAAAGCTGAGTGCAAAATGGCACTAAAAAGGGCAGTGCAGAACAGAGTTGTTAAGAGATTTTTCAAGACCTGGAAAGGGATAATGGGCCATTTTGCCTTGCTTAAGTGCTAATAACAAGGGCAGAGGTGGGGGTTGTCAGTGAACATCTTAGGACAGTCCTAAGCACTTAGTATAGTGCTTTGCACTCCATTAGCACTCAATAAATACGATTGAATGAACAAGGAAAATGCCTGATCTGGCAAGCGGGACTCACATGTATAAATAATTGGGGATTTTACCCACCCTGCTTGAGAGAATGGGCAGCCATAAATCTGCCGCTTGTCTGCTGTGTGGTCTTGGGTAAATCACTTAACTTCTCTGAACCCGTAAAATCTGTAAAATCTGTAAAATGGGGATATAGATTTTACAGTCTAAAGGGGTGACAGACATTAATAGAAATAAATGACAGATATGGACACAAGTGTTATGGGGCTCGGAGGAGGGAATGAAGCAAGGGAGCAAATCAGGGTGACGCAGAAGGGAGTGGGAGAAGAGGAAAAGCCTACATCCTCATTCCTTCCCTGATTAATCCCCTGTAATCCCAAGGCATCAGAACACGTCAGCCATTTCCAGCATTTAGCACCTATTTATCCTTGTTCTCAACGCTTTTGGGTGCATGTTTACTCAACTCTCCGTTCACATATTTATTTGGATTACGCCATTAATACTTTTCTGCCTGTCTCCCCCTATTGAGTGCGAGCTTCTCGTGGCCAGAGAATGTATCTTTTGCTTACATTGAACTGTCAAAGCACTTAATGCACTCAGGGGGCATTCAATAACTATGCTGCTACTGCTACTACTCCCCTCTCAGGGTCGCACCAGGAGAGTTTTCAGTCCTCTACCAGTCTCTACTCTGGGAGGGAGAGTCAGGCAGAGGCCTGTCCATTCCATTCCATTCCTAGCTCGGGCAGTGGTAGAGTAGGTGCTTAATAAATATTTTCGACTGACTGTTTGATGTCTAGGCAACTCCATAAGGTTCAATCCCACATCTCTTCTGCATGAAAGTTGTGGGTTTGCAAGACACTTTCATTCCCTCAATCATATTTATTGAGCACTTACTATGTGTGGAGAACTGTACCAAGTGCTTGAGAGAGTACAATACAACAATAAACAGATTCCCTGCCCACAACAAGCTTACAGTGCAGAGGGGGAGACTGACAATATAAGTAAATAAATTACAGATATGTGCATAAGTGCTGTGGGGCTGGGAGTAGGAGGAATAAAGGGAGCAAGTCAGGGCGACGCAGAAGGGAGTGGGAGAAGAGGAAAGGGAGGCTTAATTAGGGAAGGCCTCTTGGAGGAGATGGGCCTTCAATAAGGTTTTGAAGTGGGGGAAACTCCCACATCTCTCACTCCTGAAGGTTGTGGGTGTGAGAGACCCCCTTCTTCAGACTCCTCTTCCCCCTCTCCATCTCCCCCAACTCATCCACGGAGGACCTGAAATGTCGGGATCAATCCCCGTTAGCTTGCTAATTAAAAGAGAAATCCTGTCAGGGTTTCAGCTTGGGCATTTGGAGATGTAAGACGCTGCTCTCTTCTTTCCGGTCTCACTGCTTCTCCAGATGGCGGGCGGGTTCAACAGATCTTGCTGCGAGAAACAGATTGCTGGTAATTATTTCAAAAGCAGTATCCCCCGCCCCTGCCCTGATATCGTAAGAATGGGCTTGTCTGCCTCACAAGCTTCCACCATGAAACTCATTGCATAATGTGGAAAAGTACAGAGAAGAGACTGTTACAGGGAAAGAGCGTGGCCTGGGGGAAAGAACCCAGGCCTTGGAGTCAGGAGGACGTGGGTTCTAATCCTGCCCCTGCCACTTGTCTGCTGTGTGACTTTTGGCAAGTCCACTTCACTTCTCTGGGCAAAATGGGGATTCAATACTTGTTTATTTGGTGATATTTGTTAAGCACTCACTATGTGCCAGGGACTGTACTAAGCGTGGGGATCCCCATTTTCCAGATGAGGAAACTGAGGCACAGAGAAGTTAAATGACTTGCCCAGGGTCACACAGCAGGAAAGTAATTGAGCCGGGGCTCTAATGCAGGTCTTTAGACGTCCAATCCTGTTCCCTTCCCACTAGGCCATGCTGCTTCTGAGTGCAGGAAAAAACTGACTAGTGGTCTGTCCATCTGTCTATCAGGCAGTACTGAGCTGAGAGGCAGTTCGCCTTGTCAGCTATTTGCAGCACCAGAAATAAACGAGGTAAAAATAACCTTGAAATGGAATTAAACATTTGTGGTCATGGAAACTAATGAAAATCACATTTTTTGAAAGGTTTCCAAAGAACACGGAAGGACATTGATTGATTTTTAAGTCAGGTCTTCTGGAAGGTGCATACAATCGTATTTATGCAGAACAGAGAGAGAATCGAGCATTCGGTTATGTTTTCCCAAGAACTTGGGTCTCCAAAGACGAACAGGAACTGACCTGGCTGAATGAGAAAGTCTCTCCCGCAAGTTTTTAGTTTTTTTGCTCTCCTTTTTTTTTTTCTCCATTCCTTTCATAAAGGGATGTGAAAAGTGGATTTAGACATGAGGCACTTGAGAAGAAGTAAGGCCTAGTGGAAAGAGGACAGGCCTGGAAGTCAGAGGACCTGGGTTCTAATCCCCGCTCTGCTAGTTTCCTGCAATGTAACTTGGAGCAAGCCACTTCACTTCTCCGTGCCTCAGTTTCCTCATGTGAAAAATGTGGATTCAATTCACATTCTACCTTCCATTCAGGCTGGAAGCCCTGTAAGGAACGGGGACTTTGCCTGACCTGATTATTTTGTACAGTTCTTGGCATATGGTGAATGCTTAACAAATACCACAATAATAACTATTATTATTATTATTATTGGATCTCTGAGGGACTGGTGGCTTGAGAGCACTGCCCAGGAAGGTTATTTGAGTAATCCAGTCATTCATTCATTCAGTCGTATTTATTGAGTGCTGACTGTGTGTAGAGCACTGCACGAAGCACTTGGGAAAGTACGGTTCAGCAATAAACAGACACATTCACTGCCCACAGTGAGCTTATAGTTTAGGGGGAAGATAGACATCAAAACAAATGAAGTGACAGATATGTACATAAGTACTGTGGGGCTGGGAGTGGGGAAGAGCAAAGGGAACCAGTCAGGGCAACACAGAAGGGAGTGGGAGATGAGGAAAGTGGGGGCTTAAGTCTGGGAAGGCCTCTTGGAAAAGATGTGCCTTCAATAAGGCTTTGAAGAGGGGGCAGAGTAATTGTTTGTCAGATTTGAGGCCAGAGGCAGGACGTGGGCTAGGAGTAGGTGGAAAGACAGGCGAGATTGAGGTTTAGTGAGATGGTTAGCACTAGAGGAGTGAAGTGTGTTGGCTGGGTTGTAGGAGAGAAGCTAGGTGAAGTAGGAGGGGGACAGGAGGAAACTTTTTGTAGAATAATGATCTGGGCAGCAGAGTGAATTATGGACTGGAGTGGAGAGAGATGGGAGGCTGGGAGGTCAGCAAAGGAGGCTGATGCAGTAATCCAGATGGGATAGGATGTGATTGTATTAACATGGTAGCAGTTTGGATGGAGAGGAAAGGGCGGATATTAGCGATGTTGTGAAGGCGGGACTGACAGGATTTAGTTACGGATTGAATATGCGGGTTGAATGAGAGAGAGGAGTCAACGATAACTCCAAGATTACAGGGCTTGTGAGACAGGAAGGATGGTGTTGCCATCTACAGTGATGGGAAAGTCAGGGGTAGGACAGGTTTCTGGGAAGATAAGAAGCTCTGTTTAGGACATGTTAAGTTTGAGGTGAGGGGAGGACATCCGAGTAGAGATGTCTTGAAGGCAGAAGGAGATGCCAGACTGGAGAGAGGGAGAGAGATCAGGGCTGGAGATGTAGATTTGGGTGTCATCCTCCTAGAGGTTGTAGTTGAAGCCACGGGAGTGAAAGAGTTCCCCGAGGAAGTGGGTGTAGATGGAGAATAGAAAGGGACCCAGAATGGGATCTCTATCAGAGTCACGGGGATTCCATCAGAGATCTGTGTTCTGTTGGAAGTGGAACCTTCTTGAGGGCGGGGATCACATCTACCAACTCTGTTGTATTATATTTTCCCAAATGCTTAGTCCAGTGTTCTGCACCTCATAGACTGTCAGCTCCTTGAGGGCAGGGGCCATGCCTACTGACTCTACTGGACTCTCCCAAGAGCTCAGTACAGTGCTCCGCACACAGTAATCGCTCAGTAAACTCCATTGATCGTTTGACTGAACGAGTGGTGGCGGAGGTGTAGAGTCAGTGGGAAAAGGGGAGGTAGAGTGGGGAAAGAAGCAGGATGAGTGGGAAGTGGTAAGGGTGGAGGGCTGAATGCAAGGAAAACAAGGTCCGTTTGTGCGCAGTGGGTGTAGGAAAAAAAGACCAGTCCCAGCATCCCCTTGGAGACACCGTGTGTGTGTGCGTGTGTGTGAGTGTTTGCTCACGGTCCAGTCTGTGTGTGCCAGGGAAAAACAAGAAACTTTCTGTTCCGAAGGGTGGAGTGGAAAGATCCCTTTTCAAAATAGGAAACGCAGCTGTTGCCTTGGCTCATTTCTTGTTATGATTGGTTTTTATCATCCACCTAAAAAAGCCACATTAAAAAGTGTCCTCCAAATACATGGAAAGATGGAGTCTTCCTTCCAAGCTAGAGGCTGAGTGGGTGGGTCAGAGAGGAAGGGCATTGGCTGGGCATTTGGGGCTGTTAATGAGGGAAAGAGATGTCTGGATATTGGGACTTAGGATTCCTACAGAAGTAGTAGTGTAACCTCCCCAGAACTTAGAACAGTGCTTGGCACATAGTAAGTGCTTAATAAATGCCATTATTATTATTATTATTATCATTAGTAGTAGTAATAGTAGTGGTAGTAGTTGTAGCAGTATAGTCTTGTCTTGTTTTTGCCATTGAGTCATCTCCGACCCATAGCGATGCTATGGACACAACTCTCCAAAAACACCCCACCTCCATCAGCAATCGCTCTGGTAGTGTATCCATAGTTTTCTTGGTAAAAATACGGAAGTGGTTTACCATTGCCTCCTTCCACGCAGTACACTTGAGTCTCCTCCCCCAGCTCTCTCCCTACTTGCTGCTGCCCAGCGCAGGTGAGCCTTGACTTTTAGCAGATTGTCTTCCTCTCGCTAGCCACTGCCCGAGCTAGGAATGGAATGGAGTGGACAGGCCTCTGCCTGACTCTCCCTCCGAGAGTTGAGACTGGTAGAGGATTGGAAACTCTCCTGGTGCGACCCTGAGAGGGGAGTAGTAGCAGCAGTAGTTATTGAATGCCCCCTAAATGCACTGCACTGCATTAAGTGCTTTGACAGTCCAACGTAAGCAAAAGATACATTCTCTGGCCACGAGAAGCTTGCACTCAATAGGGGGAGACGGGCAGAAAAGTATTGATGATGTAATCCAAATAAATATGTGAACGGAGAGTTGAATAAGCATGCACCCAAAAGCGTTGAGAACAAGGATAAATAGGTGCTAAATGCTGGAAATGGCTGATGTGTTCTGATGCCTTGGGATTACAGGGGATTAATCAGGGAAGGCATGAGGATGTAGGCTTTTCCTCTTCTCCCACTCCCTTCTGCGTCACCCTGATTTGCTCCCTTGCTTCATTCCCCCCTCCCAGCCCCATAACACTTGTGTCCATGTCTGTCATTATTTATTTCTATTAATGTCTGTCACCCCTCTAGACTGTAAAATCTATATCCCCGTTTTACAGATGAGGGAACTGGGGTTCAGAGAAGTTAAGTGATTTACCCAAGACACACAGCAGACAAGCGGCAGAGCCGGGATTAGAGGCCAGCTGCTTCTGACTCTTGGGCCTGTGCTCTATTCACTAGGCCATGCTGCTTCTCCTTCATGCCTGTAAATTATATATATTTATTTATATTAACATCTGTCTCCTCCAGACTGTAAACTCATTATGGGCAGGGAACTTGTCTACCAATTTTGTTGTACTATACTTTTCCGGGTGCTTAGTGTGGTGCTCTGCACACAGTAAAGTACTCTATAAATACCTTTGATAATGATGAAGAGTAGAGGTTGACACCAAGATTGTGGGGCTTCTGAGAAGGGTAGTGTGGCAGTGGTGTGGTTAGTGGTTGAGGGAAAGTGGGTAGAGGGGATAATTTGGAGAAAAGATGAGGATGCCTGAATCAATCTGCTCAGCGTGAGAAAGGCAGGGAGCCAGGAGATGGGAGAAGACAGATTCTGTAATGCAAAATCAGTCAATCAGTCGATGGCATTCATTGAGTGCTTACGGTGTGCTGAGCACTGTATTGAGGGCTTAGGATGGCTCAGTGGAAATAGCACGGGCTTTGGAGTCAGAGGTCATGGGTTCAAACCCCAGCTCCGCTAATTGTCAGCTGTGTGACTTTGGGCAAGTCACTTCTTTGTGCCTCAGTTACCTCATCTGTAAAATGGGGATTAAGACTGTGAGCCCACTGAGTGACAACCTGATCACCTTGTAACCTCCCTAGTGCTTAGAACAGTGCTTTGCACTTAGTAAGTGCTTAATAAATGCCATTATTATTATTATTATTATTATTATGATGATGATGATGATGATGATGATAGTCCAATCTAGCACATCTCCTTCAAGAGGCCTTATTAGACTGTCCCATTTTTCCTCATCTCCCACTCCTTTCTGCATCACCTTGACTTGCTCCCTTTTCTCTTCCCCTCTCCCATCTCCACAGCACTTATGTCCACGACTGTCATTTTATTTATTTATATCAATGTCTCCCCCACTCTAGTCTGTAAGCCCATTATGGACAGGGAATGTGACTGTTTATTATTGCGTTGTACTCTCCCAAGTGCTCAGTGCTCTGCACGCAGTAAAGCGCTCAATTAATATGATTGAATGAATGAATGAAGAACTGGTCTTTGAGCATTACTTCACATGTAATAAGCCAGACCCTCTGTTCGACAGTGACTCTGAAAGCATCCAACCCCAGAACCAAGAAACTCTCTCAACTGCCCAGTGCCTTTCTGCTGGGGAGGAACTGGAAAAGGACAGACAAGAATGAGGAAGCAGGAGAGGCCCAGTGGCAAAGGAACAAAGCTGATCATAACAACAGAGCCCAGATGGAACCCCTTCTCTTAATTCCCCAAGAGGAGAACTGGCAACCACCCAAGGAAATAAGCAGAGGTCAGAGCTGAAGTCAGCACTTTTTGAGGTGAGAGAGTCTCAGGAAAAGCAGTGTGGCCTAATAATAATTGTGGCATTTGTTAAGCACTTACTAGGTGCCAGGCACTGTACTAAGCATGGGCGTGAATACAAGGAAATCAGGCTGGACGCAGCCCCTGTCCCGCATGGGGCTCGCAGTCTTAATCCCCATTTTCCAGATGAAGTAACTGAGGCCCAGAGAAGTAAAGTGACTTGCCCAAGGACGCACAGCAGACAAGTGGCAGATCTGGGATTAGAACCCATGACCTTCCGACTCCCATGCCCGTGCTGTATCCACTATGCCATGCTCCTTCTCATGTGGATCGAGCATTGCCCTGGGAGTCAGAAGGCCCTGGATTCTAATCTGCCACGTGTCTGCTGGGTAACCTTGGGCAAGTCACTTCACTTCCTTGTGCCTCGGTTACCTCATCTGTAACATGGGTATTTTTTTTAATGGCATTTATTAAGCGCTTACTATGTTCAAAGCATTGTTCTAAGCGTTGAGCACTGTTCTAAGTGCTGAGCTGTGAGCCCCATGTGGGTCAAGGACTGTGTCCCACCTGACTAGCTCATATCTACCCCAGTGCTTAGAACAGTGCTTGACACCTTGTAAGCATTTAACAAAGACCGCAATTATTATTATCAGCAGAAATGATCTCCATACCCATCTTAGTCAGCAGTTCGGCACTACTGTTTCTCGTGCTTCTCTGTTGCGGTGTCTTGAAAGTGTTTACTATTCAGGAAATAGGCGTTACAAAACACTTCCCTGGAGTATTTTAGGTCGTAAGGGAAACACACCAGAAAAACACCAAATTACCAAGAGGCTCAATTGCCATTTCATCTTTTCAGAGAATAATGATAATAATAATTATAACAATAATAGCATTTATTAAGCACTTATTGGATGTTAAAAGCCAGGGTAGTTACACAATGATCAGGCTGGACACAATCCCTGTCTCACATGGCATAATGGATACAGCATGGGCTTGGGAGTCAGAAGGTCATGATTTCTAATCTCTGCTCCACCACCTGTCTGCTGTGTGGCCTTGGGCAAGTCACTTCACTTCTCTGGGCCCAGTTACCCCATCTGTAAAATGGGGATTAAGACTGTGAGCCTCGAGAGGGACAGGGACTGTGTCCAATCGATTTGCCTGTATGCAACCCAGGGCTTAGTTCAGTTCTTGGCACATAGTAAGCGCTGAAGAAATACCACAGTTATTATTATTTTCTGCCCAATTTACTGATGAGGAAACTCAGGCCCAGAGTGGTTAAGGGGCTAGCCCAAGGTCATCCAGCAGATCATTAGCAGAGTTGGAACTTGAACCTGGTTCTTCTGACTCCCAGCCCTGTGCTCTTTCCATCAGGCCAAACAGCCTCCCTCGGAGGAATAGATAATGATAATAAAAATAGTGGTATTTGTTAAGGGTGTATTCTTTGCCAAGCAGCAAGCAGCATTTTTCTTTGTATTTTTCAAAGTGTCACTTTAACTGTTTACTCCTTTCATTGTTTCCATCACTTGCCTGTCTGGCTCCACCAGAGTCTTAAGGGATACGGGGGCTGTTCTCTGGAACTCATTTTCATAATTTTCATTCTCTAATTTCCAGTCAATCCGTGGGTTTGGCTTCCAAGTGGGATGAATCAAGTTTACAACCTTGTTCTTCAGGCGCCCATTCATCATCTTCTGTGAAATATGAAATTCTATGCATTTGGCTGTGTATCCTTTAAACACCCTGATGCTCAACCCCAGCTCTATAATACTTACGTCAATATTCTTACACCCGTCTATTTCCCCTAACCCCAATCTACTTTAATATCTGTCTCTCCCTCTGGATTGTAAAGTCCTTGTGGGCAGGGAATGTGTCTACCAACTCTGTGGTAGTGTACTGTCCCCAGTGCTTTGCCCAGTGCTCTGCACACAGCGCTCAATAAATACGATTGACTGTGGGCAGGGAACATGTTTACTAGCTGGTATATTTTAATAATAATACTAATAATGGTAACGGTGTTTAAGTGCTTACTGTGTGCCAAGCACAGTTCTAAGCACTGGGGTAGATACAAGCTAATCAGGTTGGACATAGTCCCTGTCCCACATGGGCTCACAGTCTTAATCCCCATTTTATAGATGAGGCAACTGAGGCACAGAGAAGTGAAGTGACTTGTCCAAGATCACACAGCAGACAAGTGGCGGAGCCGGGATTGGAACCCAGTTTCTTCTGACTCAGTGAGTACCATCCGACTGGTAGGTTGGGCTTTCATTCGTTCATTCATTCGGTCATATTTATCAAGCTCTTACGGTGTGCAGAGCACTGTACTAAGCAATTGGGAGAGTCCAGTGTAACAGGTTTGGTAGACCCGTTCCCTGCCCGCAACAAAGGGAAGGAAGCGTATGAGCTGGGGAGGAGCAGGAAACGAGAGTGGATGTGGAAGTGAGAAGTCTCCCAGCATAATGCTCGGTTACAACAGCGCTTAGAACGGTGTTTTGCACTTAGTAAGCGCTTAACAAATGCCATCATTATTATTACACAATGGCCCCAGGGCTGCTAATAATAATGATGATGGCATGCACTGATCAATTCATCAGGCATAATTACTGAGGGCTTCCTGAGTGCAGAGTGCTATTCTAAGCACTTAGAAGAATCCAATACAACAGAGTTGGTGAACACATTCCTTGCCCGAGAAACTTCCAATTTAGGGTGTTTAAGTGCTTAAGCTTACTATGTGCCAAACACTGGGGTAGAGCTACCATAATCAGATGGAACATCATCCTTGTTAAATGTGAGGCTCGCAGTCTAATAATAATTATGGTATTTCTTAATCACTCTGTGCCAGGCCCTGTACTAAGCGATAATGGGTATCACATCCCCATTTTACAGGGGAGGAAACTGAGGCCTAGAGAAATTAAGTGGCTTGTCCAAGGTAACATAGCAGAGGAGGGACGGAGCTGGGACTAGAACCTGGGACTCCTGGCTCCCACCCTGGTCACTTTGAGAAGCAGCATGGCTCAGTGGAAAGAGCACAGGCTTGGGAGTCAGAGGTCATGGGTTCAAATTCCGACTCCACCACTTGTCAGCTGTGTGACCTTGGGCAAGCCACTTAACTTCGTTGTGCCTCAGTTACCTCATCTGTAAAATGGGGATTAACACTGTGAGCCCCACGTGGGACAACCTGATCACCTTGTATCCTCCCAGCACTTAGAACAGTGCTTGGCACATAGTAAGCGCTTAACAAATACCATCATTATTATTATTATTATTAGCACTAGGCCACACTGCCATCTTTGCCCCCTTGAGTCCTGGTTGGCCGCCGGATGGGCTATCTTACTGACCTACAGTACTCGTCCAGTGAGGCCCTTTCCTCAACAATCCCATAGTCCGGCCTCTGGCATCTCCATCTCCTGTGGTGTGTCCACTATCTATCAATCGATTAATTGTATTTAGTGGGAGATTACTTGTGCAGAGCACTGTACTAAATGCTTGGGAGAGTCCAATAGGACAGAGTTGGTAGATCTGTTCCCTGTTTACTGGGAGCCAGCGGTGTAGAGGGGAAGACAGACGTTAAAATAAAAGATGCATATGGACAAGAGTGCTGTGGGGCTGTGGGTGGGGTGAATAAAGGGTGTAAATTCAAATGCAGTAGTGACACAGAAGGGAGACGGAGGAGGGGAGATGAGGTCTTGGTTGGGGGAGGCCTCTTGTGCTGAGAAGATGTAGCAGGCTTGATTCGCTTGAACAACCTCACTGCCTTCAGAACTGGTTGGAGAAGCAGTGCGGTCCATTGGATAGTGTCCAGGCTTGGGAGTCAGAAGGCTCTGGGTTCTAATCCCAGCTCTTCCGTTTGCCTATCATGTGAGCTTGGGAAAATCACTTCACTTCTCTGGGTCTCAGTTCCCACATCTGTCTCCTCCCACTCCCTTCTGCGTCACCCTGACTTCCTCCCTTTATGCAACCCCCCTCCCAGCCCCACACCACTTATGTACATATCTGCCATCTGTTTATTTATAATAATGTCCATCTACCCTTCTAGACTGTAAGCTCGTTGTGGGCAGGGAATGTGTCTGCTTATTGTTCCATTGTACTCTCCCCAGCGCTTAGAATAGTGCTCTACCCACCGTAAGCGCTCAATAAATATGACTGACTGACTGAATGAATGAACTGTGAGCCCCATGTTGGACACGGACTGTTCCCAACTAGATTAGCTTGTATCTACACTGGGCACTTAGAACAGCGCCTGGCACATAGTAAGCCCTTAACAAATACCATTTTTAAAAAGTACACAGAAAAAAAACCCAACAGTATGTGTCTGGAGGCCAGTTGGCCTGACCCACCCAGTGTCCTGGGGCCTTGCCAGCTGCGGTTCCCGCCGGATGGAAAGTTAATCCCCCTCCTGGCACTCCCAGACCCACTCTTGGCAAGGAGGTGGGTGTCTGAAAGCAGCCACGCAGGAACAGCCAAGGAACAGCAATCCCGCCTCCTTCTGTTCTCCTTCCAAATGGCCTGGAGTCTCTCTGGAAGCTCGCTGAGCCTAGCTCCATCTCAAGCCGGACCGTGGCTGGAGTCCAGAGGCCAGGGGGTGAAAGGTCATTTCCAGCCCCACATCCCGATTACTTTGGTTGAAGATGGGCATAGCTTGCCAGTGAGGCCCACCTGGTTGGTTGGCGATGGTAACGGTGGGAAAACGTGCCGTGATAAAGACAAACAGAAGGGCCTCGTCAGCAGGGAGGGAGGGCTCAGGGTGGGAGTCGGGTTTTAAGGGGCCGAGGGAGGCAGTTGGGAGAGAGGAAGAGGAGATGGAGGGCGGAAGTGGAGTGATCAAAGAGTTTTGGAGAGGAATGGAAGGAAGGAGATGGGACGATAACTGGAAGGAGCCATTGGGTGGAAGAAGGAATGTTTTTGATGGGAGATACGTGGGCGTGTTTAAAAGCAGTGGGGAGGGATCCATTGGAGAGTGTGTGGTTAAAGATAATAATGATAATAATTATGGTATTTAAGCGCTTGCTATGTGCCAGGCACTGTTCTAAGTGCTGGGGTAGATACAAGATAATCAGTTTGGACACAGTCCCTGTCCCACATGGGGCTCACAGTCTTAACCCTCATTTTACAGATGAGGGAACTGAGGCACAAAGAAGTTAAGGGACTTGTCCAAGGTCACACAGCAAAAAAGTGGCAGAGCAGATCAGGGATTAGAATCCAGATTAAAGTGTTTGCATGCATATCATTACTATTATTATTATCATCGTACTCATTATGTTTTTGTTAAGCGCTTACTACGTGTCAGGTGCTGTTCTAAGCACTGGGATTGATATAAGTTAATCAAGTTGGACACAGTCCCTGACCCACATGGGGCTCACAGTCTAAGTAGGAGGGAGAACCCGTATTGAATCCCCATTTGACAATCGAAGAAACTGAGGCCCAGAGAAGTTAAGTGACTTGCCCAAGATCACACAGCAGGTATTCAGCAGAGCTGGGGTTGGAATCCAGGTCCTCTGACTCGCAGACCCATAGTCTATCTACTAGGCCACACTGCTTCTCCCGCTGCTCCTTTTCCTCAATCCCACCTCAGAAGGGAACCTGATTGGTAAGCTAATGATCTCCCTTTACCCATGATTTCAGGTTGACTTTCCCAGGGAGAGCTCAAGATGGGAGCTAGTAAACTGAGAGAATGGGAAGAGATTCTGGCTGGATGAGATCAGAGCTTAGAAAAAAAACTGCTTAGAAAAGAAAACTATGGCATTTGTTAAATGCTCACTATGTCCAAGACACCGTACTGAGCACTGGGGTGGATGCAAGCAAATCTGGCTGGACGCAATCGCTGTCCCATATGGGGCTCACAGTTTCAAGCCCCATTTCACAGATGAAGTAACTGAAGCCCAGAGAAGTGGAATGATTTGCCCAAGGTCACACAGCAGACAAGTTGAGAAGCCGGGATTAGAACCCATGACCTTCTGACTCCCAAGCCTGTGCTTTATCCACTACACTCCTCTGTCCATCCCAGATCTCAGCTGGTTCAATTGCCCAGAAGGGAGGGATGCAGTGTCCCCTCATCCAGTCTGACACCCAGACTTCCCCCCCAGCTCACACCCCACAACCACAAGTCTCCCACAAATCCTAGAGGAAATATCTATCAATCAATCAATCAGTATGTGCAGAGCACTGTACAATCCAACAGAACTAGCAGACACATTCCCTGCCCATAATGAAACAACAGTCTAGAGGGGCAGACACACATTAATATGAAAGGGCCTGGGCCTGGGGATCAGAAGACCTGGGTTTTAATCCTAGCTCTGCCACTAGTTACCTTTGTGACCTTGAGCCAGTCACCAAACTTCTCTGTGCCTTGGTTTCCTTATCTATAAAATGGGGGTTCAATACCTGTTCTTCCAGCCTGTTAGATTTTGAGCCAGGCTGGGCAGTTGAGGGGGGCAGACTCGGTGCCCCCTAAGAGACAACACGCAGAAAATCCAGACACAAAATGGCTAAAGCCCTCCTCCATTCCGCCTGTTCTATAGCTCCGCTATTTCCGTCAGTCGTATTTATTGAGTGCTTATTGCATGCTGAGCACTGTACTGAGTGCTTGGGTGAGTACAATATAACAATATATAACAATAATTCCTTCAGGAACTGCTAATCTGAAACACAGCAAATGTGCAGTGCAGGCAAATTGGCTATCCAGATGGGAGTGTTAAGTGTTTGATTCGCTGGGATTCATTAGGAGTTCAACTTTGCAGCTTTCAATTTTCAAGTCATTCCGTCTTCCGTGAGCCAACTTCCTTGCGGTTCGGACAGACGGCGTGCAGTACACATTTCCCCTTGTTTTCTTCCTCTGAGCTCCCTCCAAGCCTGGTTTTAACTTGAATTTTCCAAGAATTCTCATCGTTGCTTTAAAGCTAAATAAGGAACAGCTCAGTGAAATGGTCATGTTTTTCTAAGACTCTGAAGGAATTAAAACAGGTCTTTGGAGCAAAGAGGCATTTTCAGTACTTAGTTCATATTACACTTCATAAGCGCTTAGTACTGTGCTCTGCACAGAGTAAGCATTCAGTAAATGCTATTGACTGATTTTTTTCTACAGCATTTGATTAGTGCTTACTGTTTTTCAAGAACTACATGTTTTAAGGTATTTGTTAAGTGTTTTACTCTATGTCAAGCACTATTCTACGTGCTGGAGTAGATGCAAAATCATCAGGTCAGAGACTGTGACTGTCCCACGTGGAGTTCACAGTCTAAATAAGAGCAAGGACAGGTATCAAATCCCCATTTTATAATAATGATAGCATTTATTAAGCAGTTACTATGTTCAAAGCACTGTTCTAAGTGCTGGGGAGGTTGCAAGGTGATCAGATTGTCCCACGGGGGGCTCACAGTCTTAATCCCCATTTTTACAGATGAGGTAACTGAGGCCCAGAGAAGTTAGGTGACTTGCCCAAAGTCACACAGCTGGCAATTGGCAGAGTCGGGATTTGAACCCATGACCTCTGACTCCAAAGCCGGTGTTCTTTCCACTGAGCCACGTGAGGAAATGGAGGCCTAGAGAAGTGAGGTGACTTCCCTGATATCCCACAGCAGACAAGCAACAGAGCCAGAATTAGAACCCAGTTTCTTCAGCTCCCAGACCCGGACTCTATCCATTAGGCCACACTGCTTCCCATGACTGATTAATTACCATGCATGTTCAGCCAGAACTCCTTAGAGTCATTTAGCAGTTTAAAGCTTTCGATGATCTCACAACAGGCCCACAGTTAGGGAGAGGCAGGGCATTTCTATCCCCATTTTACAGGTGAGGAAACTGAGGTCCAGAGAGGTTCAATGACTTGCCCAAGATCATTCTGCAGGCCAGCGGCAGGGTAGGAATGTAAACTCAGGTCCTGTGATCCCCATGCCTTCTCCTGCTGTTAAGAGACAGTCAGGATCAATCAATCAATCAATTAATTGATCTATCTATTTAATGAACACTTACTGTGTACAGGGCACTGTACTGAGCATTTCATTCATTCAATCATGTTTATTGAGTGCTTACTGTGTGCAGAGCACTGTACTAAGCGCTTTGCAAGAGTACCACACAATAATGTAACAGACACATTCCTTGACCACAGTGAGATGCTCTATCTCAAAATCAGCTTTTCAAAGGGCACTTGGAATCAGAGAGGGGAGTCAATGAACTGGGAGCCTGGGGGAGATATTCTGGATGGATGGGGTCAGAGTTTAGAACGAATTCAGGATTTCTGGCCAGCTGGGTCCACTTCCAATTGATCAAGCGAGGGCTGACTTCCAGATGCTGTTTGCCAGAGGTCTGTCCTCCAGGGCCCCCAAAGTGTCAGAGGGCATCATGGCCTTCGGGTCTAAAGGCTTTGGATGGCACTGGCCCAGGTCCATCTCGGTTCTGAAGCGGCGGAGTTTATACTCACAAATCCCTCGGGATAGGAGTAGGACTAGGGGAGCAGCTGAGAATGGCCCGGCACCAAAACGGATCATCACCGGGGTTTGGGAATTTCAACTTGAGCTCCAGGACGGTCCGGCCACTGCCTCTCAATGGGCTGGTCGGAGAGGGTCAGGGAGATTCAGGATTCAGTCCAGAGTTGGGAGAAGTGGGGATTTCTCTGGTCCCGTTCACCCAGCGGGCCACTACGAGAGATCCTGATAAGGGATTGCAGCATGACATCATGGATAGAGCACGGGGCTTGGAGTCAGAAGGTCACAGATTCTAATCCCAGCTCCGCCACTTATCTGCTGTGTGCCAGGCAAATCACTTCTCTTCTCTGTCCCTCTGTTACCTCATCTGCAAAATGGAGATTGAAACTGTGAGCCCCAAGTGGGGCCAGAGACTGTGTCCAACCCGGTTTGCTTGCATTGACCCCAGAGCTTAGTACAGTGCCTGGAATATAGTAAGTGCTTAACAAATACCACCACCACCATCATCATTATTATTATCATGATTATGATTCTTGGAGCCCCTGTTGAAATAGTGGGCCAGTATGAGAGCTCCCGTTCATCTGGCGGGCGGTCACACGGCAGGCCACTCTGAGAGTCCCCAGACACATGAGAGGCCCCGTTCACACAGCGGTCACACGGTGGGCCACTGGGAGAGTTCCCGTTGACCCAGCGGGCCACTCCATTAGCCCAGCTGCACAACTTCCTGATTTTCCTTCCTTCATCTGATCAGCCCCAGTGTCCTGGCCGGCTGCAGGGGTCCCTGTCTAGTGTCCTGGCCTGCCCGAGGCATGAGGGTGACCCTGCGCTTGGCCTCCGGCCTGAGAGTTGGGGGGAGACCCTGACCTTGGCCTTCAGCCTGGGGAGACCCTGAGCCTGGCCTCCATCCTGACAGAGAGGCCTGGACGGGGCCCAGCCGTCCCGGGGATTTGGTCACTGCTGGAATCCCCGCCAACTTTCCAGCCTCATTTCTGCTACACCCTTTTTCAGCTGTTTCTCTTGCAGGGAGGTTGTGCCAGAAGCCCACCCCAGAAATCGTCAGGCTTAGAAGCGTCCGGGACAGCCACTTGGTCTGTGTGTGTGTGTGTGTCTGTGTGTGTGTGTGTGTGTGTGTGTGTGTGTGTGTGTGTGTGTGTGTCTGAGCGAGTGCATCTGTGGGTGGTTGCAAGCAGGAGGGGCGAAGGTCTGTTCCCCCGACCAGAAAGTGGCTGGAACATCTGGCTCTTCTGAGTCCTGCCAGTCCGAGAGAACATCAGGGGAGAGGCAAAGCGGGGTCTGCTTGTCGTGAATGAACACACATGCACCAACGCACACACGCACCCCCCCACACATGCCCTCGGAGGCCTGAAGCCGCTGGGAGCCAAGGTGTGGCTGTAGGAGGGGGCGGCTGCCCGCCATCCGGTGAGGAGCAGGACTCTCACGCCGCCCCTCCGGGCACCGATGCCGCTCTGAAGAATCTGCCAAGCCAACTGGGCCAAGGACCCAGCAGGAGGACTCCTCTCTTCTCCCCAAGAACCAGGCAGGTAGGTCCCACCGGGGGATTTTCCTTCCTTCTCTTAAAAAAAAAAAAGGGGGCTCATTCCACCGGACTCCACCGTCACAATCCTCCACCTGACCTGTAGGACCTGAGAGGCTCCAAGGAGGAAAATCCTTCTTGGGGAGCCTGAAGGTTTCTTTCTGCCTTGGGCATAGGCTGGGACCAGTGATATGGCAAGGAAGCAGCATGGCATAAGGAAGCTGCTGTGTGCCTTGGGCAAGTCACTTCACTTCTCTGTGCCTCGATTACTTCAACTGGAAAATGGGGATTAATCCATCAATGGTACTTATTGAGCGCTTACTGTGTGCAGAGCACTACACTAAGTGCTTGGGAAGTACAAGTTGGCAACATATAGAGACAGTCCCTACCCAACAGTGGGCTCACAGTCTAAAAGGGGGAGACAGAGAACAAAACCAAACATACTAAAAAAAAAAAAAAAATAGAATAGTTATGTACAAGTAAAATAAATAGAGTAATAAATATGTACAGACATATATACATATATTCAGGTGCTGTGGGGAAGGGAAGGAGGTAAGATGAGGGGGATGGAGAGGGGGACGAGGGGGTGAGGAAGTAAGGGGCTCAGTCTGGGAACGCCTCCTAAGACTAAAACTGAGCCGAATTCGGGACAAGGACTGTGTCCAACCTGATTTGCTTGTATCCACCCCAGTGCTTAGTACAGTACCTGGCACATAGTAAGCGCTTAGTAAATACCATCATTATTATTATTATCATTATGTAGAGCTTAGGGGTGTGTGTTGAGAGGGGATTTAGAGTGGGGGCGGTTTCCACACAAACAAACATTCATTCAATCGTATTTATTGAGTGCTTACTGTGTGCACAGCGCTGCCTTACTTAGGAAAAGAAAACTAGGCTGAAGGATGCCTGGAGAAATGAACTTATTTCAAGGAATGTACTCTCTCAAGCGCTTAGTGCAGTGCTCTGCAAATAAATGCTCAATATATGCCAATGATTAATTGATACCAGAGAAAGAGGACTCTACATCACCTGCCCTCTTGGCGCTTCCAGTCTAATGAGAGGGACGGACGGTCAGACAAAAATACTACTACTACTAACAATAATGGCATTTATTAAGCACTTACTATGTGCAAAGCACTGTTCTAAGTGCTGGGGAGGTTACAAGGTGATCAGGTTGTCCCACAGGGGGCTCACAGTTTTAATCCCCATTTTACAGATGAGGTAACTAAGGCACAGAGAAGTGAAGTGACTTGCCCAAAGTCACACAGCTGACAGTTGGCAGAGCCGGGATTTAAACCCATGGCCTCTGACTAAAACGATCTGCAGATTCAGTGGGAGCAAGAGGGAAAATAGGTACCCAATCAGCACAGATCTGTCAGGAGGTAGCATAAAAGTAAGCTTGTTGTGGACAGGGAATGTCACTGTTTGTGTTGTATTTTCCAAAGCTTTTATGTACAGTGCTCTGCACACAGTAAGTGCTCAATAAATATAAGTGAATGACTGAATGAATGACAGAGAAACAGAGTGGTCTAGTGGGTAGAGCACAGCCCTGGGAGTCAGAAGGACCTGGGTTCTAACCTCAGCTCTGCCACTTGTCTGCTGTGTGACCTTGGGCCAGTCACTTCATTTCTTTGGGCCTCAGTTACCTCATCTGTAAAATGGAGATTAAAACTTTGAGCCCCATGTGGGCCATGGACTGGGTCCAACCTGATCGGCTTGAATCTACTCCAGTGCTTAGTAAAGAACCTGGCACATAGTAAGCACTTAAAAAAATGCTGTAAAAAAGACCCAAGCGCTACAGAGATAATGGGATATTCAAATGAAATAGATGTAAGGGCTGAGGAAAGGAATAAAATATTTATGTGCCTGTTTACTTGTTCTGATGTCTGTCTCCCCCCTTTTAGACTGTGAGCCCGTTGTTGGGCAGGGATTGTCTCTATTTGTCACTGAATTGTACTTTCCAAGTGCTTAGTACAGTACTCTGCACACAGTAAGCGCTCAATAAATATGATTTAATGAATGAATATAATAATAATAATAATAATGGCATTTGTTAAGCACTTGCTATGTGCAAAGCACTGAATATACCATGTACAGGGTGGGTGGCAACCTGATATAACTGGGGTTTTGCCAGTCAATCGGGGAAGGCTTCCTGGAGAAGGGTAGACAGGCCTGAAATAAGAGTCTGCCTTTGGATGAAGCCAGTAAGGTTCTCACTCTTTCAGGGGGAGAATTAGGATTTGTGGAGTCGTCTCATTGGTAAGAAAAAAAAAGTCAGTGTTTGTTCATGGTCCTCTCAGAAACAGCTCATCGTTAAGACAAGCAGGGCTGCTTAGGAAGAAAGCAAAGGTCACCCGGACATGCGTGGATGGATAGTGAAGAATCAGTATGGCCGGCTGGAAAAAACACCTGTCTAGGAGCCAGAGCACCCGGGTTCCAATCCTGGCTCTGCCAATTGCCTGCTGTGTGACCTTGGATGAGTCACTTTACTTCTCTGGGCCTCATCTGCCAAATGGGGATTCAATACTTGTGCTCCCTCCTACTTAGACTATGAGCCCCGTGGGAGCCCGATTATCTTGTAGCTACCCCAGTGTTTAGTAGTACAGTGCTTGGCATATGGTAAGTATTTAACAAATACCACAGTTATTAATGTGGAGGGGAATACAGGGGACAGAGAGGACCCTGGGAAAATGTGATCAGAGAATGGAACTTTCTTCCAAGGATTCTTTGAGTGCTCTCCCCCAACTTTTCTCTCCCCTCCTCAACCAATCAATCAATGGTATGTATTGAGCACCTAATGAGTGCAGAGCACTATAAAAAACCAACAGCAACAGAGTTGGTAGGCAGCATCCCTGCCCATGAGGAGCTTACAGTCTAGAGGAGGAGCCAGAAAATAAAATGAATTACAGATAGGGAAAATAAAATGAATTACAGACAGGGCAAAGTGTAAGGATATAGTCCTAAGCGCTGTGGGATTGAGGGCAGAGGGACTGTCGGAAATGAGGGGAGCGGGGGCTCCAGGCCGGAGGGAGGATGTGGGCGAGGGGTCAGCAGAGCGAGATCAAGCTTCCAGAAACTGACCATCCCAGAGGATGTCCACTGGTGGGTTATCGATCAGTTAAATGGGAAAAATGAGAAGCAGCGTAGCTCAGTGGAAAGAGCATGGGCTTTGGAGTCAGAGGTCATGGATTCAAATCCCGACTCTGTCAATTGTCAGCTGTGTGACTTTGGGCAAGTCATTTGACTTCTTTGTGCCTCGGTTCCTTCATCTGTAAAATGGGGATTAAGACTTTGAGCCCCCCGTGGGACAACCTGATCACCTTGTAATAATGATGGCATTTTTATTAAAAACTTACCATGTGCAAAGCACTGTTCTAAGCACTTTGGAGGTTACAAGGTGATCAGGTTGCTCCACGTAGGGCTCACAGTCTTAATCCCCATTTTACAGATGAGGTGACTGAGGCACAGAGAAGTCAAGTGACTTGCCCAAAGTCACACAGCTGACAAATATGATTGATGATGATGACAAGTGGTGGAGCCTGGATTAGAACCCATAACCTCTGACTCCAAAGCCCGGGCTCTTTCCACTGAGCCACACTGCTTCTCTAACCTTGTAGCCTCCCCAGCACTTAGAACAGTGCTTTGCACATAGTAAGCACTTAATAAATGCTATTATTATTATTATTATTACCATTTAAACGTGAGAATACTCTATTCTCCTGTGACTGTTAAGTTTTGCCAGATACTGTCAAAGTGCATGAGATTTCGCCACCTCCTGGGTGACCGTTATTCCAAGAGAAATGAAGAAGGAGAAATTGAATCCTGTAACAAAGGGCTGGAGCGTCTGGGAGGGCGACCTGCCATCAGGGAAGGATCAACGCGATTCACCGAACAACTGGAAGCTTCCGTCGCTTTTGGGTGAAGGTCAAGCCGGGAGGCAAAGGGAGTCAATCTCGTCATGGGAGTCTTTGTGGGATCCTGGGAGGAGCCAGGGAGAAGTGATGGGGGTTGCTACGCTTTCCTCCAGGGGTGGCGGCCCCCCACAAACTCCCTTGGTGGGTGCCGTAGGTGAGACTAAGTGGTGGGTGGTCCAAGATCTGGGAAGGTTAAAGGGGGTTCATGGCTTCTAGGAGTTCCCTTTCATTCATTCATTTGTACTTATAATAATAATAATAATAATAGCACTTATTAAGTGCTTACTATGTGCAAAGCACTGTTCTAAGCGCTGAGGAGGATACAAGGTGATCAAGTTGTCCCACGGGGGGCTCACAGTCCTCATCCCCATTTTACAGATGAGGTAACTGAGGCACAGAGAAGTTAAGTGACTTGCCCAAAGTCACACAGCTGACAGTTGAGCACTTACTGTGTGCAGAGCACTGTACTAAGTGGGAGAGTAAAATATAATAATAAAGAGGCACATCCCCTGCCCACAACAAGCTTACAGTTCAGAGGGGAAGACAGACATTAATAGAAATAAATAAATGACAGCTATGGACATAAGTGGTGTGGGGTTGGGAGAGGGGATGAATAAAGGGAGCAAGTCAGGGTGACACAGAAGGGAGTAGGAGAAGAACAAAGGAGGGTCTAGTCAGGGAAGGCCTCTTGGAGGAGGTGGGCCTTCAGTAAGGCTTTTCATTGTCAGATTTGAGGAGAGAAAGTGTTCCAGTCCAGAGGCAGGACGTGGGCAAGGGGTTGGCGGTGAGAGAGAAGAGATCAAAGCACTGTTAGAGGAGCGAAGTGTGTGGGCTGGATTCGGGCTAGGCCAAGGTGCTTGTTGTGTTAACAGATTTAGCAGAAATCCCAGAAACATTTTCTGTTCAATATCTCACGTTACTGCGGTTGTAACCAGACTCATTTCTCTCCTGGCTCCCAGCTTGGGCAAACTTAGAATGCCTGGACAGGATGACTTTAGAGCCAGAGATAATAATAATAGCATTTATTAAGTGCTTACTATGTACAAAGCACTGTACTAAGCGCTGGGGAGGTTACAAGGTGATGAGGTTGTCCCACGGGGGGGCTCAGTCTTCATCCCCATTTTACAGATGAGGGAACTGAGGCCCAGAGAAGTTAAGTAACTTGCCCAAAGTCACACAACAAGTTGTGTGGAGCTGGGATTTGAACCCATGACCTCAGACTCCCAAACCCGGGCTCTTTCCACTGAGCCATGCTGCTTCTCTCTCCTCAACTCTCCGTGACACCACTCGTGACCTCATGACCCCATGAACTCTCTGTTACCCCACTCGTGTCCTCAGATGACCTTACATTCACTTATGAAATCGGGAAAATTTTCAAAAAGTTACTGAATTTCCAATTTCACTTCAAATGACCCCATGAACGCTCCGTGACCCCACTCGTGTCCTCAGATGCCCCCCTGAACTCTCCGTGACCCCAACAGTGCTTAGAACGATGCCTTGCACATAAGTGCTTAATAAATATTATTACTATTATTATTATTATTATTGACCTCAGATAACCCCATTTTCACTTCTGAAATCGGGGAATCTTGCAGAGAGGGGTTCAAAGTCCCATTTCACCTCAAATGACCCGAAGAACCCTCTGTGACCCCCCTCGTGTCCTCAAATGCCCCCCTGAACTCCCACGACCCCATTTCTGTCCTCAGGTGACCCCACTTTCACCATTGAAATCGGGAAAATTTTCCGAGAGCGGTTTAAAGTCCGATTTCACCTCAAATAACCCGATGAACCCTCCGTGACCCCCCTCGTGTCCTCAGATGCCCCCCTCAAGCTCCCCGTGACCCCATTTGTGTCCTCGGGTGACCCCGCTTTCGCTTCCGATATCGGAAAAATGTTCAGAGAGCGGTTTAAAGTCCCATTTCACCTTAAGTGACCCGATGACCCCTCCGTGACACTCCTCGTGTCCTCAGAAGCCCCCCGAACTTCCCGTAACCCCTTTTGTGTCCTCGGATGACCCCGCTTTCACTCCTGAAATCGGGAAAATTTTCAGCGAGCCGTTTAAAGTCCGATTTCACCTCAAATGACCCGATGAACGCCCCGTGACCCCCTCGCGTCCTCAGATGCCCCCCGAACTCTCTGTGAACCCGTTTGTATCCTCAGACGACCCCACTTTCACTTCTGACATCGGAAAAATTTTCCGAGAGCGGTTTAATGTCCCATTTCACATTAAATGACCCGATGACCCCTCCGTGACCGCCCTCGTGTCCTCAGATGCCCCCCCGAACTCGCCGTGACCCCATTTGTGTCCTCGGGTGACCCCGCTTTCATTTTCAAAATCGGGAAAATTTTCCGAGAGCGGTTTAAAGTCCGATTTCACCTCAAATGACCCGATGACCCCTCCGTGACCCCCCCGTGTCCCCAGATGCCCCCGTGAACTCCCCGTGACCCCATTTGTGTCCTCGGGTGACCCCGCTTTCACTTCGGAAATCGGGAAAATTTTCCGAGAGCGGTTTAAAGTCCGATTTCACCTCAAATGACCCGATGACCCCTCCGTGACCCCCTCGTGTCCTCAGATGCACCCCTGAACTCGCCGTGACCCCATTTGTGTCCTCAGACGACCCCACTTTCACTTCTGAAATCGAGAAAATTTTTCGGGAGCCGTTTAAAGTCCGATTTCACCTCAAATGACCCGATGACGCCTCTGTGACCCCTCTCGTGTCCTCAGATGCCCCCATGAACTCGCCGTGACCCCATTTGTGTCCTCAGACGACCCCACTTTCACTTCTGAAATCGAGAAAATTTTTCGGGAGCCGTTTAAAGTCCGATTTCACCTCAAATGACCCGATGACCCCTCTGTGACCCCTCTCGTGTCCTGAGATGCCCCCATGAACTCGCCGTGACCCCATTTGTGTCCTCAGGTGACCCCACTTTCACTTCTGAAATCGAGAAAATTTTTCGGGAGCCGTTTAAAGTCCGATTTCACCTCAAATGACCCGATGACCCCTCCGTGACCCCCTCGTGTCCTCAGATGCCCCCATGAACTCGCCGTGACCCCATTTGTGTCCTCAGACGACCCCACTTTCACTTCTGAAATCGAGAAAATTTTTCGGGAGCCGTTTAAAGTCCGATTTCACCTCAAATGACCCGATGACCCCTCTGTGACCCCTCTCGTATCCTCAGATGCCCCCATGAACTCGCCGTGACCCCATTTGTGTCCTCAGGTGACCCCACTTTCACTTCTGAAATCGAGAAAATTTTTCGGGAGCCGTTTAAAGTCCGATTTCACCTCAAATGACCCGATGACCCCTCCGTGACCCCTCTCGTGTCCTCAGATGCCCCCATGAACTCGCCGTGACCCCATTTGTGTCCTCAGACGACCCCACTTTCACTTCTGAAATCGAGAAAATTTTTCGGGAGCCGTTTAAAGTCCGATTTCACCTCAAATGACCCGATGACCCCTCTGTGACCCCTCTTGTGTCCTCAGGTGCCCCCATGAACTCGACATGACCCCATTTGTGTCCTCAGGTGACCCCACTTTCACTTCTGAAATCGAGAAAATTTTTCGGAAGCCGTTTAAAGTCCGATTTCACCTCAAATGACCCGATGACCCCTCTGTGACCCCTCTCGTGTCCTCAGATGCCCCCATGAACTCGCTGTGACCCCATTTGTGTCCTCAGGTGACCCCATTTTCACTTCTGAAATCGAGAAAATTTTTCGGGAGCCGTTTAAAGTCCGATTTCACCTCAAATGACCCGATGACCCCTCTGTGACCCCCCTCGTGTCCTCAGATGCCCCCATGAACTCGCCATGACCCCATTTGTGTCCTCAGATGACCCCACTTTCACTTCTGAAATCGGGAAAATTTTCAGCGAGCGGTTTAAAGCCCGATTTCACCTCAAATGACCCGATGAACTCTCCGTGACCCCCCTCGTGTCCTCAGATGCCCCCATGAACTCTCCGTGACCCCATTTGTGTCCTCGGGTGACCCCGTTTTCACTTTTGAAATCGGGAAAATTTTCAGCGAGCGGTTTAAAGCCCGATTTCACCTCAAATGACCCGATGAACTCTCCGTGACCCCCCTCGTGTCCTCAGATGCCCCCATGAACTCTCCATGACCCCATTTGTGTCCTCGGGTGACCCCGTTTTCATTTTTGAAATCGGGAAAATTTTCAGCGAGCAGTTTAAAGTCCAATTTCACCTCAAATGACCCGATGAACTCTCCGTGACCCCCCTCGTGTCCTCAGATGCTCCCATGAACTTTCCGTGACCCCATTTGTGTCCTCGAGTGACCCCACTTTCACTTTTGAAATCGGGAAAATTTTCAGCGATCGGTTTAAAGCCCGATTTCACCTCAAATGACCCGATGAACTCTCCGTGACCCCCCTCGTGTCCTCAGATGCTCCCATGAACTCTCCGTGACCCCATTTGTGTCCTCGGGTGACCCCGTTTTCATTTTTGAAATCGGGAAAATTTTCAGCGATCGGTTTAAAGCCCGATTTCACCTCAAATGACCCGATGAACTCTCCGTGACCCCCCTCGTGTCCTCAGATGCCCCCATGAACTCTCCATGACCCCATTTGTGTCCTCGGGTGACCCCGTTTTCATTTTTGAAATCGGGAAAATTTTCAGCGAGCGGTTTAAAGCCCGATTTCACCTCAAATGACCCGATGAACTCTCCATGACCCCCCTCGTGTCCTCAGATGCCCCCGTGAACTTTCCGTGACCCCATTTTTGTCCTCGGGTGACCCCGTTTTCATTTTTGAAATCGGGAAAATTTTCAGCGAGCGGTTTAAAGCCCGATTTCACCTCAAATGACCCGATGAACTCTCCGTGACCCCACTCGTGTCCTCAGATGCCCCCGTGAACTCTCCGTGACCCCATTTGTGTCCTCGGGTGACCCCGTTTTCATTTTTGAAATCGGGAAAATTTTCAGCGAGCGGTTTAAAGCCCGATTTCACCTCAAATGACCCGATGAACTCTCTGTGACCCCCCTCGTGTCCTCAGATGCCCCCGTGAACTCTCTGTGACCCCATTTGTGTCCTCGGGTGACCCCGTTTTCATTTTTGAAATCGGGGAAAATTTTCAGCGAGCGGTTTAAAGCCCGATTTCACCTCAAATGACCCGATGAACTCTCCGTGACCCCCCTCGTGTCCTCAGATGCCCCCGTGAACTCTCTGTGACCCCATTTGTGTCCTCGGGTGACCCCGTTTTCATTTTTGAAATCGGGAAAATTTTCAGCGAGCGGTTTAAAGCCCGATTTCACCTCAAATGACCCGATGAACTCTCCGTGACCCCCCTCGTGTCCTCAGATGCCCCCGTGAACTCTCCGTGACCCCATTTGTGTCCTCGGGTGACCCCGTTTTCATTTTTGAAATCGGGAAAATTTTCAGCGAGCGGTTTAAAGCCCGATTTCACCTCAAATGACCCGATGAACTCTCCGTGACCCCCCTCGTGTCCTCAGATGCCCCCGTGAACTCTCCATGACCCCATTTGTGTCCTCGGGTGACCCCGTTTTCATTTTTGAAATCGGGAAAATTTTCAGCGAGCGGTTTAAAGCCCGATTTCACCTCAAATGACCCGATGAACTCTACGTGACCCCCCTCGTGTCCTCAGATGCCCCCGTGAACTCTCTGTGACCCCATTTGTGTCCTCGGGTGACCCCACTTTCACTTTTGAAATCGGGAAAATTTTCAGCGAGCGGTTTAAAGTCCGGTTTCACCTCAAATGACCCGATGAACTCTCCGTGACCCCCCTCGTGTCCTCAGATGCCCCCGTAAACTCTCTGTGACCCCATTTGTGTCCTCGGGTGACCCCGTTTTCATTTTTGAAATCGGGAAAATTTTCAGCGAGCGGTTTAAAGCCCGATTTCACCTCAAATGACCCGATGAACTCTCCGTGACCCCCTCGTGTCCTCAGATGCCCCCGTGAACTCTCCGTGACCCCATTTGTGTCCTCGAGTGACCCCACTTTCACTTTTGAAATCGGGAAAATTTTCAGCGAGCGGTTTAAAGCCCGATTTCACCTCAAATGACCCGATGAACCCTCCGTGACCCTCCCATGTCCTCAGATGCCCCCCTGAACTCTCCATGACCCCATTTGTGTCCTCGGGTGACCCCACTTTCACTTCTGAAATCGGGAAAATTTTCAGCGAGCTGTTTAAAGTCCGATTTCACCTCAAATGACCCGATGAACCCTGTGTGACCCCGCTTGTGTCCTCAGATGCCCCCCTGAACTCTCCGTGACCCCATTTGTGTCCTCGGGTGACCCCGTTTTCATTTTTTAAATCGGGAAAATTTTCCGAGAGCGGTTTAAAGTCCGATTTCACCTCAAATGACCCGATGAACCCTCCGTGAACCCCCTCGTGTCCTCAGATGCCCCCCTGAACTCTCTGTGACCCCATTTGTGTCCTCGGGTGACCCCACTTTCACTTTTGAAATGGGGAATATTTTCAGCGAGCCGTTTAAAGTCCGATTTCACCTCAAATGACCCAATGAACCCTCCATGACCCCCCTCGTGTCCTCAGATGCCCCCCCAAACTCCCCGTGACCCCATTTGTGTCCTCGGGTGACCCCGCTTTCACTTCTGATATCGGAAAAGTTTTCAGAGAGCTGTTTAAAGTCCTATTTCACCTCAAATGACCCCGTGGACCCTCTGTGACCCCCTCGTGTCCTCAGATGCCCCCTGAACTCCCCATGACCCCATTTGGGTCCTCGGGTGACCCCGTTTTCATTTTTAAAATAGGGAAAATTTTCAGAGAGCAGTTTAAGGTTCGATTTCACCTCAAATGACCCGATGAACCCTCCGTGACCCCCTCGTGTCCTCAGATGCCCCCCTGAAATCCCCGTGACCCCATTTGTGTCCCCGAGTGACCCCACTTTCACTTTTGAAATCGGGAAAATTTTCAGAGAGTAGTTGTGTCACCCGTCGTCCGGGGAGATGAGTTCGTTCAGTAATCGGCGAGGCGAGAGAGAGAGAGGCAGGGACGGAAAGCCTAAATTTTATATAAAATTTATTCTGCAAGGCAAGTTGAATTATTTAGTTGTTTAGGCACAATGGATTGAGCTTCCCTTTCCGGAGGAATGTAATCAATTAGCAATATTCGAGCTTCCCTATTGGGAGGAACACAATCATACGTTAATCACGCGTGGGTGGGGCGGCTAGTTCTCACTCGTGCACTTCCCACTCAGGACAAATCCACTTACTTTCATTCAATCATATTTATTGAATGCTTACTGTGTACAGAGCACTGTACTAAATGATTGGGAAGTACAGGTCGGCAACTTACAGAGATGGTCCCTACCCCACAATGGGCTCACAGTCTAGAAGGGGGAAAAAGACAACAAAATAAAACATGTAGACAGGTGTCAAAATGGTCAGAACAAATAGAATTAAAGCTATGTGCACGTCATTAACATAATAAATAGTAAATATGTACAAGTAAAATAGAGTAATAAATATGTACAAATATATTCATTCATTCAATCGTATTTATTGAGCACTTACTGTGTGCAGAGAACTGTAGTAAGCGCTTGGGAAGTACAAGTTGGCAACATATAGAGATGGTCCCTACCCAACAGTGGGCTCACAGTCTAGAAGGGGGAGACAGAGAACAAAACAAAACATATTAACAAAATAAAATAAATAGAATAAATATGCACAAATAAAATAACTAAAATAGAGTAATAAATACGTACAAACATATATACATATATACAGGTGCTGTGGGGTGGGGAAGGAGGTAAGGCGGGGGGATGGGGAGGGGGGGAAAGGAAGGAGGGGGCTCAGTCTGGGAAGGCCTCCTGGAGGAGGTGAGCTCTCAGTAGGGCTTTGAAGGGAGGATGACTTGACCCCTGTCCACATGTTTTGTTTTCTTGTCTGTCTCCTCCTTTTAGACTGAGGCCATTGTTGGGTAGGGACCGTCTCTATATGTTGCTAACCTGTACTTCCCAAACGCTTAGTACAGTGCTCTGCACACAGTAAGTGCTCAGTAATAATAATAATAATAACGGCATTTATTAAACGCTTACTACGTGCAAAGCACTGTTCTAAGCGCTGGGGAGGTTACAAGGTGATCAGGTTGTCCCACGGGGAGCTCACAATCTTAATCCCCATTTTACAGATGAGGTAACAGGCACAGGGAAGTTAAGTGACTTGCCCAAAGTCACGCAGCTGACAACTGGTGGATCCGGGATTCGAACCCATGAACTCTGACTCCAAAGGCCGTGCTCTTTCCACCGAGCCACGCTGCTTCAATAAACACGATGGAGTGAATTAATTTGGGCCGAGGTCAACCTGGGCGGCCTTTCCCTTCAATACCCTGGCCAGCCAGCCTATCTCCGGTTCTCCGGGGTCCCGGGAAAACTCCTTAGAGAGCTGCCTGAGTTCAGTGGCTGGGAATTTTGTAGTGGGGGGGGGGGGGGTGACCCTTCCCTGGGGATTCCGCTTTTCCTTGATAATAGGATAGAGGGGCTGGGGCTGCCCCTCGGGGTTCTGCGGGGGCACCTCCCAATCCCACGGGGAAGAGGGCGGTTCCAGTTGGGGATCCCCCTTCTCCTCCCCCGAGGAATTCTTCCCACCCAGCTCTTCGTACATGACCCGCTTGACCCCCTGCTCAGTTACAGGAAGTTTCCTCCGTTCTTCTAACTCCTAAGCCGCCCGGGGTGCCAATTTCTGCTCTAAAAAGATCACCTAATGCATTTTTACCTCCGCCGCTGTCTGCAATAGGAAGCATTTCGTCTCCCGTTCCTTTAGTTTTGTTTCTACGGCTGCCCTTCGTGCCGGCGAGCCTGGGCGGCGGCCTGCAAAGCCGTTGCTAGGAGACCGAGGGCGGTCTTTCCTCTTTTTCCCGATTTGGGTAGCCTCCTGCCAATCTCAAAATTCCCTCACCGGATTGGCCGGATCCTCCCAGTGCTCCTTCACCCACGGGCTGTCCCAACTGGGGGTTTTCCCATTCCTGATCCACGAGGAATTTAACCAACCCTCTCGGCCTATCCTGTCACCCGTCGTCCGGGGAGACGGGTTCGTTCAGTAATTGGAGAGGCGAGAGAGAGAGAGAGAGAGGCCGGGAACGGAAAGCCTCAGTTTTATATAAAATTTATTCCGCTAGGCGAATTGAATTATTTAGCTGTTTAGGCGCAATGGATTGAGCTTCCCTTTCGGGAGGGATGTAATCAAGTAGCAATATTCGAGCTTCCCTAACGGGAGGAACACAATCATCCATTAATCGCGCGTGGGTGAGGGGGCGAGCTCTGACCCACGTGCACTTCCCACTCGGGACGAATCCACTTACTTTCCCACACGGAAAGAATCCATTCCATTACCCACGCACTTGGTGGGAGGCTCACCCTATGCTCTCCCTACATAATAATAATAATGGCATTTATTAAGCACTTACTAGGTGCAAGGCACTGTTCTAAACGATAGGGAGGTTACAAGGTGATCAGGTTGTCCCACGGGGGGCTCCCAGTCTTAACCCCCAGTTTACAGATGAGGGAACTGAGGCCCAGAGAAGTTAAGTGACTTGCCCAAAGTCACACAGCTAAGTGGCAGAGCAGGATTTTGAACCCGTGACCTCTGACTCCAAAGCCTGTGCTCTTCCCACTGAGCACACTTAACTTCTCTGTGCCTCAGTTCCCTCATCTGTAAAATGGGGATGAAGACTGTGAGCCCCACATGAGACAACCTGATCACCTTGTAAATTCCCCAGCACTTAGAACAGTGCTCTGCACATAGTAAGCGCTTAATAAATGCCATTATTATTATTATTATTATTTGTCTGCTGCATAGGGTTAGGGCACGGGCCTGGGAGTCACAAGGTTTGCTGCCATTTGAGAGAAGCAGCGTGGCTCAGTGGGAAGAACAGGGGCTTTGGAGTCAGAGGGCATGGGTTCAAATCCAGCCTCTGCCACTTGTCAGCTGTGTGACTTTGGGCAAGTCACTTAACTTCTCTGTGCCTCAGTTCCCTCATCTTTAAAATGGGGATGAAGACTGTGAGCCCCATGTGGGACAACCTGATCACCTTGTAAATTCCCCAGCGCTTAGAACAGTGCTCTGCACATAGTAAGCGCTTAATAAATGCCATTATTATTATTATTATTATTTGTCTACTGCATAGGGTTAGGGCACGGGCCTGGGAGTCACAAGGTTTGCTGCCATTTGAGAGAAGCAACGTGGCTCAGTGGGAAGAACAGGGGCTTTGGAGTCAGAGGGCATGGGTTCAAATCCAGCCTCTGCCACTTGTCAGCTGTGTGACTTTGGGCAAGTCACTTTACTTCTCTGGGCCTCAGTTACCCCATCTGTAAAATGGGGATGAAGACTGTGAGCCCCCCGTGGGACAACCTGATCACCTTGTATCCCCCCAGCGCTTAGAACAGTGCTTTGCACATAGTAAGCACTTAATAAATGCCATTATTATTATTATTATTTGGAGTCAGAGGTCATGGGTTCAAATCCCAGCTCCACCACTTGTCAACTGTGTGACTTTGGGCAAGTCACTTAACTTCTCTGGCCCTCAGTTCCCTCATCTTTAAAATGGGGATGACGACTGTGAGCCCCATGTGGGACAACCTGATCACCTTGTAAATTCCCCAGCGCTTAGAACAGTGCTCTGCACATAGTAAGCGCTTAATAAATGCCATTATTATTATTATTATTATTATTATTGTTATTATTGTTATTATTATTATTTGTCTGCTGCATAGGGTCAGGGCACGGGCCTGGGAGTCACAAGGTTTGCTGCCATTTGTCTGCTGCATAGGGTTAGGGCACGGGCCTGGGTGTCACAAGGCTTGCTACCATTTGTCTGCTGCATAGGGTTAGGGCACGGGCCTGGGAGGCACAAGGTTTGCTGCCATTTGAGAGAAGCAGTGTGGCTCAGTGGAAAAAGCACGGGCTTTGGAGTCACAGGTCATGGGTTCAAATCCCGGCTCCACCACTTGTCAACTGTGTGACTTTGGGCAAGTCACTTAACTTCTCTGGCCCTCAGTTCCCTCATCTTTAAAATGGGGATGAAGACTGTGAGCCCCACGTGGGACAACCTGATCACCTTTTAAATTCCCCAGCGCTTAGAACAGTGCTGTGCACATAGTAAGCGCTTAATAAATGCCATTAATCCTAGCTCCGCTGCTTCTCTGCTGTGTGACCTTGGCAAATTGCATCACTTCTCTGGTCCTCCATTACCTCATGTGTGAAACAGACCCTACGCCTTATCGTGGCAGGAGAGTTTGTGTATGCCAATGAAGCTTAGAGCTAGGCTGTACAGGGTTGAAGTGTCAGACGAAGTTGATTCACCTATGCTCCACTGGGCCATGCTGCTTTTTTCTCTCCACCCCCGCAACACCCCCCTCTATTCTGGGGCCTCTGTCGCCTTCTCCCCATCTCCTCATTTCCCCACCGACCCCTCTGCTGTATCATCTCCTGCCCCAGTTTTCACAGTTCCTGAAACCCCTTGCTGAGTCCTGGTAGCTTCCTCTTTCACACGCCTCGAAAACTTCCTTAAGGGAGTGTAAGGAAAGGGGGAAATGGTATTTGTTAAGCACTTACTATGTGTCAGCACTGTTCAAACAAATCGAGTTGGACACAGTCCCTGTCCCACCTGGGGCTCCTAGTTTCAATCCCCATTTTACGGATGAGGTCGCTGAGGCCCAGAGAAGTGAAGTGACTTGCCCAAGGTCACACAGCAGACAAGGGGCAGGCCCATGCGCTACCCACTACACCATGCTGCTTCTCTAACATTTTTCTACAACATCCTCACCGCCTCAAACCCTTCTTTTTTCCCCCCTGTTCCACAGAAGCTGCTGGCAGCATCTTTTTAAAGGATCATTCAGACCACACCCCTACTGTACCAAAAAGCCTTCAATGTTTTGGCTACAACAAAAACTAGAGAAGCATCATGGTCTAATGGATAGAGCTTGGGTCTGGGAGTCAGAGGGACCTGGGTTCTAATCCCGGCTCCGCCACTTGTCTGCTGCGTGACTTTGAGCAAGTCATTTCACTTCTCTGTGCCTCAGTGACCCCAACTGTAAAATCGGGATTAAGACTGTGAGCCCTATGTGGGACAGGGACTGGGTCCAACATAATTGACTTTATATCTAGCAAAGTGCCTGGCATGTAGTAAGAGCTTAACAAATACCATTTGCATTTGTACAGAAAAACTTGTCAAGGCTGGTTCTCTTTCTGTGCCTCTTCCTTCTTACCCCTCTACTCTCTTAAATTTAACTTCGTGTCTGTCCCCTCCTGCCTGGCTAGATTTAAAACTCCTGAGGGCTGGGAATTGGGTGTACACTCTACACTCTAAGCTCCTTTTGGGCAGGAAATGTGTCTAACTCAGTTCTGTAATATTCTCCCAAGTGTTTAGTACAGTGCTCTGCACACAGGAAGCGCTCAATAAATGCCATTGATTACTAATTCTATTGCACTCTCCTTCGATCAATCCGTCCAATAAATTGAGCTTTTTATTGAACGTTTACTCTGTGCAGAGCACTGTACTAAACGTTCAGAAGAGGACAATATAGCAGAGTTAGTAGGCATGATTCCTACCCTCAAGGGACTCACAGTCTTATTATCTAGAGCAGAGAATCCATCACAGTTCATTCATTCATTCAGTCATATTTTTTGAGCGCTTACTGCATGCAGAGCACTGTACTAAGCACTTGGGACAGTACAATAGAACAATCAGCAGACACATTCTCTGTCCACAACAAGCTTACAGTCTAGAAGGGGAGACAGACATGAATATAAATAAATGTTACGGATGCATATATAAACGCTGTTGGACACAGTGATGTGTCCTTAGTAGCTGATTAAGAAATACTCTGATTGATTGATTGATTGATTGGAGGGAAGCCAAGCAGGTAGCTGGGGAGAATGGAAAAACATACGGATCTCCTTCTGGAAAACTGAAGAGCCACTGGAATTCTGCAACCTCTCTGAGATGGTTGAGCAAATCCACAGATGACAAAGCTGGAGAACCCCGGGACCAGAAGACTGCTGGCCTGAATTTCGGTATTTCTGCAATCGAGCGGAGAAGTCACCAGAGTTCATATCCTGTCGTAATGCCGGAACAGTTGCCTAAGTGCTGATGAGCTGGAGAATTGGAAACACATTCGAGACCCTGAACCTTCAGGCACACTTCTGGTCTCTGGGCCAACGTCAGAGAGAGGGATCACAGGCAGAGCTTGCCTGCTGTGTGACCTTGGACAAGTCATTTAACATCTCTGTGCCTCAGTTTCCTCATCTGTAAAATGGGGATTCAATACCTGTTCCCCTCCTATTTAGCCTAGGAGCCCCATGTGGGAAAGGGACTGTGTCCGACCTGATTAACCTGTATCTACCCCAGCGTATAGAACAGTGCCTGATACATAGTGAGACCTTAACAAATAATAATAATAATAGTAATAATGATTCTCTGCCCCTTGTCTGCTGTGAAACCTTGGGCTAATCACTTAATGTCTCTGTGCTTCAATTTCCTCACCTGTCAATTGGAGAGTCATTCATTCAATCATATTTATTGAGTGCTTATTGTGTGCAGAGCAGATTCAGTACCTGTTCTCCTCCTACTTAGACTGTAAGTCCCATGTGGGACAGAGGACTGGGTCTGATCTGAATAAACTATGCTTGCTACAATGCTGAGTACATAGTCAACACTTACTTAATACAGTAAGTGCTCAATAAATATGATTGAATGAATGAATATTATATTAATAATAATAATTGTCAGCTCTTTGTGGGCAGGGAATGTGTTCACTAAATTTGTTGCATGTCTGTCTTACTGGTGCTTAGTACAGTGCTCTGCCCACAGTAAGCATTAATAAATATGATTGATTGAGTGATTATAGATTTGGGCTCAGTACTTTGATGTCAAAGTAGCGGTTCTCTCTTGCAATGTTCATAATAACAATTATTACAATAATAATAATATTTATTAAACACCTGCTATCACTGCACTAAAAGCCAGGGTGGGTAAAAAAATCATCAGATTGGACACAATTCCTGTCCCACATGGGGCTCACGGTCTAAGGTCGGGGGCAAGAATGGATTTTGAGTCACCGATGAGGAAACTGAGGCACCCAGCCGGCAAATGGTGGAGTCGAGATTAGAACCCAGGTCCCCTGACTCCCAGGCCCACGCTCTTTCCTCTAGGCCAAGTTGCTCCTTTGAAAATGAAAATAAATTAGTCAGTCAGCCGTAGTTATTGAGCACTTATGTGCAGAGCACTGTACTAAGCACTGGGGGAGAGTACACTACAACAATAAGTGGACACATTCCCTGCCCACAACGAGCTGACAGTCTAGACAGGGAGATAGACAATGATATGAATGAATCAACTAAATAACTGATAAATAAATAAAAGAATTAGTTAGAGGCCATATTCTTCTCGATGCCTCCGCTCCGCCCCAGTGTCCCGAGGAGGGGTAATCTGGAGTCGAGCCTGCCGCCCCGCGGGTGGGCCAAATTGAAGCCCCCCGTTTTGTCCATCTCCAAGGCTGGGGGTCTCCGGGCTGCTGAGACTACTTGGCCTTCCCTCACTGCTAGGAGTGTTACCTCCAGGAAATCCAACCTTGGGCTTGGGGCAGCTGTTACTCTCCTGGGAAGAACACATTCTCCGGAGCAGGGATGGGGGTTGTTAACGCTATTGTCCTCGCCCAAGTGCTCAGTCCAGTGCTCTGCACATAGCAGACTGTGGGTTCCGAGGGCAGGGACCGTGCCTACTAACCTTACTGTATTTTACTCTCCCAAGTGCTTACTACTTACTACAAGTGCTTACAACTGCTACAAGTGCTTACTACAAGTTCTTACTTATGGAGAAGCAGCGTGGCTCAATGGAAAGAGCACGGGCTTTGGACTCAGAGGTCAGGGGTTCAAATCCCGGCTCCGCCACTTGTCAGCTATGTGACTTTGGGCAAGTCACTTAACTTCTCTGGGCCTCAGTTACCTCATTTGTAAAATGGGGATTAAGACTGTGAGCCCCTTGGGACAACCTGATCACCTTGTAACCTCCCCAGCGCTTAGAACAGTGCTTTGTACATAGTAAGCACTTAACAAATACCATTATTATTATTATTATAATTATTACTACAGTGCACTGAGGACAATAGACTGAAAGCCCTGAAGGCAGGGATCATATCGATTTACTTTATCATATTCTCCCTAGCGCTCAGTACAGTCCGTTATTCCATAAAGATCGAAAGGGAAAGGAGAAAAGGTCTGTGTTGATTTTCAAACTGGAAGTGGTGGCCACTTTTGGGTGTTCATCACTGGCCAGGCCCTGCTCGCAGCCTACCGACCCGAGGCCCATTTTCTTGTTTACTTCTCCCTTCTGCCCCTCCACCCCGAAAGCCGCAAACAATAACAGAAAGGAAATATGAAACGGGAAAACAGGAAATGGGCCTTGGTGAGCATCCAGGAGATGAAGCCGGGCAGGCAGAGAGCCGATGGGATCTGTTAGTTCCACAGCTCCGCCCTTCCTCCCATTTCTAATGACAGTGCTCCGTGTGTGGGAGATGCCAGACGCAAAGAGGGAATAAAAAAAATTGGAAAACCCTTGGAACTCAGCAGCGTGGCTGGATTATGACGAAACCCAAGGGTCGCTGGAATAGAAGGAGCGAGGAGAACGTGTCTGAGCTGAAAGCCCATCTGACTGAGCTGAGCTAGTGGTGGACAGAAAACGGGCCTGTTTATTGTAGTATTGTACTCTCCCCACTGCTTAGTACAGTGCTCTGCACACAGTAAGCACTAAAAAATACGATCGAAAGAATGAATGAATGCTGGCTGACTTGTGGAGTCGTTCTGCTGTTGGTGTGGGGGAACGGGCATGGATCTGGGAATTGGGGTGCAATTGGCTAATGAAGGGGCAGACCATCTGCACCCTTCGCAATATGCTGTGGCCCTACCCGCCAGCTTGCTCGTTGCACTCCGGGCCCCGGTGGGAACACGACAACGGACGGGGACTAGAGAAGGGACGGGTGGCCCTAGAGCAAGCCACTAGTACCAACATCAACTCCTCCACCCAAGTCCCCGATGCTCAAGTGTCAGGGCCAGCCTCATCTGCGATGATCGGTAGGAAATCATCTTCTGATATCCTGCGTTTCCCTCCCTCCCCAACTCCGCCCGACCCTCACACTGGCTGAGAGCCCCCAGGGTGACCAGGAAGTCAGGAGACCCGGATTCTAATCCCAGTTCTGACCTTGAGCAAGTCACTTCACTTCTGTGGGCCTCAGTTACTCTGTCCGTAAAATGGGGTTTAAGACCGTGAGCCCCATGTGGGACAGGGACTATGTCCAATGCGATAACCCTGTATCTACCCCAGGCTTAGTACACTTCCTGACATTTAGTCAGTGCTTAACAATTACCATTAAAAAAAAAATCTGTGACTTTGGGTGAATTGCTTAACCATGCTGTGCCTCAGTTTCCTCATCTGTAAAATGGGGAACAAATAACTTATCCCTCTCCGCCTAAGACTGGATGTCCCGTGTGGGATGGAGTCCGTGTGTGCCCTGATTATCCTGTGTTTACCCCAGTGCTTGGCACAGCGACCTCCACTTAATAGATGTCTTGATGAGGAGGGGAACTCTGGCTGGAAGCCATTTTCCAAAACAGGAACAACTGACAGTGGGAGGCCAGTGTAACTCTGAAAGGATGCCAGCCAGGTGGTTCCCCTCCTTGCCTGGTTACCCTCTGGCACTGCTGAGGCTCTGATTATTCATGTTTCTGTGGGTCGGCACTTTACATCACTGCCGTGTTTGTGTGGTTCATCTGGGTGGTCCTATTTGTGACTGTCGTAGCGTCGCCTAGTGGAAGGCACATGGCTGGAAGGGTCAGGAGAATCGAGTTCTAATCCTGGCTCTGTTGCCTGCCTGCTGTGTGACCTTGGGCCAGTCACTTAACCTCTCTGGGCCTCGGATTTCTCACCTGTAAAAAAAGCGATGGTCATACCTGCTCCCTGCCCATGACCCCGGGGAGAGTGACAGGTGTCAATCAAAGAACCTCCCCCCTGGACTGGGGCTTGTCCCAGTTTAGACAGGCAGTCCATCCCCAAATAGCTCCAGGAACCCCCCTGACCCAACTCCACCCCAAGCCCAGAAACACGGCAGCCTTCAGCTCTGGCACCTACACGTACCCTCCCCTCCATCTCCCAGACTGTGTGACCTTAGGCAAGTCACTTCACTGGACCACAGTTCCCCCATCTGTGAAATGGGAATTCATTACCTCTCCTCCCTCCCCCGAGATGGTGAGCCCCACTTGGGACAGGGACTGTGTCCAACCTGATTATCTTGTAACTAACAAGTGTTGGGCGCGTAGGAAATGCTCAATAATTACCCCAATTAATATTTTATCAGTGGGGCTCTCAACCTCTTCCTCGGGTTCCACAGAGGTCTCCCCTCTCAAACAGCTGTAAGTAGGGTGACCCAGGTAATGAGCCCGGTGTGTAGTGGGGGACAGTGAGGGAGAGGGGCAGAACTAGAAGGAGAATGGACCTTGTTGTCTGAATGCTCCCACTCTTTAACACAATCCAAATGAGAAGCAGCGTGGCCTAGTGGATAAAGCCTGGGCCTGGGAATCAGACACACCTGGGTTCTAATCCTGGCTCCACCACTGATCTGCCGTGTGACCTTGGGCAAATCACTTCACTTCTCCGGGGCTCAGTTCCTTCATCCGTGAAAGGGGGATTAAGAATGTGAGCCCCATATGGGACAGGGACTGTGTCCAACTCAATTTGCTTATATCCATCCCGGAACTTAGTACAGTGCCTGGCCCATAGTATGTGCTTAACAAATACCATTATTATTATTACTACTATTACTTCACTTCTCAGGGCCTCAGTTCCCTCATCTGTAAAAGGGAGATTAAGACTTTGAGCCCCGCGTGGGACATGGATTGGGTCTAAGCTGATTAGCTTGGATCTACCCTAGCACTTAGAACAGTGCCTGGCACACAGTAAGCACTTAACAAATACCATACAAAAATTATGGAATGTTTGGATGTTCTGTTCTACCACATTGCTGTGTTTCCCCAGGGGAGATTTTTGGTAAGAACCTGGGCATCTCCGCTTCTACACCTATGCCCATTCCAATTTTTTTTGTGGTATTTGTTAAGTACTTACTATGTGCTAGGCCCTGAGGTTTTAAGCCCTGAGGTAGATGCAAGCTGATCAGGTTAGAAACTGTCCAAATCCCACATGAGACTCACAGTTCTAATCCCTCTTTTACAGCTGAGGTAACTGAGGACTGGAGAAGGGAAGTAATGTGCCCTAGGTCACACAGAGGGGTCCTGGGGGTTTTTTTACCTAGAAGAACATGAGTCCTGAGGCCAGTTACTGCTACTTTGGCTGTCTTCTCTGTCCAGACTGCCTTCTTCCCTCGTTGTGGGGCTGCTTTTCTCCCTTTCAGCACCACACTGAAAGCCAAAGTCCACATCCTCCCTCTGGCCAGGAACACCCTCCCTCCTCAAATCTGCCCCGCCTTCAAAGCCTTATTGAAGGCCCATCTCCTCCAAGAGGCCTTCCCTGACTAACCTCCCCTTTCCTCTTCTCCACTCCCTTCTGCGTCGCCCTGACCTGCTCCCTTTCTTCATCCCCCATCCCGGCCCCACGCCACTTACGTGTCATTGATTTATATTAGCATCTGTCTCCCGCTCTAGACTGTAAGCTCGTTGTGGGCAGGGAATGTGTCTGTTTATTGTTGTATTGTACTTTCCCAAGCATTTAGTCCAGTGCTCTGCACACAGTAAGAGCTGAATAAATACAATTGAATGAATGAATGAATGAAGCTTGGGTAGCAGCTTAAAGGAGAAGCTTTGGTCAAGGGGTTGCGTGGGCACGGGGCCTGACGCAACCCGAATCGCCCTGCCAGGCTCGCCCGCTGTCCCTCAGGAAACAGACAGAGCAGAGCCACGGGCCAGCGGGTGGCCGCTGAATCTCCTCAGCTGGAGTGGGAGGCGGAGTGAATCACAGACCAGGCCAGCCCGTTTCTCCGGCTTCTCCCCCTCCACCCGGCTTCTCCTCGAGGAGCCCAAGAGTGGTGGTGGTGAAGGCAGAGGTGGGGAGTGATGGGGGGTCTCACACACTGGAGACCCCGAGCCTGGGGCCGTCTCAGGTGAGCCGGGCTCTCAGGGCGGGAGGGCTGGCTGGTTTTCCCCTTTGAGTCCTTAGATGCAGAATCCATCGGTCGTATTTATTGAGCATTTATTGTGTGCAGAACACTGTACTGAGTGCTTCATTCATTCACTCATTAAGTTGTATTTATTGAGTGCTTACTCTGGGAAGAGCACTGTACTAAGCACTTGGGAGAGGACAACATAAAAATAAGCAGACACATCCCCTGCCCACAAGGAGCTAACAGTCTAGAGGCTCCTAAGCGCTTGGAGAGAACACTGTAACAGAGTTGGTGGACCTGCAGAACTGTTTTCTCCTTTATTTATATTATTTGTTCATTCAGTTGTATTCATTAAGCACTTACTGTGTGCAGAGCACTGTACTAAGCCCTTGGGAAAGTACAATACAACAACAATGACCTTCCCTGCCCACAACAAACTCACACATCTGTCTCCCCTTCTAGAATGTAAACTCATTGTGGGCAGGGAATGTCTCTGTTTACTGTTCTATTGTACTTTTCCAAGAGCTTAGTACAGTGTTCTGCACACAGTAAACTCTCAATAGATATGATTGACTGACTGAAACGCTCAATAGATATGATTGACTGACTGATTGACTGACTCCTTTCCCTGCTCTGGAGGGAGGAAGAACAAGTGGGGATGGTCTAGCCCATGAAACCTGGAACTGCGGTTTTGTTTTTTTTTAATGGTATTTGTTAAGCACTTACTATGCACCAGGCACTGTACTAAGCACTGGGGTATATACAGTTGAATCAGAATGAACTTAGTCCCTGTCCCATATGGGGTTCACAGTCTTAATTCCCCATTTTACTGAGGCACAGAGAAGCTAAGTGACTTGCACAAGGTCACACAGGAAGCAATTGGCAGAGTGGGATTAGAACCCAGGTCCTCTGACTCTCAGGTCCAGGCTCTTACCACTAGGCCACCCTGTTTCTCAGAGTTGATAATAATAATAGCATTTATTAAGCGCTTACTATGTGCAAAGCACTGTTCTAAGCACTAGGGAGGTTACAAGGTGATCAGATTGTCCCACGGGGGGCTCACGGTCTTCATCCCCATTTTACAGATGAGGTACCTGAGGCCCAGAGAAGTGAAGTGACTTGCCCAAAGTCACACAGCTGACAAATGGTGGAGCTGGGATTTGAACCCATGACCTCTGACTCCAAAGCCCAGGCTCTTTCCACTGAGCCATGCTGCTTCTCAGTTGATGGACATGGTCCCTGCCCAAAGGGACTTACAGTCAATCAATCATTCAATCAATTAACTGCATTTTTTGAGCACTTACTGTATGCACAGCACTGTACTAAGTGCTTGGGAGAGGACAACATAACAGACATTCCCTGCCTACAGTGAACTTTTAGTCTAGACAGGGAGATAGACAGTAATGTAAATAAACAAATGACAGATAGGGACATAAGTGCCGTGGGGCTGAGGGGGTGGGTAAGATAGATGAGATTTATTTTATTGCTTGATTGATTTATCTATTTATTTCTGTATTTAAATTAATGTCTGTCTCCCCCTCTAGACTGTGAGCTCGCTGTGGGCAGGAAAGTGTCTGTTGTTATACTGTTATTCTTCCAAGTGCTTAGTACAGTGCTGTGCACACAATAAGAGCTCAATAAATATGACTGAATAAATGAATGAGATTAAGGTATTGTGTGAAGGTTGGCATTAGAGGAGTGAAGTGTGTGGGCTGCACTGCTGTAGGGGAGTAGCAAGGTGAGGAAGGAGGGGCAAGGTGATGGACTGCTTTAAAGCCAGTTGAAAGGAGTTTCTGGTGATGTGGAGGTGGATGGGCAACCCCTGGAGGTTCCTGTGGAGTGGAGAAACATGGCCTGAGAGGTTTTGTCGAAAAGTGATCCAGGCAGCAGAGTGAAGTATGGACTAGAGTGGGGAGAGACAGGAGGCTGGGAGGCCAATAAGGAGGCTGATGCAGTAATCAAGGCAGGATAGGATAAGTACTTGGATTAATATAGTAGCAGTTTGGATGGAGAGGAGGGGGGGTTTTAGCAATATTGTGAAGGTTGAACCAACAGGATTTAGTGATAGACTGAATAAGTTGGTTGAATGAGAGATACCGCCAAGGTCACAGGCTTGAGGAAGGATAGTGGTGTTGTCTACGGTGACTGGAAAGCCAGGGGGAGGACAGGGTTTGGGTGGGAAGAGAATAAGTTCTGTTTTGGACATGTTCAGTCTGAGGTGACAGCAGGACATCTGAGTAGAGATGTCTTGAAAGTACGAGGAAAAGCAATACTGCAGAGAGGGAGAGAGATCAGGGCTGGAGATCTAGATTTGGGAATCATCCACATAGAGGTAGTAGTTGAAGCCATGAGAGCGAATGAGTTCTCCAAGAAAGTAGGTGTAGATGGAGAATAGAATGGGACCCAGAACTGAACCTTGAGGGACTCCCATAGTTAGGGGGTGGGAGGCCAGAAGACTGAGAATGAGCAGCCGGAGACATTGGAGAACCAGGAGAGGACAGTGTCAGTGAAGCTGAGGTTGGATAATGTTTGCAGGAGAAGGGGGAAAGTATCAAAAGATCCACAGTATTGAAGGCAGCTGAGAGGTCGAGGAGGACTAGGATGAAGTAGAGGCCTCTGGGCTTGGCAAGAAGGAGATCACTGGTGAACTTCGAGAGGCCAGTTTCTGTGGAGTGAAGCCAGATTGGCGGGGGTCAAGGAGAGAACTGGAGGAGACAGACGGCAGGTATAGACAACTCGCTTAAGGAGTTTGGAGAGGAATGGTAGGAGGGAGATGGGCTGATAACTCAGGGGGAGCCCAGAGCCCAAGAGTGTGATTTCTCCTTATCACAAGCTTCTCAAAAACAAACCACCGAGCCAAAGAAGTGACAGCACCACAGTTTCGTGGTGAGGAGAGGGCTCTGAGGAAGGAGGAAACTTCTGCTGGGGGAACAGAGAGATGGCTTTGGTGGTCACTGCCGCCTCCAGCTCTTTAGAGCAGAGATCACTGGAGCTGGGGAACGATTGGAAGGTTGTTGATGCAAGGCTCCCTCAGCAAGGAAGTGAGACAAGAGTACTGTTCTGTTCTCTTCCCAAGATGGCTCCAGTCATCCATTCTGAGGGCAATGTGAGCTCCTTGGTCCCTTTGAAAAATCGCAATCCCTGTGCCGGGACCCAAGAGAAAACTTGGGATTTGCACGCTTTATATATCCATAATTTAGTTTATATATTTACATATTACATAAGTAATTTATCGACATATCTATCATTTATTCATTTATATTCATGTCTGTTTTCCCCTCTAGACTGTAAGCTCGATGTGGGCAGGGGATGTGTCTGTTATATTGTTCTATTACATTCTCCCAAGTGCTTAGTGCCTTGCTCTGCACACAGTAAGCACTCTGTAAATGTGATTGATTGATTGATTGACTGACTTTATTGATCCCCCCCTCAACCCTACAACAGATATGTCCATATGTGTGATGTATTTATCTATATTCATGTCTGTCTCCCCCTCTAGACTGTAAGCTTCTTGTGGGCAGGGTACACTTCTGACAACTCTGCTCTGTTGTACCCTCCCAAGCATTTAGTACTGTGCTCTCAGTAAATGCAGTGAGCTCTCAATAAATGCAATTGATTGATTTATAATAGTAATTATGATATTTGTTAAGTGCTCCTTCTGTACCAAACACTGTTGTAATAAATCCCTATTGGGACAGGGACTGTGTACTACTACTACTATTACTAGTAATGGTATTTGTTAAGCGCTTACTATGTGCCAAACATTGTTCTAAGCGCTGGGGTAGATAAAGGTAATCAGGTTGCCCCAGGTGGGGCTCACTGTCTTAATTCCCATTTTACAGATGAGGTAACTGAGGCACAGAGAAGTTAAGTGACTCACCCAAGGTCACACAGCAGACAAGTGGCAGAGCTGAGATTCAAACCTATGTCCTCTGACTCCCAAGCCCAGCCTCTTTCCACTAAGCCATGCTGCTTCTAACGCTGTGTAGATACAGGATAACCAGGTTGGACATAGTCTATGCCCCATGTGGGGCTTGCAATCTAAGTAGGAGGGAGAGAGGCATTTAATCTAGATTTATCAGTTGAGGTAACTGAGACACAGAGAAGTTAAGTGACTTGCTCAAGGTCACTCAACGGGCAAGGTGGCCGAGCTGGGATAAGGAGCCAGGTCTTCTGATTCCCAGGCCCAAGACACAGAGAAGTGACTTGCTAGAGGTCAAACGGCAGCAAGGGAGGATTAGAACCCCCGTCCTCTGACTACAAGGCCTGTGCTCTTTCCATTTCTCTAGCAAGAGAGTTAGCAGCTAGGGTTCCAAGCACTCTCTCTTGAGAAGGAAAAGAACTCACATTTCTAACACTTGCTTTCATTACATGATTTGGTAATAGCCCGAGGGAAGAACCGGAGAATGTTTTCCCCACAAGAGAATCTGTCTTGTGAGCTTGCGGCCCCAGCTTCACAGCCCTTATGTCCACATCCTTATGCTCTACTATTTCCCCTTTCTGTAACATACTTAAATGTCTGTCCTCCTCTTTAGACTATGAGCTCGTTGTGGGTAGGGAATGTGCTTACCAACTCTGTTGTAATGTACTTTCCCAAGTCTTTAGAACAGCGCTCAGTGCACAATTAAGCACTCAATCTGCTTCATCGACTGACTGATGTTACAGTTCTATCCACCGCTAGCAGAATGCTTTTCACGTTGGCCACGTGCTGCTGTTTTATTATATTACTGATTGCAAGGTAGCAAAAAACCCCAAGAGACACAATAGTCCTGTCATTCGAAGCCAGGCTTGGGCAGACTAGAGGGATCGAGCCTTGACTTCAGGCACACAACAACCATCTCATCTCACGCCCACCAAACTTGTGGAATACTGCCAAGTGTGTGGGTTGGGTTGTAAGAGGAAGTCAGGGAGGTAAGGTTGGAGGTGGCAAGGTGAGTGGATGCTTTCAAGTCTTTGGTAAGGAGTTTTTGTTTGATGTGGAGGTGGATGAGCAACCACTAGAAGTTCTTGAGGAGTAGGGAAACATGGACTGAAAGGTTTTGTAGAAAAATGATCCAGGCAGCAGATTGAAGTATGGAATGGAGTGGGGAGAGATAGGCGGCAGGGAAGTGAGCAAGGAGGCTGAGGGAGTAATCAGTTGTTAGCAACATATTATTGCAGGCACTTATTTTTTAACCTCGGGGAGCTGAAACTGAGTTTAAGTTGACTCTTACCAGTATCACGTCGAAGTTGATTTTCCTGGCAAAAGCAAGAAGTTCCCAGCTGGAAAGTGCCTGAAGAACATCAAAGACAAGAGGCGGCATCTCAGAAAAGACGTCTCCAGCTTTAAACTTCTTTTCCCTTATACTTCAGGTCGAAGACACATCCAGAAATGCAAGCCAGAAAAGAAAAGTGTACTGTAAAAACAAGTGAAATCTTATTTCAGTCCTTGTGGTTTCTTTGAATCAACAAAGTCTAACCTGTTCCTCCCAGTAATAGCCCCTACAAAGCAGTTTTCATGCTGTGTTCTTTCCTCTGTCCTTGCCATTTAAACATTTCCTCATCACCTATGCCCTGGAGTCCTCACCCCCTTCACGACTGAGTTACTTTCTCTCCCCTCCATGCTGAGAGCTGTATCTTTGAATTTGGTTGCTTTCTCCTGCCTCTAATTCATTTTTGTGCCTTTTTTTCTGCTAGATTGTAAGCTTCTTGAGGGCAGGGACTGTGACTACTATCACTATTGTGCTCTCCCAGTCACTTAGTATTCAGTATTGTGCTCTCCTATCACTTAGGAGACACAAGGTGTTCTGCCCAGAGTAAGCACTCCTCCATCACCACCAATTCATTGTAACATGAGGTTCTTCAGGGAACTGACCCCCGCATCCAAGGAAAACATCCTGGATTTGTTTCCTGCGGGGAGGGGAATTCCCTTTTCTCTGGCCCTGTCTCTATTATTGTTGCTTAGTCACCTAATTGCTTGATCTGTTCTCCCTCTCGCTTAGACAGTGAGCCCCATGTTGGACAGGGACTGTGTCCGACTTGATTAACTCATATTATGCCAGGGCTTAGAACATTGCTTGACACAATGAACACTTAACAAATACAACTGTAATAATAATAATGATGATGATGATGCCAACGCTAATAATAATGAGAAGCAACGTGGTTTAGTGGATAGAGCGCGGGCTTGGGAATCAGAAGGACCTGGGTTCTAATCCCAGCTCCGCCACGCTTCTGCTATGTGGCCTTGGGCAAGTCATTTAACTTCTCTGGGCTTCAGTTACCTCATTTGTCAAATGGGAATTAAGAATGTGAGTCCCTTGGGGGACAGGGACTGTGTCCAACCTGATTAACTTGGATCTACCCCAGCAATTAGAATAGTGCTTGGCACATAGTAAGCACTTAACAAGTGTAATAATAATAATAGTAATAATAAAAATTATTATTAGCATTTATTATCTGCCCCAGGTATATCTTAGGCCCAAGTAATCTCTGCTGAGGCTGTCCTTGGGGCCCAGGGCAGCAGCCTCCAGCTCCTGCCGCTCCCTGGAATTTGAAGCATTCCTCCTGCACCAGCTCCTTGAATTGTGTTTGGGTTGGCAGGTTAGCTGTAGGCTGCTTTTTCTGAATTTCACCATTCCTTCCATTCCTCCTGCCGGTGAAAAATACTCAGACACATTTTTCCACTACCCAGAAGGCCACCCCACTGTGTGAGACAGACTGGAATGGAAAGAGAAAAAGAAAAGGAATTTTTCCTTTCAGGGATGTAGGTAGCCTCTAGGTGGGGGAGGTAATTGGGCAGTGCAGAGGAGGAAGCATGAAGCCTTCTACAAGGGTCAGAGTTCGGTGTAGCTGGACTACTCCACATTGGGGAAAGGGGAGGGCAGCCAGAAATGAGCCCTTGAAGCCACTATGGCCAGTGTTCCTCTGTTCATGGGCATCCTCACCCTCAATAGAAGGCTTGTAGGACCAGAGCCCCGATCGGAATAGCCCGGAAGCTGAGCAAAGGGTTGCCTGTCCCGACTTAGTCCTTTTTTTTTTTTTTTTTGGTATTTGTTAAGTGCTTACTATGTGTCAGGCACTGTACTAAGCACTGTGGTAGATACAAGCTAGTCAGGTTGGACACAGACTGTGTCCCCCATGGGACTCACAGTCTTAATCCCCATCTTACAGATGAGGTAACTGAGGCCCAGAAAAGTGAAGTGATTTGCCCAAGGTCACACAGCAGACAATTGGCAGAGCTGGGATTAGAACCCAGGCCTTCTGACTCCCAGAAGGCCACACTGCTTCTGTAGTCTTCATCCCCTTTGGCCAATGGTGGTCACCAACCAGTGAAGATCACATCAGGGCGGTGCTTCCAGTCACTTCCAGTCAGTCAGTCAATTTATTTACCGAGCCCTTATGGTGTGCAGAGCACTGTACTAAGTACTCGGGAGAGTACACTAGAACAATAAACAGACACATTCCCTGCCTACAATGAGCGTACAGTCTAGATGGGAGACAGACATTAATAACAATAAATAAATTACGAATATGGACATTAGTGTTGTGGGGCTGGAAGGGGGATGAATAAAGGGAGAAAGTCACTGGGCTCTGACTTCTCCGAGTGTCATAATAGCAGAAAGGACCTTGGTCCTGGTAGTCAGAGGACCTGGATTCTAATCCCAGCTCCATCACCTGTCTGCTGCATCACCTTGGGTGAGTCACTTCACTTCTCTGGGCTTCCGTTTCCTCATCTGTAAAATGGGGATTCAATGCCTGTTCTCCCTCCTACTTTAGACTGTGAACCCCTGGTGCAACAGGGACTGCCTCCAACGTGATCAGTTAATCAGCCCATCAGTGGTATGTATTGAGCACTTAGTCTGTGCAGAGCACTGTACTAAGTGCTTAGGCAAGTACAATATTGTACTTTCCCACGTGGTTAGTACACCTCTCTGCACAGAGTAAGCACTCGATAAATTGCATTGATGATGATGATACAATACAAAACAGTAGTGCTGGTACACATTATTCCTGACCTTAAAGAGCTAACTGTCTGGTTGGTGAGAAAGACATTAAAATAAATTACAGAGAGGGGAAACCGCAGAGTATAAGAATATGGACATAAGTATTAACCTTTGCCTGCCCCAGCACTTAGTGTGTTCACTTACTCAATTCATTCAATCATATTTATTGAGTGCTTAGTACAGTGCTCTGCACACAGTACTAAGTGCTTGGAAAGTACAATTCGGCAACAAATAGAGATAATCCCTACCCAACTACGGGCTCGTGGTCTAGAAGTGATTGGCACATAGTAAATGCTTAGCAAATACTTCAATCATCATCATCATCATCATCATCATCATCATGATTAGCTAATACAGGGGCAGGATAGGTTCAACTTTGTCACAAGTCTCCCTCACAATAAATCTATTTATTGAGCAACCCCGGGATGCAGTGCATTGTACTGACCACTTGGGAAATAGAAAACAAAGACACGAAAAGCAGTGTGTCCTAGTGGAAAGAGCCTGGACCCCCTCTTCTAGTCTCTCTCTGAATTTCTTTCTCTCTCCCTCTCCCTTTCTCTTTCTGTCTCCCTCTCCCTTTTACTCTCCTTTTCTGTCTCCCTTTCTCTCTGTGTCTCTGACCCTCTCCTAGTTCTCTCCCTCTCCCTTTCTCTTTCTGTCTCCCTTTCTCTCTGTGTCTCTGACTTTCTCCCAATTTTCTCCCTCTCCCTTTCTCTTTCAGCCTCTGACTTTCCTTTTCTCTCCTTTCCTCTCTCTGGTTCTCTGTCTCTCTCCCTCTGTTTGTCTCTCACCCTGTCCCTTTCTCTCCCTCTCCCTTTTTATTTCTGTCTCTCTCCTTTCCTCTCCTTTCCTCTCTCCCATTTCTCTCTGTCTCTCTCCCTCTGTTTCTCTCTCACCCTCCCTTCTCCCCTTCTCTCCCTGCCAAGAATGTCCTCCTCCCCAACTTCTCTGCTGCTTCTCTGATTCCCGGAACAAGAAACCACCATCGTGTGGAGCCCTGAGACTCTTTAACGTTCCTAAAGCCAAGTTCTTATGTAGATTTGAGTGGGAAGTGTCACTGTGTGCTTTCCTCACACCCACGGCGGAGCCGAGATTAGAGAAAAATCCTCCCACCTTCGATTGGGAACCAGCGTGAGTGCACAAAAGAGCTGAAACCCATTTTGAGGAGAAAGCTGAAACTTTGCAAACTGATCCCAAAGACGTTTTTAGATTCCGGGGAAAATCTGGACTTAGCCCACAGTACTGATCAGGAAGGGTCCTTTGGTTGTGGACCTTTGACCAAAAGAGTCATGGTGGCAGAAGGACAGAGCACCACCCAGGATAGAGCAGTGTAAGGGAGAGTGCATATTATTATTATTATTATATTTGTTAAGTTTTTAGTAAGTGTCAAGCACTGTTCTAACCCTGGGTTAGATACAAAGCAATCAGGTTGGACCCTGTCATTTATGAGACTCCCAGTGTAAATTGGAGGGAGAACAGGCATTGAATATCCACTTTACGCATAATAATAATAGTCACTGTGGTATTTGTTAAGCACTTACTATATGCCAAGAACTGTACTAAGCGCTGGGGTGGTTACAAGCAAATCGGGTTGGATACAGTCCCTGTCCCACGTGGGGTTCACAGTCTCAATCCCCATTTTACAGATGAGGTAAATGAGGTCCAGAGAAGTGAAATGACAGGCCCAAGGTCACACAGCAGACAAGTGGCAGAGCCTGGATTAGAACTCATGACCTTCTGACTCCCAGGCCTATCCCCTAGGCCAGGCTACTATGAAACTCTTCCTCTCACAAGGGGAGAAGAGCAGAAGTCTTGCTACTAATGGGAAGTTCTGCCCCAGAAAGCACCCATCGGTTGCGTCTGTACAGGGCCACTGGTCTCTGTCAAAAGGGAAATTCCTCTTTTGCTCCAGCTCTGCATGGGTTCAACCCAACCTTCCCGCTAAGCCTAGGGCAAGTGAGGAGGGCAACTTGATATGGCCAATGTCTCTGTAGTCACTAGCTCTGCTGTGCCTTGCACCTCATTCCAGGAAGCCTTCCCGGAGGAGGTGACATCTTAGGAGAACTTTGCAGGTGGGGAGTGCTGGTGTTCATTCATTCACTCAATCACATTTATTGAGCGCTTACTGTGTGCAGAACGCTTGGAAAGTACAAGTCGGTAACATATAGAGATGGTCCCTAGCCATCAACGGGTTCACAGTCTAGAAGGGGTTTCATGCATTGGAAGGGGGAGGTATTTCTGGGTAGCCACTCACCTCACTGGGCAAATGTGAGCAAGAGAGGGAGAGAGGGAAAGAGAGACAAAGAGGGAGACAGACACATGCTTAGGGGTGGGGTGACTCTGTGTGTGTGTGTGTGTGTGTTGTGGTGGGGGCGGGGGGAGGGGGGAGTTCCTGCTTTTGTTTCCAGTAAAGGGCAGGGAACAAGAAAAAACCAAGAAGCTATGGCAACTTTTTATGGTATTTGTTAAGTGCATACAATGAGTACTGTAGTAAGCACTGGGATAGAAACGAGCTAGTCAGGTTGGACACAGTCCCTGTTCCACATGGGGCTCACAGTCTTAATCTCCATTTTACAGATGAGGGATCTGAGGCACCTAGAAGTGAAATGACTTGCCCGAGGTCACCCACAGAGGTGAAATTAGAACCCAAGGACTTCTGACTCCTAGGGTCATGCTCTATCCACTGGGCCACGCAGCTTCTCAACTTTCTTAACCCAGTCCCTTCTCAGGGATTCTGCAGAAGCCATCTGAACATAGCCTGGGCCTCACTTTTCTTTTCCTGGTCTGGCTTTCTCTGGGCCTGAAGACAGGAGGCTAGGAGTCCAGAAACAACTGGAGGAAGATGCTGGGTTGCCTGGCACGGAGGTTGATCTCTCTGAGGTGTCTGCTTTAGGCAGTGGGCTCAGAACCATTTTTTATGGTATTTATGAAACACTTACTCTGTGCCAGACGCTGTTCGATAGAGCCAAGCTAATCAGGTTAGACACAATCCCTGTCCTACATGGGGATCACTGTTTTAATCCCCATTTTGCAGATGAGTTCTGTGGTATTTGTTAAGCATTTACTATGTAAATAATAATAATTATGGTATTTGTTAGGCACTTACTATGTGCCAAGCAATGTACTAAGCTCTGGGGTGGATACAATCAAATTGGGTTGGACACAGTCCCTGCCCCATATGGGGCTAACAGTCTCAATCCCCATTTTACAGATGAGGTAACTGAGGCCCAGAGAAGTGAAGTGACTTGCCTAAGGTCACCCAGCAGACAATTGGCAGAGCTGGGATTAGAACCCATGACCTTCTGACTCCCAGGCCCAAACTCTATCCACTATGCCACACTATGTGCCAGGCACTGTAGTAAGCACTGCGGTAGATATCAGATAATCTACCATTTGTCTGCTGTGTGGCCTTGGGCAAGTAACTTCACTTCTTTGGGCCTCGATTACCTCATCTGTAAAATGGGGATTAAAACTGTCAGGAATCACTTGTCCTATAAAGGCCTGTCTCTCCAGAGCTCTGGATAATAGGAAGGTCTCTCCAGGATTCTGGATAGTAGGGCTGTTTCTCCAGAGGTCTGGATAATAAGGCTGTATCACCTTGGCTCTGGATAAGGGGACACTCTCTAGCCAAGGCTCTGGATAGAAATATTCATTCATTCAAAATTTTTGAGCACTTACAGTGTACAAAGCACTGTACAAAGAACTTGGGAGAGTACAATATAACAATTAGCGGGTGCATTCCCAGCCCACAACAAGCTTACAGGCTACAGGGGGAGGACAGACATTGTTATAAAGAAATAAATTACAGATATAATAGAGATGTCTCTTCAGGGTTCTGGAAAATAAGGCTGTTTCTCCTGGATTCTGGCTATAAAGAGTTGTCTCTCCAGAGCTTTTCATAATAGGGGTGTCTCTCCTGGATTTTGGATTATTGGGCTGTTTCTCTAGGACGCTGGGTAATAAGGGATGTCTGTCCTAGATTATTGGGCTGTATCTCCAGGGATCTGGATTCCTGCTCTGGATGAACTGGGTGTCTCTCCTGAGCTCTTCACTGACTCCTCATTCACTCCCCTCCCCCAAAGCTTAAAGATTAGGGAGGGCTTTGAGGTGGGGAGAGTGGTGGTCTGCCAGATATGAAGGAGGAGGGAGTTTCAGGTCAGAGGCAGGATGCAGGCGAGAGGTCAGCAGCAAGATAGATGAAATCGGGGTACAGAGAACAGGCTGTCTTTTGAGGGGTGAAGCCAGTGGGCTGAGCTGTAGTACAAGATGAGGGATGGAGGGATTCAATCACATTTTTTGAGCACTTACTGTGTACAAAGCTCTGTACTAAGCTCTTGAGAGAGTGCAATATAACAACTAACAGACACTTTCCCTGCTCACAACAAGTTCACAATCTAGAGGGGGAGATCTCGACCTCGCAACCACAGTCCTTCCCTTGGCAATGGTTTGGGCTGGCATGAACCCCATCTTGGTAAGCAGCCTTCTGGACGACTTTTTTGACTGATCTCTGAGGGCGGAAGACGTCAGAAGACGGACCAGAGTGTAGATGGAACATTTCCATTCACCATCCCCATCTGGTCCCCATCAATGGTTCTGGATCCCGGTGTTCCTTTCTCAGGAAAAACTCTCCTCTCCTTCCCCTCCACGCCTTTGCCTCTCTCACCCATCCCACTCAGAAACTGACATTTGGGTCACAAGGTTCTGGCAAGGGACGAGAAGGTTTTGGAGCTGTTTTCTCTTTGGGGAGCTTAGCTGGATAAAGAAAAATGGTCTGTTCCTGGCAGACAGATGATTAAAACCAGACTGGGTTTGTTGTCATATTAGGGAGGGAGAATCGTCTGTGCCGGAGTTAGTAACCACCGGAAAATCCTACTTCTGAAGTTTCTGCTTGTATCCAAACTTCAGAACTCGAAAGCATTTGATTCTGGTGACAATGTGTTTTTGAGGCGCCACCTGATTTTCCATTCTATCTTGCAAAGAAGGGCCAGGGTTCTTATTCCTCAAGGAACAGTGTTTGTTTACTTTGAATTTTGAGAGGGAAAGAAATCATTTTTGAAAGGACAGCGCTCCACATTCAGTAAGCACTGGAATGGGAGTCAGAAGGATCTGAGGTCTAATCACAGTAAGTGCTTAACAAATATAATCGTAATAATAATAATAATGATGATGATGATAATGCTAATGCTAATAATAATGAGAAGCAACGTGGGTTAGTGAACAGAGCGTGGGCCTGGGAATCAGAAGGACCTGGGTTCTAATGCCAGCTCTGCCATGTGTCTGCTGTGTGACTTTGGGCAACTCACTTCACTTCTCTGGGCCTCAGTTACCTCACTTGTAAAATGGGAATTAAGAGCGTGAGTGACATGTGGGTTAGGGACTTTGTCCAACCTGATTAAGCTGGATCTACCTCAAAGCTTAAAACAGTGCTTGGCACATAGTAAATGCTTAACAAGTACCGTGATAATAATAATAACCTGTATCTACTCCAGCACTTAGATAGTGGACACAAGAAATACCATAAAAAAGCACTCAATAAATGCCTTTTATCAATTGATGGATCTAATGGCACCTGAGAAGCAGCATGGCTTAGTAGAAAGAGCCTGGGCTTGGGACTCAGAGGTTGTGGATTCTAATCCCAGCTCCACCACTTGTCTGCTGTGTGACCATGGACAAGTCACTTCACTTCTCTGTGTCTCAGTTACCTCATTTGTAAAGTGGGGATTAAGGCTGTGAACCCTATGTGGGACAACCTGACTACCTTGTATCTACCTCAGCACAGAACAGTGCTTGGCACATAGTAAGCACTTAACAAATACCATAATTATAATTGTTATTACCTGAGAAATCAAGGGCTTCATTCCCACCCTTCCCAGCCCCATGGCATATATGTCTGTACCTGTAATTTATTTATTTACTTATTTATATTAATGTCTGTCTCCATCCCTCTAGACTGTAAGCTCGTTGCGGGCAGGGAATGTGTCTGTTACATTTTTCTATTGTACTCTCCCAAGCACTTAGTACAGTAAGCGTTCAATTAATACAATCGAATGAATTAATGAAGAAATGAAAGACTTGAAATCATGATTTTTTTTTGGGGGGGAAGGCGTTGTTTTTGTCAGTGCATAGAGCGTTGAACCCTTGGTGAATGTTTCTTGCAGGACTTTTAAACATTCTGGAAACCTGCTGAACCCTTGTATCTCAGTGACTCCCTAATGAACAATGACTGAAGTAACATCCACCCAGAGGGGTCAGACAAGCACTGCTCCAAAGTCAGAAGGACTTTGGATTTAATAATTACAGTACTTGTGAAGCTCTTACTGTGTACCAAGCACTGTTCAAAACTCTGAGGTTTTGAATCTAATCAGGTTGGACACAGTCCTTGTCCCACAAGGGGCTCACACTCTAATTCCCCATTTTACAGATGAGGAAACTGAGGCCCAGAGAGGTGACTTGCCCGAGATCACCCAGAAGACACGAGGCAGAGCCGGGATTAGAACCCAGGTCCTTCTGACTCCCAGGCCCGGACTCTATCCGCTAAGCCACTCTGGTATACCTTGGACTCCACTCCAGGAGAGGGATATTGGGATTTGGAAGAGGCAGAGGTTCTCAGACCAGTGTTAATGGAAGGATTCTGGAGTCTATTCTCTTTAGTACAAACTGATCACCCTGTAACCTCCCCAGCACTTAGAACAGTGCTTTGCACATAGTAAGTGCTTAATAAATGCCATTATTATTATTATTATTATATGTATATATGTTTTCACATATTTATTACTCTATTTATTTTACCTGTACATATTTATTCTATTTATTTTATTTGGTTTATATGTTTTGATTTGTTGTCTGTCTCCCCCTTCTAGACTGTGAGCCCCCCGTGGGACAACTTGATCACCCTGTAACCTCCCCAGTGCTTAGAACAGTGCTTTGCACATAGTAAGCGCTTAATAAATGCCATCATTATTATTATTATTTAGCGTTGGAGAGAGCAGACATCGTGTCTTCTTACTCCACTGTACTCTCCCAAGAGCCCAGAACAGTACTCTACACACAGTAGAAGTCTAAGCTTCTTGAGAGCAGATATTGTGCTGACTAACTCTGTTGTACTCTCCCAAATTGCTTAGTACAGTGTTCTATACACAGTACAGTGTAAGCCCCTTGAGGGTGAAGATCATGTTGACTAACTCTATTGTATTCACCCAAGCGCTTACTACAGCACCCTTCCCATAGTAAGCTCTCAATGAATAAGACTAACTGATCTATTGATTGGTTGACTGACTGTAATGGTGGATGACTGTAATCTGCAGGTGTTCTCTGTCCTCCACCCCTCACCATTTTGGCCTCGGGAAGGGCTCTCAGAGGCTTCTAAATCTCAGTTTCAACTTTCCACAAGTTGGAGGTGGGGAGTTCCAATTCCTAGTCAGGCTAATTGCTAAGGCTTTTGGTTTCTGTCCGTCAATCAGGCAGTCGATCACATTTTTTGGGCGCTTACTGTGTGCAGAGCCCTGAACTAAGCACTTGGAAGGGTACAATACAACAATACACAGACATATTCCCTGCCCACAATGAGCTTAGAGTCTAGAAGGGGAGAAGGAAAGGCAGCAGAATAGTGGCCGCTCTTTGCGAGGGGCCAAACGCTTCTAGTTTATTGAGGTAACGGCTGCAAAAGCCCTTTGAAAAAAATAAAAGCAACAATAATACCACCTTCAGGTACAAGATCCTACTTCCCTTTTCGAGTGGTCTCCCCCATTGAACCGGCTCTCACAGAACCCATAGAAGGATCCTAGGGCCTAGAGCCTCACCGCAGCTCTGTGATTCTTCTTGGAGGATGGGGGGTTGCCATGGAAACTGATCTTTTAAAGAACTGCAAATATGGGCTGAGGGAAAAATCACTAAGGTACAATGGGTCTCTTAGATCTGCCAGATTTGTCTTCCCAAAATTGCGGTGATCTGAGGATAGCGTCCTCCTCCTCCAATCACCCATTTCCGGGTGAGGCAGGGGGGATGACACTTAAAGGCAATCACCTGAGAACTGCCCCATTCGAAGGGGAATAGCCAAAGATGCTAGACAGCTAGAAGGTGGGTGGCTTTGGAGAAGCGGTGTGGCCTAGTGGATAGAGCCCGGGTGGAAGTCAGAAGGACCTGAGTTCTAATCCTAGCTCCACCACTTGTCTGTTGTGTGACCATGGGCAAGTCATTTCACTGGTCTGGGCCTCTGTTCCCTCATCTGTAAAATGAGGGAACCCTGGTTCCCCGACTTGCCTGCTAGGTGCCTTTGGGCATGTCGCAAAATCTCCTGACTGATCCCAACAAGCACAGAAACTTGAACAACCCAGCTGCCTCCCCAGGGTCTCTGCCTCTCTACAAATTTCCCTGTCACTGGGTGTGGGAGCTTTGTGGAAATTCTGCCCCGGAAGAGAGCTAAATTGACTTTGGTGCCGAGGGCCAACTAACAGGAGTGAAAACATCTGTTTGGTCCCTCCTTGTCTGTGTAACTAGTCTGGCAAATAGATGACTTGCTACTTGATGACAAACTCATTCCAGACTGTTTGGGATGGAAGACCTCTCAGCTTTTCCATTAGCTCCTACATCTGCTCCCAGACCAAATGGCTCTTTAGAAGTTTGGAGACCAAACTTACCCTTATTTAATAACAATAATAATAATAACTAATTATGAGATGCAGCGTGGCTTAGTGGATAGAGCACGGAACTGGAAGTCAGAAGGAGCTGGGCTCTAATCCTGGCTCCGCCACTTATCTTTTGGGCGACTCTGGGCAAGTCACTTCATTTCTCTGGGCCTCAGTTCCCTCATCTGTAAAATGGGGATTAAGGATTTGAGCCCATGAGAAGAATGAGAAAATACATTTGCAATGCTCCATAAAGCAATCAGTGGTATTTATTGAGCACTTCCTGTGTGCAGAGCACTGTACTAAGCACTTGGAAAAGTCCAGTACAACCGAGTTGGTAGACACACTTCCTGCCCACAACCAGCTTAATCAATCAGCTGTATTTATTGAGGGCTTACTGTGTGTGGAACACTGTACTAAATGCTTGGGAGAGTCCAATACAACAGAGTTGCTAGACAAGTTCCCTGCCCACAACGAGCTTAATCAATCAATCAGTGGTATTTATTGAGTGTTTACTGTGAAGTACTATGCTAAGCGCTTGGGAGAGTCCAATACAACAGAGTTGGCTCTGTTGTATTGAAGTAGCATGGAGAAGCAGCATGGCTCAGTGGAAAGAGCCCGGGCTTTGGAGTCACAGTTCATGGGTTCAAATCCTGACTCCGCCAACTGTCAGGTATGTGACTTTGGGCAAGTCACTTCACTTCTCTGTGCCTCTGTTACCTCATCTGTATAATGGGGATGAAAACTGTGAGCCTCCCATGGGACAACCTGATCACCTTGTAACCTTCCCAGTGCTTAGAACAGTGCTTTGCACATAGTAAGCACTTAATAAATGCCATCGTTATTATTATTATTATTATTATGTTGAAGCAACATGGTGTAGTGGACCATGTTAGAGCGCAGACCTGGAAGCCAGAAGGTCATGGTTTCTAATTCCAGCTCCATTACTTGTCTGCTGTGTGAACTTGCCCAAGGCACTTCACTTTTTTGGGCCTCAGTTACCTCATCTGTAAAATGGAGAAACTGTGAGCCCCTTGTGGGACAGGGAATGTGTCCACCCCAATTTGCTTGTATCCACCCCAGAACTTAGCACAGTGTCTGGCACATAGTAAGGCACTTAACAAATAACACAATTATTATTATTATTCCTTGCCCACAGGGAGCTCACAGACTAGAGGAGGAGACACGTTAATATAGATCAACAATTTTTACTTTACAGACATATATATGTCTATATAAATATATATATATATATATATATACATATATATATATATATATATAGATCCAAGTACAATGAGAATCTGGTTCCATCTGCCTAAGTTGTTTCCAGCTGGCTCTGAAATCTGTCTTCCTGTCAGCATCCATGGGGATGAGTTGGAAAGGGGACTTTAAGTTTGTGCCTGCCTTTGATGTCACTGACCAGTCAAGAAGACGTGGACTCAGATAAGGATTTTGGCTCCATGCGTAGGGGGCTGGGGGTGTGAGGGAAGGGCCCGGGGATGAACCAGGACTAATGATGTGTGAGCATTTGGGAGATGATTGTAGTCTGGCTGACTGGAGCCTCCAAGTCTTCCCCTGCTAATAATGATAATAATGGTACTTGTTAAGTACTTACTATGTGCCAAACACTGATCTAAAACACTGGAGTAGATACAAGTCACTCAGGTTGGACACGGTCCATGTCCCACATGGTGATCTCACTCTTAATCCCCGTTTTACATATGAGGTAACGGAGGCCCAGAGAAGTGACTTGCCCAAAGTCACACAGCAGACATGTGGCAGAGCCGGGATTAGAATCCAGGTCCTTCTGACTCGCAGGCCTGAGCTCTGCCCACTAAGCCAAGCTGCTTGTCTGCATTGGGCTCTGTGTCCCCCCACCTCACATTCATGGATTGCCCCTCTTGATCCCCTTCTATTCTCCATCTATACCCACCCACTTCGAGAACTCATTTGTTTCCATGGCTTCCACTACCACCTCTAGGGGGGTGATTCCCAAATCTCCATCTCCAGCCCTGCTCTCTCTCCTCTCTCTAGTCTCACATTTAATAATAATAATGATAATAATGGCATTTGTTAAGCGCTTACTATGTGCAAAGCACTGTTCTAAGCGCTGGGGGGGATACAAGGTAATTACGTTGTCCCACATGGGGCTCACAATCTTAATCCCCATTTTACAGATGAGGTAACTAAGGCACAGAGAAGTGAAGTGACTTGCCCAAAGTCACACAGCTGACAAGTGGTGGAGCTGGGATTAGAACCCATAACCTCTGACTCCCACCTTCAAGTCATCTCCACTTGGATGTCCTCCCGTCACCTCAACCATGTCAGAAACAGAATCCCTTATCTTCCCCCCACAAACCCTGTCCTCCCCCTGACTTTGCTATCACTGTAGATGGCACCATCATCATCATCATCAATCATATTTATTGAGCGCTTACTATGTGCAGAGCACTGTACTAAGAGCTTGGGAAGTACAAATTGGCAACATGTAGAGACAGTCCCTACCCAACAGTGGGCTCACAGTCTAAAGGGATGGCACCACCATCCTTCTTGCCTCACAAGCCTGTAACTTTGGCATTATCCCTGGCCCCTCTCTCTCATTCAACCCCCATATTCAGTCCATCACTAAATCCTGTCAGTTCCACTTTCACAACATGGCTAAAATCTGCCTTTTTCTCTCCATCCAAACTGCTACCATGTTAATCCAATCACTTATCCTACCTTATTCTTCTGCTTTGAGAAGCAGCGTGGCTCAGTGGAAACAGCATGGGCTTTGGAGTCAGAGGTCATGGGTTCAAATCCGGCTCCGCCAACTGTCACTTCACTTCTCTGGGCCTCAGTTCCATCATCTGTAAAATGAGGATTAAGACTTTGAGCTCTATCTGGGACAGGGACTGTGTCCTGCCTGATCATCTTCTATCTACCCCAGGACTTTGTACAGTTTCTGGCATGTAGTAAGTGCTTAACAAATACCATTAAAAAAAGACCCGCCCCATCTCCACTCTAAGCACTCATGTGTTTATTAATGTATTTATGCTAGGCGTGAGTTTATTCTTTCATCCCTAAATATGGCATCTTTATCATTGCTTCCCTCGTTCCCCTCTAGACTGTCAGCTCGTTATGGGCAGGGAACATGTATGCTAATACTGCTGTATTGTACTCTCCCGAGCGCTTAGTCCAGTGCTCTGCACATAGTAAATGCTCAATAGATACCATTAATTGATTAGACTTTAAGCTCCTTGAGGTCAGGAACCTTCAGCGTGGATCAGTGGAAACAGCCTGGGCTTTGGAGTCGGAGGTCATGGGTTCAAATCCCGCCTCCGCCAATTGTTAGCTGTGTGACTTTGGGCAAGTCACTTACCTTCTCTGTGCGTCAGTTCCCTCATCTGTAAAATGGGGATGAAGACTGTGAACCCCCTGGGGGACAACCTGATCACCTTGTAACCTCCCCAGCGCTTAGAATAGTGCTTTGCACATAGTAAGTGCTTAATAAATACCATTATTATTATTATTATTATTATTATTGTGTTGTTTTTGTTTTGGTAAACTTGTTGAGGGCAGGAAATAGGTGTCTTGCTGCAGTTGAGAATTAGTGAGGCCTAGTGGATACAGCGCAGACCTGGGAGTCAGAAGGACCTGGGTTTTAATCTCGGCTCCCTGACTTCTGTGTGGCCTTGGGCAAGTCGCTTCACTTCTCTGGGCCTCCTTTACCTCATCTGTAAAATGGGGATAGAGACTGTGAGCACCATGTGGGACAGGGACTGTGTCCAACCAGATGAGCTTGTAGCTACCCCAGCGCTTAATATAGTGCCTGGCACATAGTAAGCTCTTAAGAAATACCTCAATTATTATCATTACTACTCTCTCAAGCACTTAGTACAGCGCCCAGCCCTCAGTAGGTGCTCAGTAAATTACCATCAATCTCCTAATGGATTGTTTGGACAGAGACAGGAGGTAGCACTCTTGGAGCTGAGATGGATCATTCCTTTAGCTGAAAAAAAGAAAAAGAAGCAACTCTTCTCTGAGCTAAGCCTAGGTGGCATTCATCGCTAAAAATAAATATGGGGAGAGTAGCTGCAGCTGTCTCCTGGCTCCTCAAACTCCTTCACTAGCAGCCAGCTCCAGGAAAACAACAGTTGGCAAAGAATTCCTCATTCTTAACCATCTCCCCGAGTGTCTCCGCCTCGGATGGGCACGTTCTGTATCCTGCGGTTTGTTTGTGTTTCCTTAGTGTATTTTCCAGCACCTCCCGCTGGCTGAGAAAGTCCTGCGTGACATCCGGTCAATTAGTCCATGGAATTTATTGAGCACCAACTGGGTGGGGAGCACTCTACTGAGTTCCCACGGAGAGTTGGTAGGCATGATCCCTACCCACAGTGGGATCATGATCCCGATGATAAAGAGGTTTGGGATGTATAGGCTAAGCATCCATTGGTCAATAAAGCATCCTTTCTCCTAGCCAGAGAAATAAGCACAGACACTGTTGCTCAGTCAAAGGGGGACCCCCACTCCCCAAATGACAAGATGCTAAAAATTCCACCATTCTGAACTCTGGACCTTAACTCCCAGGCAATATTCAGGGCATTGTTCCATAGTCTGGGGCTTGTGTTCTTGAAGAATCTTCTGTTTTGGAAAAATCGACTTCTAGGAACCCGTGGATTCAATGGGAAAGATTGAGCTGAAGGATAATGACTGTTTATTGTTGTATCATCCTTTCCCAAACGTTTAGTACAGTTCTCTGCCACAGTAAGTGCTTAATAAGTCACTTAACTTCTCTGGCCCTCAGTTACCTGATCTGTAAAATGAGGATTAAGACTGTGAGCCCCACGTGGGACAATCTAATTACCTTGTATCTACCCCAGTGCTTAGAATGACGCTTGGCAAATAATAAGCGCTTAACAAATACCATAATTATTAATGATGATGATGATTATTAATAAATATTATTGAATGAATTAATCTAGACTGGAAGCTCATTATGGGAAGGGAATGTATCTGCTAATTCTGTTGCATTGTACTCTCCCAAGTGCTTAGTTCTGTATTCTGCAAATAGTAAGCGCTCAATAATTACCATTAATTGATTCATTCGTTCATTGATTCACTGCTTGGGAGAGTACAATACAACAATGAACAGATACATTCCCTGCCCACAGCGAGCTTCCAGTCCAGAGGATGACCTTACAGTCCAAATGGTTCATAGCTATCACCAAGACTGACCCCTGGTGTATACACTTATAACCTTATTTTTTAAAAATGGTATTTATTGGAAAGAGAATGGGATGGGAGTCAGAAGGACCTGGGTTCTCATCCTGTCTCCACCATTTGTCTGCTGTGTGATCTTGTGCAAGTCACTTCACTTCTCTGTGCCTTAATTCCCTCATCTGTAAAATGGGGGATTAAGACTGTGAGCCCCATATGGGACAGAGACTGTGTCCAACGTGATTTGCGTGTATCTCCCCCAGCACTTGGTACAGTGCCTGGCACATAGTAAGTGCTTAAAAATGCCACAATTATTATTATTATTATTATTCCCGGCCTATATGAGCTGACGGTCTAGAGTGGGATTTAAGCATTAATGTAAATAAATTATGGATAAAATAATAGTAATACTACAGGGATAGTATTTACTAAGCACCTACAATGTGCTAACCTCAATCTCATCTATCTAGCCATGGACTTCTCACCCACGTCCTGCCTTTGGACTGAACACCCTTCCTCCTTAAATCGAACAGACAATTACTCTCCCCCTGTCAAAACCTTATTGAAGGCACACCTCCTCCAAGAGATTTTCCCTGATTAAACCCTCCTTTCCTCTTCTCCCACTCCCCTCTGCATCACCCTGACTCACTCCCTTTATTCATCCTCCCTCCCAGCCCCACAGCACTTATGTCCATATCTGTGATTTTATTTATTTATATTGATGTCTGTCTTCCCTCTCTAGATTGTAAACTCACTGTGGGCAGGGAATGCACCTGTTCTATTGTACTCTCACAAGTGCTTAGTACAGTGCTCTGCACACAGGAAGGGTTCAATAGATTGGATTGTTCATTCATTCATTCATTCATTCAATCATATTTATTGAGCACTTACTGTGTGCAGAGCACTGCACTAAGCCCTTGGGAAGTACAAGTTGGTGACATATAGAGACGGACTCTACCTATAGAGACTGGGTATTTTGACTGACCGACTGGTAGCTACACAAAACCAAATCAAACCTAATCCCTGTCCCACCTAGGGCTCAGAGCTCAGTAGGCTTGAACCCCCATTTTACAGATGAGAAAAATGAGGCCCAGAGAAGAGAAGTGACCAGCTTGAGGTCACAGGAGTGGGCAAAGCGGCAGAGCTGGGACTAAAACCCAGAATCCTTGACTTCCAGGCCCCTCCTATCTTCACTAGGCCACTCTGCTTCTCCCTTCAAAGGGGGAGGGAAGGGAGAAGATCCCATGAGAGTCTCCTCGACTCTGACAAGACCCACCATGGGCCATCCTTGGAATGCTGGCGAGGAGACTGGACTCACCCCGGGAAAGGTCGACGAATGCAGCCTCGAGGTCTTGGGATGACATGTTTCCGGCAACTATCATGTGGGCAGAGATCTAATCTGCTCTGACACTTTTTTTCATCTGCCACCCCTTTGCAGTCGGTGAAGTTCCCCTCACAGGAAGTCAGAGTGGAGTTGGGTTCATTCTCGGAAGCAGGGCTGACTCGCCTGGTGTCTGTAGAGTGAATGTAAGTGATGCTCAAACAAACCAGTCCATGCAAAAATGGACTTTCTTGTGGTTGGGGAAGAGGCGGTTGGGGTGTGGGGGATGGGGTCTCCGTCTCCTAGAAGGAGACGCATGGCTGGGAGGAGAAGACGAAGATTTGGAGAGGTAAGTGAGAAATTTGTGACTCAGTGGAAAGGGAAGTCCCGAGGTGTAGTGGATAGGGCATGGGCCTGGGCCTGGGAATCAGAAGGCCATGGGTTCTAATCCCAACTCCACCATTCACCTGCTGTGTGGCCTTGGGTAAGTCACTTCACTTCTCTGGACCTCGGTTACCACAACTGTAAAACGGGAATTGAGGCTGCGAACCCCATGTGGGACAGGGACTGTGTCCAACCCGATTTCTTTGTATTTGCTTAGTACAGTGCCTGGCATGTAGTAAGCTCTTAACAAATACCATAATAATAATAGTAATTATTACTATTAAAGGGAGAGGGGTTGTGAGGCAGGAGAAATAGGGTGTAATCCCAGACCTGCCCCTGGAATACTGGGGGAACTCAGGTACTTCCTTTTTTTGAGTATTTACTGGGAGCCGAGCTACAACTAAGCACTTGGGAGAGTCCAAAAGAATGAGTAGACAAGCCCCTACAGTCAAGGAGCTTACAAGCTACTGTGCTTGGAGAAATGTAGTGAGTACCTGGGAGAGTCCAAAAGAGTTAATAGACCGGATTCCTGCCATCAAGGAGCTTACACTGTACTAAGTCCTGGGGAGAGTCCAGTAGAGTGAGCTGACACGTTCCCTGCCTTCTAGGATCTTACAATCTGCTGTGTTCAGAGCATTGTATTGAGCACTTGAAAGAGTCCAAAAGAGTTAGTAGACTTGATTCTTGCCCTCAAGGAGCTTATAATATAGCAGGGAAAACAAACATCAATCAATCAATGCTACTTATTGAGAACTTAATGTGTGCAGAGCACTGTACTAAGAACTTGGCGAGCACTTAGCTGTGTGACTTTGGGCAAGTCACTTAACTTCTCTGTGCCTCAGTTACCTCATCTGTAAAATGGGGATTAAGACTGTGAACTCCACTTGGGACAACCTGATTACCTTGTATCTACCCCAGCACTTAGAACAGTGCTTGCCACATAGTAAGCGCTTAACAAGAACCATCATCATTATTATTATTAAACTATAAACAGAGCTGGTAGACATGTTCCCTGCCCTCAAGGAGCTTACACCCTAGAGTGGAGGGACATTAAAATAAATTATAGGAATGGGGAAGCAACCGAGTATTAAGTTATCTTCACAAGTGCTGTGGGGTGGGGTTGGAGTGACACCCGTCTACAAGTTTTGTTTTGTTGTCTGTCTCCCCTTCTAGACTGTGAGCCCATTGTCGGGTAGGGACCGTCTCTATATGTTGCTAACTTGTACTTCCCAAACACTTAGTACAGTGCTCTGCACACAGTAAGTGTTCAATAAATACAACTGAACAATGAATGAATGATTCAGTCGATTAGATTTACTGAGCTTTTACTGTGTGCAAAGCACCAGACTAAGCACTTGGGAGAGTTCAGTTCAACAGAGTTGGGAGTCACGTTCCCTGCCCACAATGAGCTTACAGTCTCGAAGTGTACTCAAGTGCATGGATGACACAATAGGGAGGGGAAATAGCATGGAGAGATAAGAGATGAGTTGGTGAAGTTTTCCGATTTTACAGATGAGGTAACTGAGGCACAGTGAAGTGGGGTGACTCGTCCAAGATCACACAGCAGACATGTGGTGGAGCGGGGATTAGGAAGAACCCATTCATTCATTCATTCAATCATATTTATTGAGCGCTTACTGTATGCAGAGCACTGTACTAAGCGATTGTGAAGTACAAGTTGGCAACATATAGAGACGGTCCCTACCCAACCCACATCCTCTGACTTCCAGACTTGTGCTCTTTCCACTAGGTCACACTGCTTTTCAGGATTGAACTACTCAGTCGATGAACTTCTGTATCTTTACCTTAGGCCCTCCCTTTCCTCCGACCCCCTAACCCCAGGCCCTTCAGTCTGTCCAAAACACTCCAGGCTGGCTTTTTCCAAGGACTGAGAAGCCCACCTACATCTTCTTCAGAGATTCAGCCTCCCTCTGGCTTGGAACGCCCTCCCTCCTCAAATCCAACAGACAATGACTCTGTCTCCCTTCAAAGCCTTATTGAAGGCACATCTCCTTCAAGAGGTCTTCCCTGATTGAGCCCTCATTTCCTCTCCTCCCATGCCCTTCTATGTCACCCTTGCCCTTTGATTTGTTCCCTTTATTCCTCCCCTCCCTCAGCCCCACAGAACTTATGTCCATATCCGTCGTTTATTTATTTCAATTAATGTCCGTCTCCCCCTCTAGACTGGAAACTCATTTTGGGCAGGGAATGTGCCTACCAACTCTGTGGTACTGCACTTTCACAAGTGCTAAGTACACAGTAAGTGCTCAGTAAACACCACAGATTGATTGCACCCGGGAAATGCTGCATAAATACCATACAGAGAGATAGAATCCCATCAGAAATTCAACAAATCGATAAATCCTGATTCGGCTCCTGAATAAAAGTTTGGGGCGGTCCCAAACAAGTTGTGTTTGGGACTGACCTTTGATCTTGGGCCTTCTCAGCTTTAGAAATGCTGTGCTCATGGGATTTCAGTTCCATCCCGAAACAAGAAGTGCAGGCAGCCTAGAGACCATTTGTTTCCTCATCTTGGAGCCACTCTAGTTTATCAATCCTTGACTCACTGATGGAAATTATAAAGTCAGCGTTGGGGTGAACCTATGTTTGACCAGCTGTGTTCTAGAATCAATCTAGGTATCGACTGAGCACTTACTGTGGGCAAAAACCTAAGAAAATGAGCACTGTGGTATTTGGTAAGCACTGTACTAAGCACTGGGTAGAAACAGTGCTTTGCACATAGTAAGTGCTTAATAAATGCCATCAAAAAAAAAAAAAAGATAATCAGGTCCCACATGAGGCTCACAGTCTAAATAGGAGGAAGAACAGGGATTGAATCCTCATTTTGCCGATGAGGAAACTGAGGCCCAGAGAAGTGAAGTGACTTGTCCAAGGTCACGCAGCAGGCACATAGAACAGTGCTTTGCACATAGTAAGCGCTTAATAAATGCTATAAAAAATGGTGGAGCCGGGATTAGAACCCTTGGCCTTCTGATTCCCAGGCCCGGGCTCCAGCCACAATATGGTGCTGCTTCTATTCGGAGAGTCCAATAGAATTGGAGGATACTATTCCTGTCTTGGGTCAGTCAATCATATTTATTGAGCATTTACTGTGCGTGGAACACTGTACTAAGCGCTTGGGAGAGTACAGTACAACAGTAAACAGATACATTCCCTGCCCACAACAAGCTTTCAGTCTAGCAATGGGAACAGACCCTAAAATAAAGAACAAGTTAGTGTCCAGGGAAAGTGATTGCTCCCTTTTTTAAAAATGACATTTGTTAAGCGCTTAGTATGTGCCAGGCACTGTACTAACCGCTGAGGTAGATAAAGCTGATCAGGTCAGACCGTGTCCCATGTGGGGCTCACAATCTTAATCCCCATTTGACAGACGAGGGAACTGGGGTACAGAGAAGTGAAGTGACTTCCCCAAGGTCACAGAGCAGGCAAGTGGTGGAGCCAGGATTAGAACCCAGGTCCTTCTGACTCCCTATCCACTAGGCCATGCTGCTTTAGTGCTTCTGTGAATACCTAACCAATTGTGGTCTTGATCTTTGCAGGCCCTTTGAGCTGCCGTCAGGACCTTGCTGACTGAGCGGATAAAGTCACAGCTGCAGGGTCACAACAGGAAACTGAGTCAGCAGGTGAGGGAGACCCTCAAGGAGAAGGAGGTATCCACCCTATCCCCCTCACCCGTCTTCATCATCAATGAGCTTAGATCTGTTCCGATTAAGCACTTCATATTCAACCCACGCTCAGCCCCACAGCGCCAACGAATCTGTAATTTATTTGAATGTCTGCCTCCCCGTCTGGACTGTAAATTTGTCGTGGGTGGGAAACACGTCTTCCAACTATGCTGTATTGTTCTCTCCCAAGAGCTTAGTACAGCGCTCTGCCCCCAGAAACCTCTCACTAAATAGCACTGCTTACTTTGATCGATTGACCCAATAGGGATAGTGAGACTGAAATGGTAGACTTGGATGGGGAGGCAGGATTCGCCCAAAGAAATCTACTTTCCTGCCTCCAAGCAAGGGACTGTCTATATCATTCAGGTTGGGCAGAAATCTAGTTTTTTTCTAAAGACCTCTTAAATGCGTGTTCCCCGAGATCCCTTGGTAACTACTCCAGTGGTGAATAAACCAGATCATGATGAATTTATAATAAAGTCATTTCAGTGCCTTTCTCCTGGCCAGGGATTAGAGAAGATAAGATGATCGGATCAGACACAGTCCCTGACCTACGCAGGGCTCACAGGCTGGGAAGCAGCATGGCCTACTGGATAGAGCACTGGCTTGAGAGTCAGAAAGACTTGGGTTCTAATCCTGCTCTGCTACTTGTCTGCTATGTGACCTTGGGCAAGCCACTCAACTTTTCTGTGCCTCGGTTACCTCATCTGTAAAATGGGATTAAGACTGTGAGCCCCATGTGGAACAGGGACTGTGCCCAACCCTATTGGCTTGTATCTATCCCAGTGCTTAGAAAAGTGCTTGATGCGTAGTAAGCACTTAACAAATACCATCATCACCATTATTATTATTAATTATTATTATTATTAAGAGGCCAGGGGAGGCAGGTACCTTATCCCCATTTTACAGATTAGGAAACTGAAGCCCAGAGAGGCAGTGCCTTGTCCAAGGTCACAACAGAAGGCCAGTGGCAGTATTGGGTCTAGAACACAGTTTCCCAACTCCCAGGCCCTAGCTCTTTCCACCAGACCACACTGTTTCCCTCTAGTCCAGGAGCTCTTTCTCGTGGCCACCAAACGCTCTCTTGCCGCATGTGAGTCTCTTTCCTCTCTTTCGGCCCAGCTTAGAAATGGAAAACGGCAGAACCTTCTCCTCATAAAAACCTCCACAAACCCTTCACAAATTCGAAGCCCATAGTGCAGTCACCGTCCCCTCCGAGCCTCCCGTTCACCGATTCCTTTCGTTCCCCCCTCCCAGAATTCAGAGGGAGCAGACAGCTTCAGGGATGAAGTCCTGAATAAAATGTCCTCTCCTCCATCTCCGTCCCCCGCCTCTCTATTTTCAGAAAATGGCCACCGAAGATTACAACCACACTTGGTATACCGACAACTACGACCCAGGAGAAGACTCCTTTCAGGAAGTCACCGAAGAGGCATCCCCCGGCCACCTTGGTGTGGCCGGCATCCTTTCAGTGGTGATCTACAGCGCGGTCTGCTTGCTAGGGATTCTAGGAAACGGGCTGGTGATTGTCATCACGGTGTTCAAGATGAAAAAGTCGGTCAACACCGTCTGGTTCCTCAATCTCGCTGTGGCCGACTTCCTGTTCAACATCTTCCTGCCCCTGTACATCGTCTACACCGCCATGAACCACGACTGGATCTTCGGCACGGCCATGTGTAAGGTCAACTCCTTCCTCCTCATCCACAACATGTACACCAGCGTGTTCCTGCTCACCACCATCAGCTTTGACCGTTGCATCTCCGTCGTCTGTCCCGTCTGGTCTCAGAACCACCGGAACGTCCGGCTGGCCTACGGGGCCTGCGCGGTCATTTGGGTCCTGGCCTTCTTCCTCAGCTCCCCATCCCTGGTCTTCCGGGACACAGCCCTGGCCAAGGGAAGAACAACCTGCTTCAACAACTTCACCTTCTCCGACCCCCACCTAGAGGACCGGGCCAGCAGGGAGTCGGGCGAGCGGAGGCACATGGCGGTCAACCTGACCCGTTTCCTCGGGGGCTTCATCCTCCCATTCATCGTCATCACGGCCTGCTACCTGGTCATCGTCAGCAAGCTGAAGCGCAACCGGATGGCCAAGTCCAAGAAGCCATTCAAGATCATCGTCGCCATCATCGTCACCTTCTTCCTCTGCTGGAGCCCCTACCACGCCCTGGGCCTCCTGGAGCTCTTCTATCACGTGGTCCCCCATGCCGTCTTCAAGCTGGGGGTGCCCCTGGCCACCGCTCTAGCCGTGGCCAACAGCTGCATGAACCCCATCCTCTACGTCTTCATGGGCCAAGACTTCAAGAAATTCCAGGTGGCCATCTTCTCTCGACTGGTCAACGCTCTGAGCGAGGAGACCGCCCACTCCTCTTACCTCAGCCACAGGGGCGTCACGAAGATGTCGTCCATGAATGAACGGTCCGTTGCCAATGACAGGGAGACCAGCATGGTCTAAGCCCGGTCTGACCTCTTGGTCCCAAGAGGGTCGTCGGATTGGAGACCTGATTGGAGTTTCCCAGGGGGCCTCGTGGGCTTTGGGTGCCCAGGGCTACTGGACTCTGGCCAGGAAATGTTTGACTCCGATGGGGCCTGTAGGGCGGTGGCCTGGGGAGAACTCTGCCCTCCTCCCTCCTGCCTTTCCTCCAGGCCAGACAGGAGCTGATGGGAGGGTCACACCGCTGACCCGTCTGGACCGACACCCTTTTTCTGCCTCCTCCTTATGTCCAGGTTCCACCCTCTAAATGGAGCTGTCAGTCTATCTATCGGCCAGCGCTAGCTACTGGGAGCTGACTGTGTGTAGAGCACTGGACTAAGCACTCGGGAGAGCACCGAACAACCAAGTGGGTAGGGCCAACCTCTGCCCCCGAGGGGCTTGAAGTCCACTTCCCCCCAAGGTCTAAGAGACAAACCACCCACAGGATCAAGCAGGACTGTCTCAGAGCACACTCCAAATAATCCTGCCCTGGTCCGGCTTGCTTTCAATCGATGATATTTACTGAGCGCTGACTGTGTGCACAGCACTGTGCTGAGTGCTGGACCTTTGGTGGTGTTGGGGGCCTGTTTGTAGTGTGCCCCATCCCTACTGTTTCTGGGGGCTCCTTGAGGGCAGCCACAAAACTCTCCCACCTTCCCCTCTGCGGGTTCCCAGGACCCTAGGAGTCTCCGGGGTAGTGCTGTCCGGGTCTCTTCTTCATGCCGGGGGGCTTGGGTTCCGGGCTCTCTTGCCCCTCGGCCACTGACACTGATGTGCTGAAAGTTAAGGAGCTGAGAGAGAGGCTGAGCCCTCCACAGTGTCCCCAGTCAAACTGCATCATTGCATAGCTCCGATATTGACTCACTCCCATTTCCTCACACCAAAAATAGCGCTCAAATATTTCCTCTCCTTCGACTGTGAGCAGTCTCGCCTTGGGCTCATGAAGACAGCGGGACCCGAAAACTTTTGAAGACACACACACACACACACACACACACACACACACACACACACACACAGAGAAAAAAAAACTGAACGGCCATATCAGTTAGGAGATAGATCTGGTTTCACCCAAGCACAGAATGGAAAATGAAAACCTCTACCCTCTTCCTTCCGCTCACTCATGCCCATCCGGAGGAGGCCAGCCTTTCCATCATACATTCCCACCCCTCATAAAACTCCTAAACCGTCGGTCAACAATATTTGTTAAGTGTCTTCCTGCGGGCAGAGCCCTGTGTAAAGCACTTGGGAGAGTAGAATGCAGAGGGTAGCCACAATTCCTGTCCTCAAATTGCTAGTAGTCTACTCTGTGCGGAGTACACTTGAGAGTCGCGATCCCAGCCCTCGAGGAGCTTACGGTCTAGTCACTTATTTAAAAATTAAACTTAGAGGCAGACTTGTACGTGGTTAGGAAATCTATCAAGGCACCTAAATCTCCCTGCTGTATTTAGCCCAGTTGTCACTCCCTTTCTTCCCTGGGTATTGTTTTTTCCACAGCTTCTGTTGGAATGTGTTAAGGGAGAGTGGAAACACCCTTTGCAACACATCACAGATGTGCCAATGAGCAGGCAGCTACTCCCATATCCGCCACTTGTCTGCTGTGTGACCTTGAGCAAGTCACTTAACTGCTCTGGGCCTGGGTTCATCATTTGTGAAATGGGGATTCAATGCCAGTTCTCCCTCTTACTTAGACTCTTAGCCCTCTTAGGGTCAGGAACCACGTCCAACCTAATGTGCTAAACCCAGTGTTTGGTAGAGTGCTTAGCATGTAATAGGTGCCTAACATCATCCTTGGAGAAGCAGCATGATCTAGTGGAAAGAACCCGAGCCTGGGAGTCAGAGGACCTGGGTTCTAATCCTGACTCTGCCAGATGCTTGCTGTGTGACCTCGGGCAAGTCACTTACCTTCTCTATGCCTCAGTTCTCCTGTTCTCCCTCCTACTAAGACTGTGAGCCCCATGAGGGTCAGGGACAGGGTCTGACTCATAGTGAGCACTTAACAAATACCATAAAAACTCCCAATAACCACAATTGTCACTATTTATCACTAAACCGAGGGTGATAGAAAAACTAGACCAAAACTCGGCAGGAGAAGAGGTGAGACCTTCGGTTTCTTTATGGGCTTTCAGCCTGATTTTCATTAGGCTGACACTGGGAAGAAGCTTAGGTATTTAGCAAATTTGCCAACTCCTTGTGGGCCTTGGCTACACTGCCCCTGACTGGGATTTGATTTATGTTGCCAACTTGTACTTCCCAAGCGCTTAGTACAGTGCTCTGCACACAGTAAGTGCTCAATAAATACAATTGAATGAATGAATGAATGAATTTGAGGGGGACTCCAGCCACCCTCCTCTCCAATTTGTGACTGGAAAGACCCCAGATGGTGGCTGTCCAGGCTGCAAGCTCTTCAAAACCTGTCCCCTCCCCAGCCTCAAACCCCCTCAAATCCCTCCCCATTCCTATCCTCACATTCGCAGAGAAGACCTGGCACTGCCAGGGACCGCAGGGCATAATGGGCTGACAAAGTGGGCTTGTTATCAGTCTCATGTTGTTTCCTTCAGTCAGTCAGTTGTATTTGTTGAGCGCTTCCAATGTGCAGAGCCCTGTACTAAGCATCTTTGGAGAAGAAGGAAGGTCTCTCAACTTGGCCAGACTCATGGGGAAATATTTCTGGCAACAATTCAGGCACAAGCTCAGACCATGTTTAGGTGGGCTGTGACCACCTGAGAAGAGCCCAGGCCTGGGAGTAAGGAGGACCCTGAGTCCTGGGGGGTCCTGGCTCTACCACTGACCCGCTGGATGACCCGTGGGCAAGTGAGCCTCGGTCCGCCTCATCTGTATAATGGGGATATGGCCAACTGTGAACCCTCTGTGGATGGAGACTGTGTCCAATCTTGAACCGTGTACCTAAGCCCAAACTCAGCATTTTGCAAGAGCTTAGTTTGTGCCGTAATTGTAATGATTATGTTAGTATAAAAGGGATGCGACAAAATGCTTTGAGAACCATCTAAAGAGGGGCTAACTCATCTCTCTTCGTTTTCATTATACTGTGGTTACCCAAAGTTTTGAGGGCTCTGCGCTTTGTGACTTTTAATCTCCATATGATGAGAGCCCTGTCATGCTAAAACAGAAACTACTTAGAAGCAGGCTCCCAGGTGGAGAGTGGGATGAAGGAGCCAGGGAACTGAAAATTGCAATAAGCAGGGATGAGGAATCATATGTACACCCACACCCACAACGAGCTGTCAATCAGTCAATATCCGTGGCATGCCTTCAGAAAACGAAGCACTGTACTAAGTGCCTGGGAGACTACAACAGTGATACGATATCCACTTCCTGACATTAAGGAGCTCACGATCTTAATGTTGCTAATGGTTTACATCTTATCCATATACTCTTCCTTTGCAGTAAGAAGCAGTGTAGCCTAATGGGAAGAGCACGGGCCTGGGGGTCAGAGTGTCTGATCCCGGCTCTGTCTGCTGGGTGACCTTGGACTCAGTTTTCTGGGCCTCAGTTACCTCATCTGTAAAATGGGGATTTTACATGGGATATAGACTGTGTCTAATCTGATAAACTTGTATCGACCCCAGAGTGTAGTCACTGCCTGGCACATAGTAACTCCTGTAAGTGCCTTTTTGCTTTATGGTAATTTTCAAGTGCTTACTGTGTGCTAAGAGCTGGGGTAGACACAAGCTGATCAGGCTGGACACAGTCCCTGACCAGCTCAGGGCTCACAGTCTTAATCCACATTTTACAGATGAGGTAACTGAGTCCCAGAGAAGTGAAGGGACTAGCCCAAGGTCATACAGCAAAGTCGGGATTAGAACCCATGTCGTTCTGTCTCCCAGGCCTGTGCTCTATGTGTTAGGCCATGTTCCTTAACAGATACCTTTAAAAAACCAAACAGATTCCTCTCCTTCCTCTCCACTCAAACTGCCACCTTGCTGATCCAAGCACTTATCATTTCCCACCTGGACTAGTACATCTGGCTCCTCGTTGACCTTCTCTCCTCCTGTCTCTTCCCTCTTCAATCCATATTTTGCTCTACGGTCTGGATTGTTTTTCTAAAATGTCATTTTGCCCACATCTCCTCACTCCTCGGAAACCTCCGATGCTTGCCCTCTTGTCTCCACATCAAACAGAATCTCCTTGTGATTGTCTTTAAGGCACCCAAACAACTCACTCCCTCCAATTTATCCATTCTCTTCTGCCACTATCATCCGAGCTCACATGCTTCATTCCTCTCAAATTAATCTACTCATTACAGCTTATTCTCCTCTCCACTGATGCTCAAGCCCTCCCTCTGGCCTGGATCTCCCTCACCCTTCAAATCCCACAAACAGATACTCTTTCAATCCTCAAAGCCTTCCTAAAAAAAAAAAAAAAAGAACCTCCTCCAGGAAGCCCTCCCTGATTGATTTCTATTTTCTCCATCCTATATCCCCTCTCTGCCATTTTAGCATTTCCTTGAACTCTAAGCACTTAGGTTCTCTCAGTTCTCACCCTGTAGCCCTTTGGTTTATATTCTATTACTTCCTCCTACTTGTAATTTATTTTGGTCTGTCTTCCCCCGCAGGATTGTCAGCTTCTTAAGGGCAGGGATCGTGTCTTCTCATTCTGCCGTACACCCCTAAGCACTTAGTAGAGTGCTCTGCCCCAGAGGATGTTCAATAAACAATACTGATTGATTGATCGATTGATTTTGTGGCTGAAAAGACTGATTTAGAACCGACACCCTCCTATGATATCATGTTCATGATGCATTAATGAGATCAAGCTCCCAGGATGGAGAAGCAGGAATTCCCATTCAAAGGATTCCAGATGGGTTCCTGTGTTCCTCTAAGACGGGCTTGCTGTGTGTGAGTCAGTTCTGCATGGGAGGACTACCATCTCGCTGGCAATTAGCTGAGTCAGAAAAGTCCTGTTTTCTCCATCTGACCTACTTGTCCCGAGACGTGACTCACTGCGTTTCACATAACTCACACCCGCTCTGCGCTCTGGGCGCTCTAAAAACGTTCGTCCCTGTGGTCGGGAGAAGGGGCAAAAACAGATCAGACCCTCCGGCCTCCCCTCGCAGCCCCCAGCCCTCCTCCCCTGAGCTGATGACTCAGGTGAGAAGCAGCAAGGCTAGATCACGGACCCAGGGATCAGAGGACCTGGGTTCTAATCCCAACTCTGCCACTTATCTGCTGTGTGACCATGGGCAAGTCACTTAACTTCTCTGAGCCTCCGTTACCTCATCTGCAAAATGAGGATTAAGACTGTGAGCCCCACGTAGGATGGGACTGGATCCAATCTGATTTGCTTGTGTTTACCCCTGTGTTTAAATACAGTGCCTGGCCCATTAGTAAGTGTTTACCAAGTGTCATAAAAAAAATGATCCAGTCAGGCTGGGCTGAGGTTTCCCAGTTCCCTGCCCACTGGTTGGGTGTCCATGCATGGATTCAGGCTGGACACAGTCTCCTTACCTGTCTGGGCTCAAGAGACTCCTCCTCAAGACTACCAGCTTCTTTCGTGGGTCGCCAGTTTCCTTGCTGGACAATCTACTCCGAGACATGCACCTTCACAGGATCAAAGTCGAAGGAGACTGGATCCAAGCTCCTTCTCCTCCACTGGCTTGTGCTGGGTCAGCTGGGCAAGTCACATCATCCCCTTGGTAGTCACAGTATCCTCCTGTAAAGAATGACAGACTGTGAGCCCTGGAGGGAACTGGGCCTCTGTCTGATCTTATAACCTTCTATCTACCCCACGTTGTAGTGTATAGTAAGGACTTAATAAATGCCATCATCATCATTATTATTATTGTTGTTGTGGAGGGCCTGGTTGTTATTATTATTAGAGCCCAGGCCTGGGAGTCAGAAGGTCATGGGTTCTACTCCCGGCTCCACCACTTGTCTGCTGTGTGACCTTGGCCCAATCACTTCACTTCTCTGAGCCTCAGTTACCTCATCTGTAAAATGGGGATTGAGACTGTGAGCCCCATATGGACAGTGCTTGGCACATAGTAAGCACTTAACAAATACCAACATTATTATTATTCTTATATGGGAGAGGGACTGTGTCTAACCCGATTTGCTTGTATCCACCCCAGTGCTTAGTACAGTGCCTAATTATTACCACAATTATCATTATTAGCATTATCATTAACAATATAACAGGCACATTCCCTGCCCACAATGAGCTTACAGTCTAGAGGGGGAGATAGACAATAATAGAAATAAATAAATAAATGACAGATATGGACAATAAGTGCTGCGGGGCTGGGAAGGGGGATGAATAAAGGAACCAAGTCAGGGTGACACAGAAGGGCAACTAAGCCCTTGGGAGAGTACAAAGCAATAGAGCTGGTAGACACAATCTCTGTCCTTAAGGAACTTACACCCTTTCTGCCACAACTGCCCAAACTGCCCCAAATGGCCACATAATTCAACTTCCGGCTGACAAAGCTCTCCCAGCCCAATGAATCAACTCCCTAGTTAGCACCCTTTATGAATCCCCTGAAAACACGGAATTACACGAAGGAGAGCCAAACTAAGTGGAATGATCCCAAGGATATCAATGCGTATGGTCAGGGAGCATGTCTACCAACTCGATTGTTTCGACCGCACCTGTTGCTTAGTACGGTGCTCTGCATGCAGTGGGCACTCTATGAATACCATGGGTTGATGGATTGGTGCCTGTCCATAAACCAAGATTATGGAATGCTAAACTGAGAGCTGTTGTTCAAATGAGCTCTTAATAAGTCAAAATACTTCCAAGTTTGAGGGGTGGAGAAGAGGACAGAGAGAGATAAGAAGGCAGTGTTTGAGCCAGATTAAACAGCAGGTCAGGGACGGAGTTGGGCTAGAACCCAGGTCTCCTGTCACCCAGTCCCTGGTTCACCCCACAGCAGACATCGCTACCTCCTCTTGGGGTCATAGAGCAGTGGAAGACCTGCTTAAAGGGAAATTCTCCACCCCCAAGTCTTACTGTGTCTTGCTTGGGAGTCCTTTTAAATATTGGCTAAACTGCCACTGCAGCATTTAATTGCGGCATTAATATTCTGGGGAACATCGCCTATTAAGGCATGTATTATTTATCAGGGCCATTTGATGTGCACTATAGCTTCCCCAGAGAAATGTAATTGCACATATGAGGGAGATTTGAATAATATTTGTGATTAATTTTTGTCAATAAAACAGTCCCCTGAGGTCCCGGGCTTGGAATAGGAAATTTGCCCCGGCTCGGTTTCCCCTGAATGCTTCTGAATGACAAAGAGTCAAGGTACCGCTATCTCCCAGGGCTGGTCCCCGCTGCTATGGGGGCCTGGGACCATGGGGCCCAGTGAGAAACAGTCTGGAATAGTGGCTAGAGCACGGGCCTGGAGGTCAGAAGAACCTGGGTTCTAATCCTGGCTCCTCCACTTATCTGCTGTTTGACCTTGGACAAGTCACTTCACTTCTCCAGGCCTCAGTTCCCTCCTCTACTAAATGGGGATTAAGACTGTGAGTCCCATGTAGGACAGGGACTATGTCCAACCCGATTTGCTTGTATCCAACGCAGCGCTTGGTACAGTGCCTGGCACATAGTGAGCACTTAATGAATACCACAATTATTACTATGATTTTTCAAATGGTGGGGGCGTTCAAGATGGCCTCTCAGAATGAGCACACTGTCTGGGCACTGGGCCAACTGAACCAAAGCTCTTTGCCCAGTGGTCAGCAATGAAGAGAGTGACCAACATTCAAAGACAACAAGCAGCCCATGGCCTATTCTTCCCTGATCGCTCCCTCCCTCCCTTGGGTGACAATCATGGCATTTGTTAAATATGGGAAGCAGCGTGGCCTAGTGGAAAGAGCCCGGCCTCGGAGTCAGAGGACTTGGGTTCTAACCTCAGCTCTGCCACTTATCTGTTGTGTGACCTTAGGTAAGTCACTTCACTCTCATTCATTCTTTCAATTGTATTTATTGAGCGCTTACTGTGAACAGAGCACTGTACTAAGCACTTAGTAGACTACAATACGACAGTGAGCAGTCACATCCCCTGCCATCTAGAGGGGCAATCAGAATGATGTAGTGGCTAGAGCCCAGGCTTGGAGTCAGAAGATTATGGGTTCTAATCCCAGCTCTGCCACTTGTCTGCTGTGTGGCCTTGGGCAAGTCACTTCACTTCTCTGGGCCTCAGTTACCTCATCTGTAAAATGGGGATTGAGAATGTCCCTTGCAGGACAGGGACTGTGCCTGATCTGTTTGCTTATATCCACCCCAGCACTTAGTACATTGCCTTGCACACACTAAGCATTTAACAAACCATAATTCACTTCTTTGGCCCTCAGTTTCCACACCTGTTCTATGGGGATTAAATCTTACTCCCTCCTACTGTGAGCCCTCTATGGGACAGGGACTGCATCCAATCGGGTTATCTTGTATCTACCCCAGTGCTTAATACAGTGCTTGGCACATAGTAAGCGCTCAATAAATAGTGTAAGGGTAATCACTGAACAAGGACCGTAATTATTAGGTGCCAAGCGTTGAAGTAGATTCAAGATAAGCAGATCAGACACTGTGAATCTCCCCCCCAGGACTCACATTTTAGGAGGTATTCATTCAATCGAATTTACTGAGTGCTTACTGTGTGCCAAGCACTGTAGTAAGCATTTGGGAGAGTACAATATATCAACAGACACCTTCCTGCCCACAACAAGCTCACAATCTAGAGAAATTCAATCCCCATTGTACTAATGAAGAAACTGAGGCCCAGAGAAGTGAAGAGACTCACCTCAGATCCCACAGAAGGCAAGTGGCAGAGCAGAACTGGAACCCAGGTTTCCCAACTCACATGGTCTTACCACTAAGCCATGCTGCCTCACTCTGTTGCGGTAGGCCTAAAGCAGAAGGTAAAATGTCCTCTAGCCCCCAAGCACACAAAAGCCAGGAGGTGGAAAGCAGTTAGCTGTGGGAAAAGGTATCACCGGGCAGAGCCGCGACCTAGGTTGTGGTGATGGTCAGCCCCCTGGGCCTCCAGAAAACACAAATAAGCCTGTCAGATGACGAGCGCTGCCATGCTCAGTTTCTGTGGTTTTCTCAATGTGAACTCCAGTCAACTGAAGGCCCAGATGAGAATACTAAACATTTCGCTGGCAGTGGAGCTGAAAAACAGGTCTCCAGAGGTGAGCTGAAGACATTTAGCCACTTATCCTGGCCCATTACTGACGTGGCACTGAGAAGTCTCTTGATTAGGCCAAGAGGGCAGACACCTCTGTAACTGCCAACCTTCCTTCCTTCTCTCGACTCCCCCCCAATAAAGAACAATAAAATAAATGTGGGTCGGGTGTTTTGGCCAACTGGGAATCAGAATGACAGATCTGAGGGGAGCGTGAGCAGAACCACTAGGCTTAAGGGAGGGAATTATGACCTTCAGGCAGTGACCTGTCCCGGCTTCTACCCAGAATTTTCCTCTGCCCCCAGCCTCTCCACCGTGAGGGCCGAGGGATAAATTTCTCAGGGGGCAGTCCCCGCTAAGTCCCAGCAGTCTCTAGGAGGCCTGCGGGGGTGAAGTGACCTCATTAACCAGAACACAAAGTGGGGCAGGGGATGTGGCCACGGGGGCAGAGCCAAACAGTGGAACAAGGAGATGGAGCGGAAGATAAGACGCCCACCACTGTTACCCACAGTCCTCCTTTTTGTCAACCTTCCTGTCCTGAGTGCTTACTCTGGGCCCAACGCTGTAGGATCCTGACCCCAAAGCACTTTTTGGTGAGAGAGAAAGGGAGAAAAAGGGATGGAGAGGGAGAGAGACAGAGAGGCAGGGGACAAGAAAGAGGGAGACAAAGGGACTGGTGATGGTCGGGGGAGAGGGGAGAAGAAGCGGGAGAAGGGAAAAGCACCACATGAACACACAAACACACACATACACATGCTTAGCCCCTTTCCCACATCAGTCTGGACCTCCTCCATCTCTCCAGCCACCCAACGAATAATACTGTTTTTTCATATTTGTTAAGGACTTACTGTATGTCAGGCACTGTACTAAGTGCTGGGGTAGATACAAGCCGATCAGGTTGGACACAGTCCATGTCCCACATGGGGCTCATATCCCCATTTTACAGATAAGGCAAGTGAGGTACGGAGAAGTGAAGTGGCTCGTCCAAGGTCACAAGGTCACTTCCTAAAAGGAAGGGAGGAGGAAGAGGAGCAGGAAGATGAGGAAGTGGGGAAGCTGGGTAGGGCTCCGCTTCTCAAGACTTGTTTTTATCTGTGGTTTTAACAGGAGTTAGATTCCTTCATTCATTCAATTTTATTTAGTGAGTGCTTACGGTGTGCAGAGCACTGTACTAAACACTTGGGAGAGTACAATTCTTGTCTCCAGTTCCAACCTCCTTCCAACACGGAAAGGGTGGAATAGGGCAGCGGCTCAGCGGAAAGAGCAGTGGGAATGGGAGTGAGGAAACCCAAGTTCTAATCCCACCTCTGCCTCTGGACTGCTGGGTGACTTGGAGCAAATTGCTTAGCCTCTCTGTGCCTCCGTCTCCGGTCTGTTAAAGTAGGGTAAGATACCAACTCCTCCTCCCTCTGACTGTGAGCTCTGTGAGGGACAGGGACTGTGTCTGATTGGGTCCTTTTGTATCTTCCCCAGTGCTCACTAAACACCAACAAAGTGCTTTACTAATATCAAAATTATTGCAATTATTAATAGTAGCTGCTCTGTTCGGTAGTTCAGTAGCCTATGCAAAGGGCTGAGGGAACAGAGTTTAGATAGTAAGCTCCTTGAGGGCAAGGATTTTGTCTTCATCCTAAAATTATATTCTCCCAAGTGTCTTCAGTCTGTTGGTGATGCAGCCGGGCCTAGTGGAAAGAGCCCTGGCCCCAGAATCAGAGGACCTGAGTTCTCATTCCAGCTCTGCCACAGCCAGAAGTAGCATGGTATAGTGGATAGAGCAGGGGTCCAGGAGTCAGAAGGTTATGGGTTCTAATCCTGGTTCTCCCACTTGTCTGCTGTGTGACCTTGGGCAAATCACTTTACTTCTCACTTTACTATTTTTAGACTGTGAGCCTTTAGACTGTGAGCCCACTGTTGGGTAGGGACTATCTCTATATGTTGCCAACTTGTACTTCCCAAGCGCTTAGTACAGTGCTCTGCACACAGTAAGCGCTCAATAAATACGATTGATTGATTGATTCTCCGTGTCTCAGTTCTCTCACACATAAAATGGAGATTGAGACTGTGAGCCCCACAGGGGACAGGGACCATATCCAACTCATTTTTTTGCTTGCATCCACCCCAGCATTTAGTACAGTGCCTGGCACATAATAAGCACTTAACAAATATCATCATTATTGTCATTATTCTGTCTCTAGAACTTAATACAATGCTCTACAACTCGGAAGAAAGAGTGGAAAGAGTCCCGGGCCCGGGAGTCAGAGGACTTGGGTTCTAATTCCAGTTCTGCCGCTTGTCTGGTGGGGCAAGTCACTTCACTTCCCTGGGCCTCAGTTTCCTCCTCCGTAAAAATGGGGATTAACATTGTGAGCCCTAAATGGGACAGGGACTGTAGCCAAGCTGATTAGCTTGGATCTACCTCAGTGCTTTTACAGTGCCTGGTACGTAGAAAGCGCTTAACAAATACCATTTTTAAAAAAAGGGAGGCAGGGGGAGATGCCCAATAAATACTGCTAATTGATTGACCCCTGCTCTCTAAAATAAAGAAATGATGAAATATTTTTTTGGCTTCATGCTTTGTAGGTGCACGGGCCCTGGCCCATCTGACAATAAATCACCTTCCCCTAAAAGTGCTTTTCATCATTGGCGGGTAACACTGTCACTTGCCATTTGTGTTGCCTCTTAGATGTTCCAGGGCCCATGATAAATCTTGGGCATGAAAGACGGCTCTAGCCTCACACTCGATCCAATTTCATGCCTGGTTAATTTATCAGATAATTCATGTTTTAGCTGGATTAACTGGAGAGCTTTCAGTGTCAGTTTCCAAATTGCTGGCAGGCAGGGGGAAATCGAGATCCAAAAGATCTATCTCCTGGTTGGGGCGGGGGCATGGTAATAATAATAATAATAATAATAATAATAATAATAATAATAATGGCATTTGTTAAGCACTTACTATTTGCGAAGCACTGTTCTAAGCGCTGACTATTGCAGCGTGGCCTAGTGGAGAGAGCCCGGGACTGTGAGCCAGAAGGACCTGGGTTCTAATCAATCATTCAATCAATCAATCGTATTTATTGAGTGCTTACTGTGTGCAGAGCACTGTACTAAGCACTTGGGTAGTACAAGTTGGCAACACATAGAGACGGTCCCTACCCAACAGTGGGCTCACAGTCTAGAAGGGGGTGACAGAGAACAAAACAAAACATATTAACAAAATAAAATAAATAGAATAGATATGTACAAGTAAAATAAATAGAGTAATAAATACGTACAAACATGTATACATATATACAGGTGCTGTGGGGAAGGGAAGGAGGTAAGGCGGGAGGGATGGAGAGGCGGAGGAGGGGGAGAGGAAGGAGGGGGCTCAGTCTGGGAAGGCCTCCTGGAGGAGGTGAGCTCTCAGTAGGGCCTTGAAGGGAGGAAGAGAGCTAGCTTGGTGGATGTGGGGAGGGGGGGCATTCCAGGCCAGGGGGTGTATGGCGGATGTGTAGCGGGCCAAAAACGAGTAAAATTGAGGAGCTGGATGTTCCCCAATACTGCAGGTGCGAGATCCAATTTTTCTTCATCAAACCGAGTGCCTAAGCAGAAGCCATCGTGAGGCCAAAATGAAAGGGTTCTGCTGAAGCGATAGCAAGTCGAGACTAGATGGCTCCATCTTCACGCCTCCTAAAGATGATTTCTTACTTTATCATTGGCAGGCATTGACTTCAAACGTTTGTCTGTGGGGTGTGGTGACACCAATCCAATAATCTGTTTTTAACGCCCAACTCCTCCTCTAAACTCCTTGTGGGCAGGGGTCACATCTACCAACTCTGTCGTAGTGTACCCTCCCGAGTGTTTTGTACGGGGCTCTCCACAAAGCAAGCGAGCGCTCAGTACATACCAGAGATCAATCGATAACCATCGATAGATAAGCAGTATGGCATAGGGATAGAGCACGGGCCTGGGAGTCACAAGGTTTCCTGCCATTTGTCTGCTGCATAGGGTTAGGGCACGGGCCTGGGAGTCACAAGGTTTGCTGCCATTTGTCTGCTGCATGGGGACGGGGCACGGGCCTGGGAGTCACAAGGTTTGCTTCCATTTGTCTGCTGCATACGGTTAGGGCACGGGCCTGGGAGTCACAAGGTTTGCTGCCATTTGTAATAATAATAATAATAATGGCATTTGTTAAGCGCTTACTATGTGCAAAGCACTGTTCTAAGCGCTGGGAGGGATACAAGGTAATTACGTTGTCCCACATGGGGCTCACAGTCTTAATCCCCATTTTACAGATGAGGTAACTAAGGCACAGAGAAGTGAAGTGACTTGCCCAAAGTCACACAGCTGACAAGTGGTGGAGCCGGGATTAGAACCCAAAACCTCTGACTCCCACCTTCAAGTCATCTCCACTTAAATGTCCTCCCATCACCTCAACCATGTCTGAAACAGAATCCCTTATCATCCCCCCTAAACCCTGTCCTCCTCCTGACTTTGCTATCACTGTAGATGGCACCACCATCCTTCTTGCCTCACAAGCCTGTAGCTTTGGCATTATCCCTGGCCCCTCTCTCTCTTTCAACCCCCATATTCAGTCCATCACTAAATCCTGTCAGTTCCACTTTCACAACATGGCTAAAATCTGCCTTTTTCTCTCCATCCAAACTGCTACCATGTTAATCTAATCACTTATCCGACCTTATCCTTCTGCTTTGAGAAGAAGCATGGCTCAATGGAAACAGCATGGGCTTTGGAGTCAGAGGTTCATGGGTTCAAATCCCAGCTCTGCCAACAGATACTTCATTTGTCTGCTGCATAGGGTTAGGGCACGGGCCTGGGAGTCACAAGGCTTGCTGCCATTTGTCTGCTGCATAGGGTTAGGGCACGGGACTGGGAGTCACAGGGTTTGCTGCCATTTGTCTGCTGCATAGAGTCAGGGCACGGGCCTGGGAGTCACAAGGTTTGCTGCCATTTGTCTGCTGCATAGGGTTAGGGCACGGGCCTGGGAGTCACAAGGTTTGTTGCCATTTGTCTGCTGCATAGGGTTAGGGCACGGACCATGGGGTCAGAAGGCTTGCTACCATTTGTCTGCTGCATGGAGATGGGGCACGAGCCTGGGAATCACAAGGTTTGCTGCCATTTGACAGAAGCAGCGTGGCTCAGTGGAAAAAGCACGGGCTTTGGAGTCAGAGGTCATGGGTTCAAATCCTGCCTCCACCACTTGTCAACTGTGTGCCTTTGGGCAAGTCACTTAACTTCTCAGGGCCTCAGTTCCCTCATCTGTAAAATGGGAATGAAGACTGTGAGCCCCACGTGGGACAACCTGATCACCTTGTAAATTCCCCAGCGTTTAGAACAGTGCTCTGCACATAGTAAGCGCTTAAGAAATGCCATTATTGTTATTATTATTATTTGTCTGCTGCATAGGGTTAGGGCACGGGCCTGGGAGTCACAAGGCTTGCAGCCATTTGTCTGCTGCATAGGGTTAGGGCACGGGACTGGGAGTCAGAAGGTTTGCTCCAATTTGTCTGCTGCATAGGGATAGGGCACGGACCAGGGAGTCAGAAGGTTTGCTGCCATTTGTCTGCTGCATAGGGTTAGGGCACGGGTCTGGGAGTCACAAGACTTGCTGCCATATGTCTGCTGCATAGGGTTAGGGCACGGGCCTGGCAGTCAAAAGGCTTGCTGCCATTTGTGTGCTGCATGGGGATGGGGCACGGGCCTGGGAGTCAAAAGGTTTGCTGCCATTTGAGAGAAGCAGCGTGGCTCAGTGGAAAAAGCACGGGCTTTGCAGTTAGAGGTCATGGGTTCAAATCCTGCCTCCACCACTTGTCAACTGTGTGACTTTGGGCAAGTCACTTAACTTCTCTGGGCCTCAGTTCCCTCATCTGTAAAATCAGCATGAAGACTGTGAGCCCCACGTGGGACAACCTGATCACCTTGTAAATTCCCCAGCGCTTAGAACAATGCTCTGCACATAGTAAGCACTTAATAAATGCCATTATTATTATTATTATTATTATTATTTGTCTGCTGCATAGGATCAGGGCACGGGCCTGGGAGTCACAAGGCTTGCTGCCATTCGTCTGCTGCATAGGGATAGGGCACGGGCCTGGGAGTCACAAGGTTTGCTGCCATTTGTCTGCTGCATGGGGATGGGGCATGGGCCTGGGAGTCACAAGGTTTGCTGCCATTTGAGAGAAGCAGCATGGCTCAGTGGAAAAAGCACAGGCTTTGCAGTCAGAGGTCATGGCTTCAAATCCTGCCTCCACCACTTGTCAACTGTGTGACTTTGGGCAAGTCACTTAACTTCTCTGGGCCTCAGTTCCCTCATCTGTAAAATGGGGATGAAGACTGTGAGCCCCACATGGGACAACCTGATCACCTTGTAAATTCCCCAGCGCTTAGAACAGTGCTCTGCACATAGTAAGCGCTTAATAAATGCCATTATTATTACTGTTATTATTATTATCATTATTTGTCTGCTGCATAGGGTTAGGGCACAGGCCTGGGAGTCACAAGGCTTGCTGTCATCTGTTTGCTGCATAGGGTTAGGGCACGGGCCTGGGAGTCACAAGGTTTGCTGCCATTTGTCTGCTGCATAGGGATAGGGCATGGTCCAGGGAGTCAGAAGGTTTACTGCCATTTGTCTGCTGAATAGGGTTAGGGCACGGGCCTGGGAGTCAGAAGGTTTGCTGCCATTTGTCTGCTGCATAGGGTTAGGGCACGGGCCTGGGAGTCACAAGGTTTGCTGCCATTTGTCTGCTGCATAGGGTTAGGGCACGGGACTGGGAGTCACAAGGTTTGCTGCCATTTGAGAGAAGCAGGGTGGCTCAGTGGAAAAAGCATGGGCTTTGGAGTCAGAGGTCATGGGTTCAAATCCTGCCTCCACCACTTGTCAGCTGTGTGACTTTGGGCAAGTCACTTAACTTCTCTGGACCTCAGTTCCCTCATCTGTAAAATGGGGATGAAGACTGTGAGCCCCACGTGGGACACCCTGATCACCTTGTAAATTCCCCAGCACTTAGAACAGTGCTCTGCACATAGTAAGAGCTTAATAAATGCCAATATTATTATTATTATTATTATATGTCTGCTGCATAGGGTTAGGGCACGGGCCTGGGAGTCACAAGGCTTGCTGCCATTTGTCTGCTGCATAGGGTTAGGGCACGGGCCTGGGAGTCAGAAGGTTTGCTGCCATTTGTCTGCTGCATAGGGTTAGGGCACAGGCCTGGGAGACACAAGTTTTGCTGCCATTTGTCTGCAGCATAGGGTTAGGGCACGGGCCTGGGAGTCACAAGGTTTGCTGCCATTTGTCTGCTGCATGGGGACGGGGCACGGGCCTGGGAGTCACAAGATTTGCTGCCATTTGTCTGCTGCAAAGGGTTAGGGCATGGGCCTGGGAGTCACAAGGTTTGCTGCCATTGGTCTGCTGCAAAGGGTTAGGGCACAGGCCTGGGAGTCACAAAGTTTGCTGCCATTTGTCTGCTGCAAAGAGTTGGGCACGGGTCTGGGAGTCACATGGTTTGCTGCCATTTGTCTGCTGCATACGGTTAGGGCACGGGCCTGGGAGTCACAAGGTTTGCTGCCATTTGTAATAATGATAATAATAATAATAACTGCCCAAAGTCACACAGCTGACAAGTGGTGGAGCCGGGATTAGAACCCAAAACCTCTGACTCCCACCTTCAAGTCATCTCCACTTGGATGTCCTCCCGTCACCTCAACCATGTCTGAAACAGAATCCCTTATCTTCCCCCCCAAACCCTGTCCTACCCGTGACTTTGCTATCACTATAGATGGCACCACCATCCTTCTTGCCTCACAAGCCTGTAGCTTTGGCATTATCCCTGGCCCCTCTCTCTCATTCAACCCCCATATTCAGTCCATCACTAAATCCTGTCAGTTCCACTTTCACAACATGGCTAAAATCTGCCTTTTTCTCTCCATCCAAACTGCTACCATGTTAATCCAATCACTTATCTGACCTTATCCTTCTGCTTTGAGAAGGAGCATGGCTCAATGGAAACAGCATGGGCTTTGAAGTCAGAGGTCATGGGTTCAAATCCCGGCTCCGCCAGCCGATACTTAATTGTCTGCTGCATAGGGTTAGGGCACGGGCCTGGGAGTCACAAGGCTTGATGCCATTTGTCTGCTGCATAGGGTTAAGGCACGGGCCTGGGAGTCACAAGGTTTGCTGCCGTTTGTCTGCTGCATGGGGATGGGGCACAGGCCTGTGAGTCGCAAGGTTTGCTGCCATTTGTCTGCTGCATAGGGTTAGGGCACGGGCCTGGGAGTCACATGGTTTGCTGCCATTTGAGAGAAGCAGCGTGGCTCAGTGGAAAAAGCACGGGCTTTGGAGTCAGAGGTCATGGCTTCAAATCCTGCCTCCACCACTTGTCAACTGTGTGACTTTGGGCAAGTCACTTAACTTCTCTGGGCCTCAGTTCCCTCATCTATAAAATGGGGATGAAGACTGTGAGCCCCACGTGGGACAACCTGATCACCTTGTAAATTCCCCAGCGCTTAGAACAGTGCTCTGCACATAGTAAGTGCTTAATAAATGCTATTACTATTATTATTATTATTATTATTATTATTTGTCTGCTGCATAGGTTTAGGGCACGGGCCTGGGAGTCAGAAGGTTTGCTGCCATTTGTCTGCTGCAAAGGGTCAGGGCATGGGCCTGGGTGTCACAAGGCTTGCTGCCATTTGTCTGCTGGATAGGGTTAGGGCACGGGCCTGGCAGTCAAAAGGTTTGCTGCCATTTGTATGCTGCATGGGGATGGGGCACGGGCCTGGAAGTCACAAGGTTTGCTGCCATTTGAGAGAAGCAGTGTGGCTCAGTGGAAAAAGCACGGGCTTTGGAGTCAGAGGTCATGGGTTCAAATTCTGCCTCCACCACCTGTCAACTGTGTGACTTTGGGCAAGTCACTTAACTTCTCTGGGCCTTAGTTCCCTCATCTGAAAAATGGGGATGAAGACTGTGAGCCCCACGTGGGACAACCTGATCACCTTGTAAATTCCCCAGCACTTAGAACACTGCTCTGCACATAGTAAGCGCTTAATAAATGCCATTATTATTATTATTATTATTATTTTTCTGCCGCATAGGGTTAGGGCAAGGGCCTGGGAGTCACAAGGCTTGCAGCCATTTGTCTGCTGCATAGGGTTAGGGCACGGGCCTGGGAGTCAGAAGGTTTGCTGCCATTTGTCTGCTGCATAGGGTTAGGGCATGGGCCTGGGAGTCACAAGGTTTGCTGCCATTTGTCTGCTGCATACGGTTAGGGCACGGGCCTGGGAGTCACAAGGTTTGCTGCCATTTGTAATAATAATAATAATAATAATAATAATAATAATAATAATAATAATAGCATTTGTTAAGCGCTTACTATGTGCAAAGCACTGTTCTAAGCGCTGGGAGGGATACAAGGTAATTACGTTGTCCCACATGGGGCTCACAGTCTTAATCCCCATTTTACAGATGAGGTAACTAAGGCACAGAGAAGTGAAGTGACTTGCCCAAAGTCACACAGCTGACAAGTGGTGGAGCCGGGATTAGAACCCAAAACCTCTGACTCCCACCTTCAAGTCATCTCCACTTGGATGTCCTCCCGTCACCTCAACCATGTCTGAAACAGAATCCCTTATCATCCCCCCTAAACCCTGTCATCCTCCTGACTTTGCTATCACTGTAGATGGCACCACCATCCTTCTTGCCTCACAAGCCTGTAGCTTTGGCATTATCCCTGGCACCTCTCTCTCTTTCAACCCCCATATTCAGTCCATCACTAAATCCTGTCAGTTCCACTTTCACAACATGGCTAAAATCTGCCTTTTTCTCTCCATCCAAACTGCTACCATGTTAATCCAATCACTTATCCGACCTTATCCTTCTGCTTTAAGAAGCAGCATGGCTCAATGGAAACAGCATGGGCTTTGGAGTCAGAGGTCATGGGTTCAAATCCCAGCTCTGCCAACAGATACTTCATTTGTCTGCTGCATAGGGTTAGGGCACGGGCCTGGGAGTCACAAAGCTTCCTGCCATTTGTCTGCTGCATAGGGTTAGGGCACGGGACTGGGAGTCACAGGGTTTGCTGCCATTTGTCTGCTGCATAGAGTCAGGGCACGGGCCTGGGAGTCACAAGGCTTGCTGCCATTTGTCTGCTGCATAGGGTTAGGGCACGGACCAGGGGGTCAGAAGGCTTGCTGCCATTTGTCTGCTGCATGGAGATGGGGCACGAGCCTGGGAATCACAAGGTTTGCTGCCATTTGAGAGAAGCAGTGTGGCTCAGTGGAAAAAGCATGGGCTTTGGAGTCAGAGGTCATGGGTTCAAATTCTGCCTCCACCACTTGTCAACTGTGTGACTTTGGGCAAGTCACTTAACTTCTCTGGGCCTCAGTTCCCTCATCTGTAAAATGGGGATGAAGACTGTGAGCCCCACGTGGGACAACCTGATCACCTTGTAAATTCCCCAGTGCTTAGAACAGTGCTCTGCACATAGTAAGCGCTTAATAAATGCCATTATTATTATTATTATTATTATTATTATTTCTCTGCTGCATAGGGTTAGGGCACGGGCCTGGGAGTCACAAGGCTTGCAGCCATTTCTCTGCTTCATAGGGTTAGGGCACGGGCCTGGGAGTCAGAAGGTTTGCTGCCATTTGTCTGCTGCATAGGGATAGGGCACGGACCAGGGAGTCAGAAGGTTTGCTGCCATTTGTCTGCTGCATAGGTTTAGGGCACGGGACTGGGAGACACAAGGTCTGCTGCCATTTGTCTGCTGGATAGGGTTAGGGCACTGGCCTGGGAGTCACAAGGTTTGCTGCCATTTGTCTGCTGCATGGGGATGGGGCACGGGCCAGGGAGTCACAAGGTTTGCTGCCATTTGAGAGAAGCAGCGTGGCTCAGTGGAGAAAGCATGGGCCTTGGAGTCAGAGGTCATGGGTTCAAATCCTGCCTCCACCACTTGTCAACTGTGTGACTTTGGGCAAGTCACTTAACTTCTCTGGGCCTCAGTTCCCTCATCTGTAAAATGGGGATGAAGACTGTGAGCCCCATGTGGGACAACCTGATCACCTTGTAAATTCCCCAGCACTTAGAACAGTGCTCTGCACATAGTAAGCACTTAATAAATGCCATTATTATTATTAATATTACTATTATTATTATTTGTCTGCTGCATAGGGTTAGGGCACGGGCCTGGGAGTCACAAGGTTTGTTGCCATTTGTCTGCGGCATGGGGATGGGGCACGGGCCTGGGAGTCACAAGGTTTGCTGCCATTTGAGAGAAGCAGCGTGGCTCAGTGGAAAAAGCACGGGCTTTGGAGTCAGAGGTCATGGGTTCAAATCCTGCCTCCACCACTTGTCAACTGTGTGACTTTGGGCAAGTCACTTAACTTCTCAGGGCGTCAGTTTCCTCATCTTTAAAATGGGGATGATGACTGTGAGCCCCACGTGGGACAACCTGATCACCTTGTAAATTCCCCAGCGCTTAGAACAGTGCTCTGCACCTAGTAAGCGCTTAATAAATGCCATTATTATTATTATTATTATTATTATTTGTCTGCTGCATAGGGTTAGGGCACGGGCCTGGGAGTCACAAGGTTTGCTGCCATTTGTCTGCTGCATAGGGTTAGGGCACGGGCCTGGGAGTCACAAGGCTTGCAGCCATTTGTCTGCTGCATAGGGTTAGGGCACGGGCCTGGGAGTCAGAAGGTTTGCTGCCATTTGTCTGCTGCATAGGGATAGGGCACGGACCAGGGAGTCAGAAGGTTTGCTGCCATTTGTCTGCTGCATAGGGTTAGGGCACGGGTCTGGGAGTCACAAGGCTTGCTGCCATATGTCTGCTGCATAGGGTTAGGGCACGGGCCTGGCAGTCAAAAGGTTTGCTGCTATTTGTGGGCTGCATGGGGATGGGGCACGGGCCGGGGAGTCACAAGGTTTGCTGCCATTTGAGAGAAGCAGCGTGGCTCAGTGGAAAAAGCACGGGCTTTGGAGTCAGAGGTCATGGGTTCAAGTTCTGCCTCCACCACTTGTCAACTGTGTGACCTTGGGCAAGTCACTTAATTTCTCTGGGCCTCAGTTCCCTCATCTGTAAAATCGGCATGAAGACTGTGAGCCCCATGTGGGACAACCTGATCACCTTGTAAATTCCCCAGCACTTAGAACAGTGCTCTGCACATAGTAAGCACTTAATAAATGCCATTATTATTATTATTATTATTTGTCTGCTGCATAGGATCAGGGCATGGGCCTGGGAGTCAGAAGGTTTGCTGCCATTCTTCTGCTGCATAGGGATAGGGCACAGGCCTGGGAGTCACAAGGCTTGCTGCCATTTGTCTGCTGCATGGGGATGGTGCACGGGCCTGGGAGTCACAGGGTTTGTTGCCATTTGAGAGAAGCAGCGTGGCTCAGTGGAAAAAGCACGGGCTTTTCAGTCAGAGGTCATGGGTTCAAATCCTGCCTCCACCACTTGTCAACTGTGTGACTTTGGGCAAGTCACTTAACTTCTCTGGGACTCAGTTCCCTCATCTGTAAAATGGGGATGAAGACTGTGAGCCCCACGTGGGACAACCTGATCACCTTGTAAATTCCCCAGTGCTTAGAACAGTGCTCTGCACATAGTAAGCGCTTAATAAATGCAATTATTATTATTATTATTATTTGTCTGCTGCATAGGGTTAGGGCACGGGCCTGGGAGTCACAAGGCTTGCTGCCATTTGTCTGCTGCAAAGGGTTAGGGCACGGGCCTGGGAGTCAGAAGGTTTCCTGCCATTTGTCTGCTGCATAGGGATAGGGCACGGACCAGGGAGTCAGAAGGTTTGCTGCATAGGGGTAGGGCACAGGCCTGGGAGTCAAAAGGTTTGCTGCCATTTATCTGCTGCATGGGGATGGGGCACGGGCCTGGGAGTCACAAGGTTTGCTGCCATTTGAGAGAAGCAGTGTGGCGCAGTGGAAAAAGCACGGGCTTTGGAGTCAGAGGTCATGGGTTCAAATCCTGCCTCCACCACTTGTCAACTGTGTGACTTTGGGCAAGTCACTTAACTTCTCTGGGCCTCAATTCCCTCATCTGTAAACTGGGGATGAAGACTGTGAGCCCCACGTGGGACAACCTGATCACCTTGTAAATTCCCCAGCGCTTAGAACGGTGCTCTGCACATAGTAAGCACTTAATAAATGCCATTATTATTACTATTATTATTATTGTTTTTATTTGTCTGCTGCATAGGGTTAGGGCACGGGCCTGGGAGTCACAAGGCTTGCTGTCATCTGTTTGCTGCATAGGGTTAGGGCACGGGCCTGGGAGTCACAAGGTTTGCTGCCATTTGTCTGCTGCATAGGGATAGGGCACGGTCCAGGGAGTCAGAAGGTTTGCTGCCATTTGTCTGTTGCATAGGGTTAGGGCACGGGCCTGGGAGTCAGAAGGTTTGCTGCCATTTGTCTGCTGCATAGGGGTAGAGCACGAACCTGGGAGTCAGAAGGTTTGCTGCCATTTTTCTGCTGCATAGGGTTAGGGTACGGACCAGGGAGTCAAAAGGTTTGCTGCCATTTGTTTGCTGCATAGGGTTAGGGCACGGGCCTGGGAGTCACAAGGTTTGCTGCCATTTGAGAGAAGCAGCGTGGCTCAGTGGAAAAAGCACGGGCTTTGGAGTCAGAGGTCATGGGTTCAAATCCTGCCTCCACCACTTTTCAACTGTGTGACTTTGGGCAAGTCAATTAACTTCTCTGGGCCTCAATTCCCTCATCTGTAAAATGGGGATGAAGACTGTGAGCCCCACGTGGGACAACCTGATCACCTTGTAAATTCCCCAGCGCTTAGAACAGTGCTCTGCACATAGTAAGCGCTTAAGAAATGTCGTTATTATTATTATTATTATTTGTCTGCTGCACAGGGTTAGGGCACGGGCCTGGGAGTCACAAGGCTTGCAGCCATTTGTCTGCTGCATAGGGTTAGGGCACGGGCCTGGGAGTCAGAAGGTTTGCTGCCATTTGTCTGCTGCATAGGGATAGGGCATGGACCAGGGAGTCAGAAGGTTTGCTGCCATTTGTCTGCTGCATAGGGTTAGGGCACGGGCCTGGGAGTCACAAAGTTTGCTGCCATTTGTCTGCTGCATACGGTTAGGGCACGGGCCTGGGAGTCACAAGGTTTGCTGCCATTTGTAATAATAATAATAATAATAATAATAATAATAATAATAATAATGGCATTTGTTAATCGCTTACCATGTGCAAAGCATTGTTCTAAGCGCTGGGAGGGATACAAGGTAATTACGTTGTCCCACATGGGGCTCACAGTCTTAATCCCCATTTTACAGATGAGGTAACTAAGGCACAGAGAAGTGAAGTGACTTGCCCAAAGTCACACAGCTGACAAGTGGTGGAGCCGGGATTAGAACCCAAAACCTCTGACTCCCACCTTCAAGTCATCTCCACTTAAATGTCCTCCCATCACCTCAACCATGTCTGAAACAGAATCCCTTATCTTCCCCCCCAAACCCTGTCCTCCCCCTGACTTTGCTATCACTGTAGATGGCACCACCATCCTTCTTGCCTCACAAGCCTGTAGCTTTGGCATTATCCCTGGCCCCTCTCTCTCATTCAACCCCCATATTCAGTCCATCACTAAATCCTGTCAGTTCCACTTTCACAACATGGCTAAAATCTGCCTTTTTCTCTCCATCCAAACTGCTACCATGTTAATCCAATCACTTATCCGACCTTATCCTTCTGCTTTGAGAAGCAGCATGGCTCAACGGAAACAGCATGGGCTTTGGAGTCAGAGGTCATGGGTTCAAATCCCGGCTCCGCCAGCAGATACTTCATTTGTCTACTGCATAGGGATAGGGCACGGGGCTAGGAGTCACAAGGCTTGCTGCCATTTGTCTGCTGCATAGGGTTAAGGCACGGGCCTGGGAGTCACAAGGTTTGCTGCCATTTGTCTGCTGCATGGGGATTGGGCACGGGCCTGGGAGTCACAAGGTTTGCTGCCATTTGACAGAAGCAGCGTGGCTCAGTGGAAAAAGCACGGGCCTTGGAGTCAGAGGTCATGGGTTCAAATCCTGCCTCCACCACTTGTTAACTGTGTGACTTTGGGCAAGTCACTTAACTTCTCAGGGCCTCAGTTCCCTCATCTGTAAAATGGGAATGAAGACTGTGAGACCCACGTGGGACAACCTGATCACCTTGTAAATTCCCCAGCGCTTAGAACAGTGCTCTGCACATAGTAAGTGCTTAACAAATGCTATTATTATTATTATTATTATTATTATTATTATTATTATTATTATTATTATTTGTCTGCTGCATAGGGTTAGGGCACGGGCCTGGGAGTCACAAGGCTTGCAGCCATTTGTCTGCTGCATAGGGTTAGGGCACGGGCCTGGGAGGCAGAATGTTTGCTGCCATTTGTCTGCTGCATAGGGATAGCGCACGGACCAGGGAGTCAGAAGGTTTGCTGCCATTTGTCTGCTGCATAGGGTTAGGGCACGGGCCTGGGAGTCACAATGCTTGCTGCCATTTGTCTGCTGCATAGGGTTAGGGCACGGGCCTGGGAGTCAAAAGGTTTGCTGCCATTTGAGAGAAGCAGCGTGGATCAGTGGAAAAAGCACGGGCTTTGGAGTCAGATTTCATGGGTTCAAATCCTGCCTCCACCACTTGTCAACTGTATGACTTTGGGCAAGTCACTTAACTTCTCTGGGACTCAGTTCCCTCATCTGTAAAATGGGGATGAAGACTGTGAGCCCCACGTGGGACAACCTGATCACCTTGTAAATTCCCCAGCGCTTAGAACAGTGCTCTGCACATAGTAAGCGCTTAAGAAATGCCATTATTATTATTATTATTATTATTTGTCTGCTGCATAGGGTTAGGGCACGGGCCTGGGAGTCACAAGGCTTGCTGCCATTTGTCTGCTGCATAGGGTTAGGGCACGGGCCTGTGAGGCACAAGGCTTGCTGCCATTTGTCTGCTGCATAGGGTTAGGGCACAGACCAGGGAGTCAGAAGGTTTGCTGCCATTTGTCTGCTGCATAGGGATAGGGCACGGACCAGGGAGTCAGAAGGTTTGCTGCCATTTGTCTGCTGCATAGGGATAGGGCACAGGCCTGGGAGTCACAAGGTTTGCTGCCATTTGAGAGAAGCAGTGTGGCGCAGTGGAAAAAGCATGGGCTTCGGAGTCAGATGTCATGGGTTCAAATCCTGCCTCCACCACTTGTCAACTGTGTGACTTTGGGCAAGTCACTTAACTTCTCTGGGCCTCAGTTCCCTCATCTGAAAAATGGGGATGGAGACCGTGAGCCCCACGTGGGACAACCTGATCACCTTGTAAATTCCCCAGCGCTTAGAACAGTGCTCTGCACATAGTAAGCGCTTAATAAATGCCATTATGATTATCATTATTATTATTTGTCTGCTGCATAGGGTTAGGGCACGGGCCTGGGAGTCACAAGGCTTGCTGCCATTTGTCTGCTGCATAGGGTTAGGGCACAGGACTGGGAGACACAAGGTTTGCTGCCATTTGAGAGAAGCAGCGTGGCTCAGTGGAAAAAGCATGGACCTTGGAGTCAGAGGTCATGGGTTCAAATCCAGCCTCCACCACTTGTCAACTGTGTGACTTTGGGCAAGTCACTTAACTTCTCTGGGCCTCAGTTCCCTCATCTGGAAAATGGGAATGAAGACTGTGAGCCCCACGTGGGACAACCTGATCACCATGTAAATTCCCCAGTTCTTAGAACAGTGTTCTGCACATAGTAAGCGCTTAATAAATGCCATTATTATTATTATTATTATTATTTGTCTGCTGCATAGGGTTAGGGCACGGGCCTGGGAGTCACAAGGCTTGCTGTCATTTGTCTTCTGCATAGGGTTAGGGCACGGGCCTGTGAGGCACAAGGCTTGCTGCCATTTGTCTGCTGCATAGGGTTAGGGCACGGACCAGGGAGTCAGAAGGTTTGCTGCCATTTGTCTGCTGCATAGGGATAGGGCACGGACCAGGGAGTCAGAAGGTTTGCTGCCATTTGTCTGCTGCATAGGGATAGGGCACGGGCCTGGGAGTCACAAGGTTTGCTGCCATTTGAGAGAAGCAGCGTGGCTCAGTGGAAAAAGCATGGGCTTCGGAGTCAGATGTCATGGGTTCAAATCCTGCCTCCACAACTTGTCAACTGTGTGACTTTGGGCAAGTCACTTAACTTCTCTGGGCCTCAGTTCCCTCATCTGTAAAATGGGGATGAAGACTGTGAGCCCCATGTGGGACAACCTGATCACCTTGTAAATTCCCCAGTGCTTAGAACAGTGCTCTGCACATAGTAAGAGCTTAATAAATGCCATTATTATTATTATTATTTGTCTGCTGCATAGGGTTAGGGCACGGGCCTGGGAGTCACAAGGCTTGCTGCCACACGTCTGCTGCATAGGGTTAGGGCACGGGCCTGGCAGTCAAAAGGTTTGCTGCCATTTGTCTGCTGCATGGGGATGGGGCACGGGCCTGGGAGTCACAAGGTTTGCTGCCATTTGAGAGAAGCAGCGTGGCTCAGTGGAAAAAGCACGGGCTTTGGAGTCAGAGGTCATGGCTTCAAATCCTGCCTCCACCACTTGTCAACTGTGTGACTTTGGGCAAGTCACTTAACTTCTCTGGGCTTCAGTTCCCTCATCTGTAAAATGGGGATGAAGACTGTGAGCCCCACGTGGGACAACCTGATCACCTTGTAAATTCCCCAGCGCTTAGAACAGTGCTCTGCACATAGTAAGCGCTTAATAAATGCCATTATTGTTATTATTATTATTATTATTATTTCTCTGCTGCATAGGGTTAGGGCACGGGCCTGGGAGTCACAAGGCTTGCTGCCATTTGTCTGCTGCATAGGGTTAGGGCACGGGCCTGTGAGGCACAAGGCTTGCTGCCTTTTGTCTGCTGCATAGGGTTAGGGCACGGGCCTGGGAGTCACAAGGTTTGCTGCCATTTGTCTGCTGCATGGGGATGGGGCACGGGCCTGGGAGTCACAAGGTTTGCTGCCATTTGAGAGAAGCAGCATGTCTCAGTGTAAAAAGCATGGGCCTTGGAGTCAGAGGTCATGGGTTCAAATCCTGCCTCCACCACTTGTCAACTGTGTGACTTTGGGCAAGTCACTTAACTTCTCTGGGCCTCAGTTCCCTCATCTGTAAAATGGGGATGAAGACTGTGAGCCCCATGTGGGACAACCTGATCACCTTGTACATTCCCCAGCACTTAGAACAGTGCTCTGCACATAGTAAGCGCTTAATAAATGCCATTATTATTATTATTATTATTATTATTATTATTATCATTATTTGTCTGCTGCATAGGGTTAGGGCACGGGCCTGGGAGTCACAAGGCTTGCTGCCATTTGTCTGCTGCATAGGGTTAGGGCACGGGACTGGGAGTCACAGGGTTTGCTGCCATTTGTCTGCTGCATAGAGTCAGGGCACGGGCCTGGGAGTCACAAGGTTTGCTGCCATTTGAGAGAAGCAGCATGGCTCAGTGGAAAAAGCACGGGCTTTGGAGTCAGAGGTCATGGGTTCAAATCCTGCCTCCACCACTTGTCAACTGTGTGACTTTGGTCAAGTCACTTAACTTCTCTGGGCCTCAGTTCCCTCATCTGTAAAATGGGGATGAAGACTGTGAGCCCCACATGGGACAACCTGATCACCTTGTAAATTCCCCAGTGCTTAGAACAGTGCTCTGCACATAGTAAGTGCTTAATAAATGCCATTATTATTATTATTATTATTATTATTATTATTATTTGTCTGCTGCATAGGGTTAGGGCACGGGACTGGGAGTCACAAGGCTTGCTGCCATTTGTCTGCTGCATAGGGTTAGGGCACGGGCCTGGGAGGCACAAGGCTTGCTGCCATTTGTCTGCTGCATAGGGTTAGGGCACGGGCCAGGGAGGCACAAGGTTTGCTGCCATTTGTCTGCTGCATGACCTTGGGCAAGTCACTTAACTCCTATGTGCCTCAGTTCCCTCATCTGCAAAATGGGGGTGGAGACCGTGAGCCCCACTTGGGATAGGGAGAGGGTCCAACCCAATTTGCTGGTTTCCACCCCAGCTCTTAGAATGGTGCCTGGCACGTGCTAAGTGCCTAGCAAACAAATAATAATAATAATAATGATAGCATTTATTAAGCGCTTACTATGTGCAAAGCACTGTTCTAAGCACTGTGGAGGATACAAGTTGATCGGGATGTCCCATGGGGGGCTCACAGTCTTCATCCCCATTCCACAGGTGAGGGAACTGAGGCACAGAGGAGTTAAGTGACTTGCCCAAAGTCACACAGCTGACAAGCGGCAGAGCCAGGATTTGAACCCATGACCTCTGACTCCAAAGCCCGGGCTCTTTCCACTGAGCCACACTGCTTCTCATACAACTACCACAGTTATTATCATTATTATTAGTATTATCATCAATTGGGCTGCCCCTTGAATTAATTCAGTCCCAGCAGGAGGAAGGAAAGGATCATCGCACCAAGCCCATTTCACAGATGGGGAAACTGAGGCTCAAGGGATCCGTAAACCCCAGATCAGGCTAGATCAGACTCAAACTTCCCCCTGAATCGAACCTCCCCGATTGCTGCTCCTGCATATTCCCCTCGGAGCCAAGATGCCAGCAATCCCCGCTACAGTCTTCCCCACATCGCTCATTCTCACTTGACAACTGCGGGAGACGGAGGCTGAATGTTAAGTGTCCGGTCACACTCAGCTAAGTATCTTGTCGGCTAGTTCCTTCTGCACAACACAACTTCACTGTCAATCTGCTGAGGGTGGTACTCCCGGCAGGAGAGCCCGAGGGGAAAATCTGTGAAGGGCAGGCTCTTCAGGGCTGTATTTCTAGTGCTTTTGCCGATCCCTGCTGTGCCATTTGTCTGCTGGGAGACCTTGGGTTAGTCACTTCACTTCAGTTCCCTTAACTGTAAAATGGGGATTAAGACTGTGAGCCCCATGTGGGACAGGGGCTGCATCCAACCTGACTTGCTTGTACTCTCCTCAGCACTTAGTATAGGGCTTGGCACATAGTAAGCCTTAATAAATACCACAATTATTATTATTATTTAAATGAGGAGGCCAGACGGGAGCAACCATGAAATCCCCAGCTAGGACTATGTCCACCATCTCACTGTAAGATCATTGTGGTTAGGCAATGTCACTGTTTATTGTCGTATTGTACTTTCCCAAGTGCTTAGTTCAGTGCTCTGCACACAGTAAGGGCTCAGTAAACACAAATGAATGAATACGGGCTTGATCTCTGAGAGCAAGGGACCCCAACAGTTACAGCTGTGGTTAAAGCATGAGAAGCAGGGCGGCCTAGTGGATAGAGCCCAAGCTTGGGAGTCAGAAGCCCTGAGTTCTAACCCCGGCTCTGCCACTTGTCTGCTGGGGGATCTCGGGCAAGTCACTTCACTTCTCCGTGCCTCAGTTACCTAATCTGTCAAATGGGGATTTAAGACAGTGAGCCCCATGTGGGACATGGACTGCGTCCACCCTGATTAGCTTGTTTCTACCCCAGCACTTACTACAGAGCCTGGTACATGGTAAGTGCTTAACAAATGCCATAAAAAAGTAATAAAGGTGCAGAATGACATATTCATGTACAGTAAGTAAATCACAGTAATAAGAATTGTGGTATTTTTAAGTACCTACTATGTGCCAAACACTGGGGTAGCTTCAAGACAATCAGGTTAAATAAAGTCCTCCCCAACAAGGGGGTCCCAGTCTAAGAAGGAGGGAGATCTGGACTGTGAGCCCACTGTGGGCAGGGATTGTCTCTTTGTTGCCGAATTGTACTTTCCAAGCACTTAGTACAATGCTCTGCACACAGTAAGCACTCAATAAATACGATTGAATGAATGAATGAATGAATCAGGGGATTTACAGAGAATGTAAGTAACTTTCCTGAGGTCACATAGCAGGGAGGGGGATTGGAACCAAGACAATAATAATTGTGCTATGTGCAAAGTGCCAAGTACTAACTGCTAGAGTAGCTTCCTAAGAAAAACCTACCAATCCATTAAAAATGGACTCCCTGCTTCTTACAAGACAAAGCAAGTCAGTTCACAAAAATAAAATGCATTGCCCTTCAGTTCTGCGCTATACACTGCTCTTTTGGTTTTAAGAGAAGCAGCATAGTCTAGTGGGAAGTCAGAAGGACCTGGGTTCTAATCTCGACTGTGCCACCTGTCTTCTGTGTGACCTTGGGCAAGTCACTTCACTTCCTTCATCTGTAAAATGGGGACAAAGACTGAGAGCCCCATGTGGGACAGGGGTTGTGTCCAACCTGATTAGCTTGTATTTACCCCAGTTCTTAAAACACTGCCTGGTACATATAAAGCACTTAACAAATACCATTTGTTTAAAAAATAAAAAGATTTCAATCCCTTGAAAGGGCAATCGGTGACTTATATTTCAGTTACCAGACTGGATGGTTCACCTTGATAATGCCCAGTTTGGCTTGAGGAAATAAGGCAGTGGATCTGTGGTGAGTACTTCCTCCTCTGGTCTTCCTGACTGACCCAACAGAACCTCCTCACTAATGGGCTTGAGACTCCTCATTGGCCGGCTCTCTCTTACGATCGGCCATTTCCTCTCCCTATGCACCAACATGTGCTTTTTCCTCTTCCACAGCAAGCCTCCTGATGGTCCTTTCTCTTGGCTTCCCATCTCTGACTGATAGCCCACTCCTTTCCTGCTCCCTGGAGACCTTCACCCTTCATTCTCACACCTTCCTTCGAAGCAGTGTCTCCTAGTGGAGACACTAGTCTCTAGTGTCTCCTAGTGGAAAGAGCTCAAGCCTGGGAGCCAGAGGACCCGGGCTCTAATTCCAGCTCCTCTACTTGTCTGCTGGGTGACCTTGGGAAAGTCATTTAACTTCTCCATGCCTTAGTTTCTTCATCTGCAAAATGAGAATTAAATACCTAGTCTCCCTTCTACTAAGACTGTGAACCCCATGGAGGACTAAGATTGCCTCTCATCAAGTTATCTTGTATGTACCCCAGTATTTAGTGTATGTTTAATAAGCAGAATTATTATGATTACTATTTTTAATGGTACTTGTTAAGGGCTTGCTATGCGCCAGGCACTATACTAAGCACCAGGGTAGATATAAGCTAATCGGGTTGGACACAGCCCTTGTCCCCCAGTTTTAATCCCCATTTTAAAGATGAGGTAACTGAGGCACAGGGAAGTAAAATGACTTGTCAAGGTCACATAGCAGACAAGTGATGAAGCCAGGATTAGAACCCAGGTCCTCTGACTCCCAAGCCTAGGTTCTTTCCACTAGGCCACATTGCTTCTTTGGAACCCTCCTTAAAATTCACCCTTGTTCTTGAGGATTCCCTGATCCCCCTCCTCTTCCTCATAGCCCTACACACCTTTGGCACTCACAACAGCACCCTTCTGAAGTCACCTGCTTATTTATTGATTACTGATAGATTTAGCTGCCTGTATCCATCATTCGCATCTGCTATTGGTTCATTGTTTTATTTCTTGTCTTCCCCATTAGGCTGAGAGCTTCTCCGTGTCAAGGCCCCAGCCTTATACCGCCTCAATCACTGTGGGCAGGGAAACGTGACAACCAACTCTGTTCTAGTATACTCTCTCAAGCACTTAGAACAGTGCTCTGGACACAGAAGTGCTCAATAAATATGATTGACTGATGGAGTGACTGAAATATCCATTCAGGAAAAAGAGCGCCTTTCAGCAGAATCATGAAGGGAGGTTCTGGGGAATGGGCCATACCTCAGCAGGAAATGCGAATGGAGATATTTCCACTTGGATTTCCAGAACAAAGAGGCTTGGAGAAGCATAAAATAAAAACATGAGCTCTGGGCTGCTTTTCAAAACTGATTCAGACATGCAGGCTGGAAAGGGATTTGCTCACTGCTTCATCTCCTAAACCTTGAACAGGACACAGAGGAGCAGGGGAGGGAAATGAATTAAAGATGGAGGAATTGTGAATGGAATTCATTCTCTATGATGCAAAAGAGAAGTACATGACATTCTCTATTTCTCACCGTAATGACTGCATTCTTGCAATTTACAAATGGATGGGTGGACAGATAATCTAAATATCAGACCCACAACCTGAAGGAACACAGAGCTAGGAAGTCAGGGGGCATGGGTTCAAATTCTGGCCGAACCACTTCCTTGATGTTCTCTACTTTGCCCCCTCCTACCTCACCTCCCTCATCTCCTACATCCCAACCCGCACACTTCGCTCCACTAATGCCAACCAACTCACTGTACCTCGATCTCGCCTATCTCGCCACCGACTTCTTGCCCACAACCTGCCTCTGGCCTGGAATGCTCTCCCTCTTCATATCCAACAGACCATCATTCTCCCCACCTTCAAAGCCTTACTAAAAACACATCTCCTCCAAGAGGCCTTCCCCAGCTAAGCCCTCATTTCCTCCTCTCCCACTCCCTTCTGTGTCACCTTTGCATGTGGTTTTACACTCTTTATTCACTTCCCCCCTCAGCCCCAGAACACTCATTTACATATCCGTAATTTCTTTATTTATACTAATGTCTGTATGCCTCTCTAGACTGTAAGCTCTTTGTGGGTAGGGAACATGTCTACCAAATCTGTTATAGTGTACTCTCCCAAGTGCTTAGTACAATGCACTGCACACAGTAAGTGCTCAAAAAATACAATTGATTGACGTGTGATCTTGGGCAAGTCACTTAACCACCCTGTGCCTCAGTTTCCTCATCTGTAAAATGGGGATGAGATAGATTGTGAGCCCTGTGAGGGACAGGGTTTGGGTCTGAGAATCTCTCCATTGAATAATAATAATAACAATAATAATAATAATAATAATAATGGTATCTGGTAGGCACTTACTATTTGCCAGGCACTGTTCTAAGCACTGGGGTAGATACAAGGTAATTGGGTTGGACACAGTCCCTGTCCCTCATGGGGCTCACAGTCTTAATCCCCATTTTACAGATGAGGTAACTGAGGTACAGGGAAGTTAAATTAACACAGAGTAATTGCTTAATAAGTACCCTTATGATTATTAGTAGTAGTAGTATTATGCCCTGGTGGAAGAGGAATCTGAAACAAGATGTTGACAATGAGCCTTGGTGGATTTTAAAGATGACTGCTTTTCAGCTTAGAAACACATCCAATTTCGTCTGTTTACTAACATTAACATTAAGGCAGTCACTCCAGGGAAATAAACTACAAAGATTTAATCTCTCACGGAAGATTAGAGCTGCTATTGACCAACTTAGCAGAAGCAGCAACTCCAGTTCCAGTTATTTGCGGACTCCTCAAATGGGTGAGCCCGGTGGAATGAGGTTGAAGTGAATGCTGAAGCACAAATGGGCTTCCAGCCATGGTGAATTTCACCTCAGAGGCCGAAGAACTTTCCGGACTCGGTGGTTGACATTAAAAAGAAATGACTTGCCCAAGGTCACACAGCAGGCAAGAAGTAGAGCTGGGGTGGGAACCCAGATCCTCTGACTACCAATCAATCAATCAATCAATCAATCGTATTTATTGAGCACTTACTGTGTGCAAAGCACTGTATTAAGCACTTATACCAAGCCTGGGCTCTTTCCACTAGGCAGTACTTCTTCTCAGAGTGGACAAGGGAAGTGTTTCAAATACACCACGAAGCAAGGAGCATTAATCGTTAAGTGGACAAACTTACAGAAGCAGTTTAAAATGTGATTCCTGCTATTAAGGACCTTACAATCCAGTGGGGAAGATAAACAGATATAAATGGATGAACATAAAATTGAAAGCGCCGTGGGTACAAGGATTATAGTTTATCCCCTTCATTTCACTCCCCAAGCATGAGGTACAGTGTTCTTCCCACTGTAGACATTTAATAAATACTGATGGGGAATTCAAAACAGTGAGAATAGGGAGAAATAATATGAGCAAACACACAAGTCAGTGATCAATGGAAACACTGATATGTTTGAGGGCTAAAATGGATAAGGGGATGGGTTGGAGGGTGGCCTTTAAATAATTAATAATTCATGCTAACAATGGCGTTTGTTAAGTGCTTATTATGTGCCAAGCACTGTGCTAAGCTCTGGGGTGGACCCAGGATAGTAGGGTCAGACAGAGTCCCTGCCCCACACAGGGCTTGCAATTTAATCTCAACCACCTTGCCCCCTCCTACCTCACCTCACTACTCTCCAACTACAACTCAGCCCTCACACTTGGCTCCTTTATTCACTGCACCTTGATGCCTAGTGGATAGCACATGGGCTTGGGAGTCAGAAGGACCTGAGTTCTAATCCTGTCTCTGCCAGTTATCTGCTGTGTGACTCCAGGTGAGTCATTTCATTTTTTTGTGCCTCGGTTACTTCATCTGTAAAATGGAGATTAAGACTGTGAGCCCCATGCGGGACAGGGACTGCATCCAACCTGACAACCTTGTATCTACCCCGGTGCTTACTACAGTGCCTGGTCCATAGTAAGTGCTTAAAGAATACCATAAAAAAACAAAACTAAAAACTAAAAAGAGTGAGGAAAAATTAGGCGATCTGGACAGGAGAGTTGAACATAGACTTTGTTGGAGCAAGAGGAGAGATCAGAGAGGGTGGAAGGATTGAATCAGCTGGGAGCAAGCCAGGACATGGCTTATGGGACTGGAGTGTCTGATACAGTCCCTGTCACTCATTCATTCACTCAATTGTATTTATTGAGCACTTACTGTGTGCAGAGCACTGTACTAAGCACTTGGGAAGTACAAGTTTGCAACATATAGAGACGGTCCCTACCCAACAGTGGGCTCACAGTCTAGAAGTCCCATGTAAGGCTCACAGTCTCCACCCCCATTTTACAGATGAGATAACTGAGGCACAGAGAAGTGAAATGACTTGTACAAGGTCACACAAAAGATCAGTGGCAGAGCTGGGATCAGAACCGATGACCTTCTGATTCCCAGGTCTGTGCTCTATCCACTTCACCATGCTGCTTCTCACGATTCCACTGCTTGATTGACTGAGAACTTGCTGTGTGAGGAACTCTGTACTAAGCACTTAGAAAAGTCCAGCGCAAAAGAGTTGGTAGACACATTCCCTGACCATGATGAGCTTAAAGCCTTTTAAAGCGGGGGACAGACATGAAAGAAACAAATCAAATCCCTCCTACTTAAATTGTGGGACAGGGACTTGTCCGATCTGTGTATCTTGTACATTTCTGAGCACTTAATATAATAGTAGGCACACAGTAAGTGCTTAATAAGTACGATTTTTTAAAAAATCACAATGTGCCAAACACTGTTTGAAACACATTACCTAGTATATTGAGCACGGGCCTGAGAGTCAGAAGGACCCAGGTTCTAATCCTGGTTCTGCCGCTTGTCCACTGTATGACTTGGGGAAGTCACTGTAGCCGTTCTCTTACTCCCAAAAGCCAGCGGAGACCACAGATCAATTTTTCTTTCTGTCTATAGTTACCTTTTCTACTCAGAGAATCTGGTAGATTTTAAACTGTTAGTTTGTAAATTTGAGGGTGGGAATTGAGATAGTGCTCGGCACATAGTAAGCGTTTAACAAATGCCACTATTATTATTACTGTTCAAATGTACTCTCAGTGTACTGTTCTGCACAAAGTGCTCAATAACTATAAGTCAATCAATCAGTGGTACTTACTGGGCACTTACTGTTTGTAGAGCACTATACTAAGGGTTTGGAAGTACATCAGAGTGGGTAGGCATGATCCCTACCATCAAGAAGCTTATAGTCTAGTTAGGAGACACAACAAGCAGTGTAGCTCAGTGGAAAAGAGCCCGGGCTTTGGAGTCAGAGGTCATGGGTTCAAATCCCGGCTCTGTCACTTGTCAGCTGTGTGACTTTGGGCAAGTCACTTAACTTCTCTGTGCCTCAGTTACCTCATCTGTAAAATGGCGATTAAGACTGTGAGCCCCCCATAGGACAACCTGATCACCTTGTAACTTCCCCAGTGCTTAGAACAGTGCTTTTCACACAGTAAGCGCTTAATAAATGCTTTAAAAAAACAAAACCACAATTAATACAGACAGGGGAAGTATCCATTGAATGATTGACTGGCTAATTAAAAGAAAACACCAGATTATATACATCCATAAATGTTCACATTGACTGTGTGCACAAATGTTATTTACTCAGCTATGTTAGTCTCATCTTGTCTTGTCTTATGCCATCGAGTTGTCTCCAACCCATAGCAATGCCGTGGACACAACTCTCCCAGAACGCCCCACCTCCATCTGCAAACCAGAGAGTTTTCTTGGTAAAAATACGAAAGTGTTTTACCATTGCCTCCTTCCACACCGTAAACTCGGGTCTCTTCCCTCAACATTCTCCCATGCCACTGCTGCCCGGCACGGGTGAGTTTTGACTTCTGTCAGATTGCCTTCCACTCGCTAGCCACTACTCTAGCTAGGAATGGAGTGGATATGCCTCTGCTTGACTCTCCCTCCCAGAGTCGGGACTGGTAGAGTACTGGAAACTCTTCAGGTGTGATCCGAGAGGGAGATACGTTTGTGCTACTTCCTAATAATAATTTTTGTAAATTTTTTTAACGATACCTATATGGTTATTACGTGCTGAGCACTGTGGTAAATACAAGGTAATCAGTCCCTTTCCACATGGGGTTCAAAGTCTACATAGGAGAGGTTACAGGTATCGAGGCCCCATTTTACAGATGAGGACAGTGAGGCCCGGAGAAAGGAAGTGACTTGTCCAAGGTCACACAGCTGGCAAGTGGCAGAGCTGGAATTAGAACACAGGCACTCTGACTCCTAGGCTTGAGCTCTTTTCATTAGACCGCGCTGCTACTCTCTGTATCCTTGTTCTTCCTCCTGCTCCTATTCTTTGGAAACTATTTTTGTCCATCTCCATCATTAGACTGTAAGCTCTGCTGCCAGGGCAGGGAATGTGTCTACACCCTCTTACCGATTTCTTCCGAGCGCTTGGTACAGTCCCTCACCCTCAGAAAATCAGGTACCATTGCTTGATCGCATGACTCAGTCAATCAGTGGTATTTATCGAGTGCAGTATCATGTACAGAGCACTATACTAAGTGATTGGGCAAGTACAGTACAAGAACTTTGGTAGGCACCCCTGCCCACAAGGAACTTACAATCTAAATTACAGATAAGGGAAGGGGCAGAGGGATAGCAACTTAAATTGAATTTGTATTTCTACCATCATCAGTGCTGTCAAAGCCAACGGTTAACGAGGGGGAGTGACTCAGAGTCTCTGAAGGCAGAAAAAGATATTCTGTCTTCGGAAGCGCTCGATGGGGCACTGAGGAAATACAAGGCTTCTGGCCATGATGATACGCATTTGAGACGAAACTCAATCCCCTCTCCCTCTTCAAACAAAATCAAGCCGCCACAGCTTTAGATAAAAACCCTTATCTGATGCTTGCGTCCTTCCAGCCTTTTCGGATCTCGGAAATTGTGTCACTGAGATGCTTGTAGGAAGGGGTCAGAGGCCACAATCTCTCCTCCATTTCTCGACACTCAATAAAATAAACTCTTGAGGTCACCTGGGAAGGACCCCAGAGCCGGGCCTGACTCATCTTCTCTGAGCGAACCATGTCTGCCCAATCCCTATCCGGGAATCTGAGGTTTCGGTGGTAGTACTGAAAACCCACTGGGCAGGCTGCTGTATTCTAGATGCTGGGGGAGGACAGACTAATGAAGTGACACATTTCCTGCCCACAAAGAACTTCTACTCTTCTGAGGGAAATGGGCGTATGGATGTTTACAACTAGAGTAATGGTATTTATCTCCCTTCTTCCTAGACTGTGAGCCCCACGTGGGATAAGGACAGTGTCCAACCTGATAAAATTATATCTACCCCAACGCATAGAACAGTGCTTGACACAGAGTATTGATCAATCGTATTTATTAATAATAATAATAGTGGTATTTGTTAAGTGCTTACTTTGTGCCAGGCACTGTACTAAGTTTGGGGTAGATACAAGAAAATTGGGTTGGACACAGTCCCTGTTCCATGTGGGGCTCACAGTCTCACTCCCCATTTTACAGATGAGGGAACTGAAGCACAGAGAAGCAAAGTGACTTGCCCATGGTCACACAGCAGACAAGGGGTGGAGCCAAAATTAGAACCCATGACCTTGTCACTCCCAGGTCCGGGCTCTATCCACTACGCTATGCAGCTCTGACTATGTGCAGTACACTGTATTAAGGGCTTGGACGAGTCCAATCCAACAGAATTAGCTGACAGATTCCCTGCCCATAATGAGCTTACAGCCTAGAGGGAGAGACAGACATTAAAATGAATAAATACGTAATTTATAATATAGAATTTAAAGATATGAACTTAAGAGCTGTGGGATCGAGGATGGGGCGAATATCAAATGTCCAAATATGGAATGTCCCCTTCAAATACCAGATTGAAGTGCATAGAAGGTGAAGAAGGGAAAGTGAGGTGGGGAAAAGAGGATTAGTCATAAGTGCTTAATAAATTGCCAGCGTGAAGTAGAGTGTCCAGTCGATAGGGTCAACCTGATTTCTAATCCCAGCTCTGCCACTTGTCTGCTGTGTGATCTTGGGCAAATCACTTAACTTCTCTGTTAATCCTCAGTTATCTCATCTGTAAAATGGGGATTAAGACTATGAGCCCTATGTGGGACTGTGTCCAACCTGATTTGCTTGTATCCACCCAATGCTTAGTACAGTGCCTGGCACATAATAAGCACTTAACAAATACCACAGTTATTATTACTATTAATCAATCAATCAATCAATCGTATTTATTGAGCGCCTACTATGTGCAGAGCACTGCACTGTCTATTAGACACGAATAGAGGTCTCTGGCCTTCGGTGGATCAGGGAAAAAGCCCAGGAGGTGTTTGTGGCTGAGAATAGGTTTAGTTCCTCTACCCACCAGGGAGGTGGCCACTTGCGGCTGCCCCGTCACTGTAGAATGGGCAACCAGTTTGCCCACCTGCCTGCCCAGCTCTGACTGGAAAATCCCCAGGTTTGGGAATCTGGGTGCCCACTCTGCATAATAAATAAATTAACAGTGGCATTTGTGAAGTGCTTAGATTGTGAGCCCCATATAGGACAGGGACTATATTTGGAATAATTAGCATGTATCTACCCCGGAACATAGGCCCATAGGAAGAACTTAGCAAATAACAGAAAAAAATTTTTAAAAGGCTCCTCCCTCCAGGGTCTCTTCCTGACCAGAAGCCAAAGACCTGATCATGCTCAAAATGAAAACTGGAAGACAAGCAGTCTAAGCCTCCCCATTCTTCATTCCTGCAAAACTGCTGTCAGAAATTCCGCCCGCAGCATAACCTTGGGTTAAATCGGTGTTACCGTGACAGCCTTGGATCGTCAATGTTTGATTTTTGTCTCTGAAGATGTTTACCTATATATTTTTGAATCGCATTTTGCATCCTATTTGTGCACCTGGCATAAATAATGATCACTGTGGTATTTCTGAAACCCTTTACTATGTGCTAAGCACTGGGGGAAGATACAACATCATCAGATAATCAAAATAACCAGATTTCAGTTATGGCAACATGATCTGGTGGAAAGAGCACATGCCTGGGAGTCAGAGGATCTGGTTCTAATACCAACTCTGCCCACTTGACTACTGTGTGACTTTGGGCAAGTCACTTACCTTCCTTGTGCCTCAGTTTCCTCATCTGCAAAATGAGGATTCAATATCCATACACCCTCCTGCTTAGACTATGAGTCCCATGTGGGACAGGGACTGTGTCTGACCTGAATATTTTCTATTCACCCCAGGGTTTACTACAGTGCTTTGCACATAGTCAGTGCTTAATAAATACCATTACCATCGCCATCATTATCAGCCCCTCCATTACATGCACACTCTCCCACCTAAGCACTTCTGCGTCACCTAAACCCAAGGATAACGCATCCTTTCTAATCTCCTATCGCCCTTACATCCTACCTGTAATTAATTTTAGACTCCGTCTCCCCTGCTGATTCGTAAGTCCCCTTGAGGGCAGGGATCATGTCTGCTAACTCTACCGTACTTTCCCAAGTGCTTAGTACAGTGCTCTCCACAAAGTAGACTGTAAGCTCCTTGAGGGCTGGGATGTGACTATTAACTATATTGTACGTTCCCAAGAGCTCTGCACACAGTAAACTATAATTGCCTTGTGGGTAGGGAGCCTGGTTTTTTTTTAGTTCTATTGTATTCAATCCATTGCTTAACATCTCCTTTGCCTCAGTTTCCTCATCTGTAAAATGGGGATAAAGTAAGTGTTCTCCCTCCTACTTAGACCGCGGACCCCATGTGAGACAGGGACCTTTTCCGACCTGATTAATCTTGACTCTATCTCAGCGCTTAGTACAGTGTCTGGCCCACGGTAAACCCTTATGATTATTAGGGGCTGGAACTAGCCACCCTACCCTTCGCCCTGGCCCTTGAATCAGGCTCCAGGGAATTGCTCCACTCCTCCAATGCCAGCCTCCTCACTGTACCTCCACCTGGTCTATCTCACCGCCGACCTCTCACCCACTTCCTGCCTCTGGCCCGGAACGCCCTCCCTCCTCTTATCTGACAGACAATGACTCTCCCCTGCTTTGAAGCCTTATCAAAGCCACATCTCCTCCCAGAAGCCTTCCCTGAGTAAGCCCTCCTTTGCTCTTCTCCCACTCTCTTCCTCATCATCCTGACATGCTCCCTTTATTCATCCCCCCTCCTAGCCCCACAGTACTAGCATATATACCTGTAATGTATTTATGTCTAGCAGCCTTCTAGAATGTCAGCTCACTGTAAACAGGAATGTGTCTATTATATTGCTGTAGTGTACTCTTCAAGCGCTTAGTAAACTGCTGTGCACACAGTAAACCCTCAATAAATAATGATTGACTGACTGACAGACCATGATTGGTTTTGTCTCGTTGAGCTCTGACTGTGCCAGCTTCCTTGATAGTCTCCCACACATATTTACCTTCCCCACATATGTTGCTGGGGTGCTTTGGGTTTCTGGAACAGCCCTTCCGCTAAGCCCCACTATTTTATTCCATCTAGCGACCAGCAGGAGAGCTGATCAGTCGGCCAGGATTTATCTCTCCTAGACGCTTTTCCAGTGCCCCCTACCCAGTCAGTCAATCTGTCAATCGTACTTATTGAGTGCTTACTGCGTGCAGAGTGCTGTACTAAGCACTTGGGAAGGTGCAGTAGAACAATAAACAGACACATTCCCTGCCCTCAACAAGCTTACAGTCTAGAAGGAGAGAGCAGTCTAGAGCTGGTGATCTTTCGGTGCTAAGTCAGAAGGTGAGCCTCGGCATCCTTAGCTAAGGACGCTAAGTAGCGTGGCTTAAGTGGCTAGAGCCCGGGCCTGGGAGTCAGAAGGACCTGGGTTTTAATCCCAGTTCTGCCACATGTCTGTTGTGTGACCTTGGGTGAGTCACTTAACTTCTCTGGGCCTCAGTTACCTCATCGGTAAAGTGGGGATTGAGACTGTGAGCCCTATGTGGGACAGGGACTGTGTCCAACTGATTTGCTTGAATGCTCCCCAGCGATTAACAAAGTGCCTGGCACCTAGTAAGCTCTTAACAAATACTATTATTATTATTATTATTATTCTCACCCCAGCTCCGCCACTTGCCTGCTGTGTGACCATGGGCAAATCACTTCACTTCTCTGGGTCTCAGGTTGCTCAACTGTATAATGGGGATTCAACACTTGTTCTCCTTCTCACTTACACTCACACTCACTTACACTCTGGCCCATGTGGGCCAGAGACTGTGTCCAACCTGTTTGTCTTATATATTCCACAGTGCTACCCCAGCGCTTAGAATAGTGCTCGGCACATAGTAAGTGCTTAATGAATATCATCATTATTATATATAACTATATATAGCTCTAGAAACAAAGCTATAACTAGAGGATATAGACATATAACTATGATAGAGAGCTATATAACCATATATAACTCTAGATACATAACTATAACTACAGGCTGTAGACATATAACTTTGATACAGATATATAACTATATTTAGCTCTAGATACATAACTATAACTAGAGGATATAGACATAACTATGCTATAGATATATAATTATATATAGCTCCAGATACAGAACTATAACTAGAGGATATAGACATATAACTTTGATGTAGATATGCAACCATATATAGCTCTAGATACAGGACTATAACTAGAGGATCTAGATATAACTATGCTATAGATATATTACTATATATAGCTTTACAGACATAACTATATCTAAAGTACATAGACATATAACTTTGCTATGGATATATAAATACATATAACTCTAATTATAGAACTATAACTAAAGGGTATAGACATAACTATGCTATAGACATAATAATGATGGCATTTGTTAAGCGCTTACTATGTGCCAAGCATTGTTCTAAGCGCCAGGGTAGAAACAAGGTAATCAGATTGTCCCACGTGGGGCTCACAGACTTAATCCCCATTTTACAGTTGAGGTAACTGAGGCACAGAGAAGTGAAGTGATTTGCCCAAGGTCACACAGCTGAGAAGTGGTGGAGCTGGGAAAAGAACCCATGACCTCTCTCCCAAGCCCATGCTCTTTTCACTAAGCCATGCTGCTTCTATTAAGACTGTGAGCTCGTTGTTGGTTAAGGGACCGTCTCTATATGTTGCCAATTGGTACTTGCCAAGTGCTTAGTACACCGCTCTGCTCACAGTAAGCATTTATTGAATATGACTGAATGAATATAACTATAGCTCTAGATACATAGCTATATCTAGAGGATACAGATGTATAATTTTGATATAGATATATAACTGTATGTAGCTTTAGATACATAACTATAGATATAGACATATAACTTTGATATAGCTATATAATTATGTATTGCTCTAGATGCAAAGCCATATCTAGAAGCTATAGACATAAAACTTTGATATAGATATGTAACTATATATAACTATATACAGAACTATAGAGGATATAGACATAAGTGCTTATTTACAGTACTCTGAACACAGTAAGCACTCAGTAAATACAACTGAATGATGAATAACTATGCTATAGATACATAGCTCTAGATACAAAGCTATATCTAGAGGATATAGACATATAACTTTGTTACAGATAGATAACTATATATAGCTCTAGATACATGACTATAACTAGAAGATATAGACATAAAACTGAAAATTTCCTCATCACCTATGCATACAGTTCACTCCTTCATGCACTGTTGCATTTGCTACACACAATGCCTCAGGCCATTTGTGTTTCTCCCTCATTGGGTAGTGATCTTTCTAAGCAACTGTTCTCTGCGATCCAGCCCATGTCTGATGCTAGTGCCTGTCTTTAATGAAATTTCCCCATCTGCCCATAGCTATGCCACCTTGTTCGAAGTTCTGCTTCCTAGGATCCTTTCAGTGTTTCCATGCCTCAAACATATTTAGGATTCCTTCATTTAATTCATATTTGTTAAGCTCTTACTATGTGCCAGGCACTGTAGATAGGAGCAGATAATAATAATAATAATGATGGCATTTATTAAGGGCTTACTATGTGCAAAGCACTGGGGAGGTTACAAGGTGATTAGCTTGTCCTATGTGGGGCTCACAGTCTTAATCCCCCTTTTACAGATGAGGTAACTGAGGATCACAGAAGTGAAGTGACTCAACTGAAGTCACACAGCAGACAAGTGGCGGAGTCGGCATTTGAACAAATGACTTCTGACTCCAAAGCCCATGCTCTTTCCACTGAGCCATGCTGCAGATGGTCATTCATTGATTCAATCATATTTACTCAGCACTTACTGTGTACGGAGCACTGTACTAAGCACTTGGGAGACTACAATACAACAGTAAACAGACACATTTCCAGCTCACAATGAGCTTACAGTCTAGAGGGGGAGATAGATTTTAATATAAATAAATAAATTACAGATATGTAGATAAGTGCTGTAGGGCTGGGAGGGGGGAAGGAATAAAGGGAGCAAGTCGGGGTGATTCTAAAGGGAGTGGGAGAAGAGAAAAGGAGGGCTCAGTCAGGTAAGGCCCCTTGGAGGAAATGTGTCTTCAGGGAGGCTTTGAAGGGAAGGGAGAGTAACTGTCTGTTGATATGAAGAGGGAAGGCATTCCAGGCCAGAGGCAGGACGTGGGCGAGAAGTCAACGGCAAGAGAGCCGAGATCAAGGCACAGTGAGAAGGTTGGCATTGGCATTAGAGACGTGAAGTGTGCAGGCTGGGTTGTATTAAGAGAGAAGGAGGGAACAAGGTGATTAAGTGTACTGTAAGTACCGTGTTGGGCAGAATATACAGATAGGAATTGGACCCAGTCCCTGGCCTTCAGCAACAGAGTGAAGCTACAACATTTTGCAAGGTTCAGGCCAGACCTAAAGTCTGCAGCGTAACTGTAGTATCTTGTATCTACTCCAGCAACTAGTACAGCACCTGGCACATAGTAAGCTCATAACAAATACCATAATTATTACTATTAAGTCTTCTTTTCTGGTGAGAAGCAATGAACTCTCTACTGAGAACTTGGGATGGTACAATAAGGGTAGTAGACATTATCCCTGCCTTTAAGCAGTTTACAATCAGGCACAGCCACAACAATCTAGCTCACTATAACACATCTTCCCCGAATGGCTCCTCAGAGGAGAATAAACAAGAGCATAAATCTCATAAAGAGGCTCTACAGTGAGCTGAAATGTAAAATGCAAATCTGTAAAATGGGGATGAAGACTGTGAGCCTCTGTGACACAGGGACTGTGTCCAACATGATTAGCGTGTATCTTTCAAGGTCTCCTCCTCTGCCTCCCACTACCTATCTGTGGGTGTCCCTCAAGGGTCAGTTCTGGGCCGGCCCCCTGCTATTCTCCATCTACACCCACTCCCTTGGAGAAATCATTCACTCCCGTGGCTTGAGCTACCACCTCTAGGTGGATGATCCCCAAATGTATATCTCTAGCCCTGATCTCTCTCCCTCTCTGCAGTCTTACATTTCCTCCTGACTTCAAGATAACTCCAATTACATGTTCTCCCATCACTTCAAGCTTAATACGTCTAAAACAGAACTTATCTTCCCAACCAAACCGTGACCTCCCCTTGACTTTCCTGTCACCATAGAGAGCACCACCATCCTTCCTGTCTCACGAACCAGTAACCTTGGTATTATCCTTGACTCCTCTCTCTCATTCAACCCATATATTTGATCCATAACTAAATCCTGTTGGTTCCACATTCACAATATCGCCAAAATCTGCCCTTTCCTCCCCATCCAAACCACTACCATCATAATGCAATCACTCATCCTATCCCACCTGGATTACTGCATTAGCCTCCTTGCTGGCCTCCCAGCCTCCTGTCTCCAGGTCAGTCCATATTTCACTCTGCTGTTCAGATCATTTTTCTGTAAAGACGTTCGGGACATGCCTCCCCACTCCTCAAAAAACTCCAAGTGATTGTCCAGCCACCTCTGAATCAAACAAAAACACCTCACCATTAGCTTCAAAGCACTTAATCCCCTTGCCCACTCCTACCTCACCTCACTACCCTCCTACTATAACCCAGCCCACACACTTGGCTCCTCTAATGCTAACCTTCTCACTGTGTCTCAATTTAATCTCTCGCCGCTGACCCCTCATCCACATCCTGCCTTTGGCCCAGAACACCCACCCTCTTCAAATCTGACAGACAATTACTCTCCCCTGCTCCTTCAAAGCCTTATTGAAGGCACATTTCCTCCAAGAAGTCTTCCCTGACTGAGCCGTCCTTTCCTCTTCACTCACTCTCTTCTGCATCATTCTCACTTGCTCCTTTTTATTCATTCCCCCTCCCAGTCCTAAAGCACTTAGGTACATATCTGTAATTCATTTATTTGTATTAATGTCTGTTTCCTCATCTAGACCGTAAACTCGTTGTGGGCAGACAATATGTCAGTTTATTGTTATATTGTACTCTTCCAAGTGCTTAGTACAGTGCTCTGCACACAGTTAGTGCTCAATAGATACCATTGACTATCTTCACAGCTAGGGAAACTGAGGCCCAAAGAGGTTAAGTGACTTGTCTCAGGTTATACAGTCAGAACAGGGGGAGAGCTAGGAGCAGAAGCCAGATGTTAGAATAGCCTGTCTGCTGCCCTTTCCACTAATCATACATGCTCATCCAGTGCTTGGCACATAGTTAGTGCTTAACAAATACCATCCCACGCCTAGACCCTGGGTAGTTCTGTTTTGTTTTTATTTTTTTGTTCATTTGTTTGTTTTCCTTGGATAGCACTGCACTTGTTCCTACTGGAACTCGATCTACTTGTCAAACACATCCTGTCGAAATCTGTTTCTGCCTTATCCCAGCAAAATCCTTCTATTTATGTAGGGCTTTTCTTCCAAAGCTCTTGAAATCTATCACAGCGTTATGCCACTTATCTTTATTACACTTCTATGGGATTTGTTGGGGAAGGAGAGAGGGAAAGAGAGGGATGGGGGAGAGGGAGAGAGTGAGGTAGAAAAGATGGAGAGAAGAGGGGGAGAAAAGGCAAGGGGAGAAAGGAAGAGATGGGGGTATAAAAGGTGGAGGGAGAGAGGACTGTAAGCTCCTCCTCTAGACTGTAAGCTCCTTGTGGGCAGGGATTATCTTTGTTGCTGAATTGTACTTTCCAAGCACTTAGTACAGTGCTCTGCACACAGTAAATGCTCAATAAATGCAATTGAATGAATGTGTCTGTTTATTGTTATATTGTACTCTCCCAAGTTCTTAGTACAGTGCTCTGCACAAAGTAAGCACTCAATAAATACGATTGACTGAAAGGGTCGAAAAAGGAGAGGGGGAAGGAGAGGAAGAGGAGGGCGGGGGGGAGAAAAGGAGAGAGGAGAAAGGGAGAGATGGAGGTAGAAAAGGTGGATCTGGAGGGGGAAAAGGGGCAAAGGGGGCAAAAAGGAGAGGGGGAAGGAGAGGGGGAAGGAGAGGAAGAGAAGAGAAGGGAGAAAGAGAGGGCAGAAGAGGAGGAGTGGAAGAGAGAGAGAAAATGAACTTTGGTGTCGTTCCCATTTTATAAATAGTCGGAGCTGAGGTATGAAGACCTATGTGGCCGAAGGAGATGAAAATAAAGCCAGTTCATGACTTCCATAACAGTGCCCATCCCACTGGGCACAATGCCCAGTGCTCCTTCCCACGGGTTTCCCCAAGACGACATTCCGTCTTGAAGATTCAGGAGCCGTGGGAGAGTTTCAGCTCCTCACATTTGCCACCAGTTAGTCCTGACTTTCCCCAACTTTTCCTCTTTGAAATGAAATACTTTTTTCTCTCCCTTCTTGCAGCATTTGATTAAATTCTGGGAGTTTCCCAGGGGGAAGGGCCAGCTGACCTGGTGGGAAACTGGGGGTTTTAGACAAGCGATTTTTGAGTGGGAGGACAGACGTAAGCCAACGCCACCTGTGTCCCGATCACCGAGAGTCTCAAAATTCCAGTTCGCAGGTCACCACCGCTTTGGAATTAATTCTGTTCTGGGTATAAATCAGGTCAAGAAGGTTAATGAAACCAGAGAAAGATCCAAACTTGAGAAATAACACCTTCAGATCTTTGTTGTAGTTCAAAGAGTTCCATGTGTGGGGTGGTTTGGGTGGGTGTTTTGTGCAAATCCTTGGTGTTTCTCCCCCACAGAAAACGGAAGTTCCTCAATGATGAGTTCCCACAACTGAGGGGTTAGAATGAATACAGCAGGTCAAATCAAGTGTTTTGTTTGAATTTCCTTCTTTTTACCTTTAGTGTACAAGGGGCAAGGGACTTGAATTTATTGATTTGTGGTTAAGTTTTTGGTATAATGGGCAGTTTAATGAGAAAGTAATAATAATGATGAGAAACTAATAATAATTACATATTTATTACTCTATTTATTTATTTATTTATTTATTTATTTTACTTGTACATTTCTATCCTACTTATTTTATTTTGTTGGTATGTTTGGTTCTGTTCTCTGTCTCCCCCTTTTAGACTGTGAGCCCACTGTTGGGTAGGGACTGTCTCTATGTGATGCCAATTTGTACTTCCCAAGCGCTTAGTACAGTGCTCTGCACATAGTAAGCGCTCAATAAATACGATTGATTGATTGATTGATTGATTGATTACTACTACTACTAATAATAATGGCACTTATTAAGCACTTACTATGTGCAAAGCACTGTTCTAAGCACTGGAATAAACTAATAGAATAAACAAACTTGCAGAGAAACATCTAAAGCAGCCATGAGAACCTGAAGACAAAAAGAACTGACTCCTTTAGGAAACCAGGAAGATAGGAAACTTTCGACATCTCTTCCAAACGGGAGCCAAGAAGTGCCAATTACCAATCAATCAAGTAGTGTGGCCTAGTGGGTAGAGCCCGGGCCTACGAGTCAGGGGTCCTGGATTCTAATCCCAGCTCTGCCATTTGAATGCTGTGTGACCTTGGGCAATTCATCTATCTTCTCTGTGCCTCAGTTACCTTATCTGTAAAAGGGGGATTCAGACTGTGAGCCCCATGTGGGACATGGACTGCATCAAACCTGATTATCTTGTATCTACCCCAGTGCTTAGTACCGTGCCTAACACATAGTAAGCACTTGACAAACACCATTAAAACATCTCATGGTACATTTCCCTTTGGCTTGGAAAGTACAATAAAAGCACCAACACATTGCCTGCCTACAAGAATCTTATCCTCAGAGCGGGAAAACAGACATAAATGTATTTCCAAGGAGTGGAGTCAGAATGAAGTGGCTATTTAGTTGACTATCAGATTGCTGATGATGGGGTATCAATTAATCAATGGCATTTATTGAGTGCTTACTGTCTGCAGAGCACTGTAGTAAGCACTTGGGAGAGTACAAAGAGTTGGTTGATATGATCCCTGCCCACAGGAAGTTTCAGTCAATCAATCAATGGTATTTATTGTGTGCTTAGTATGTGCAGAGCATTGTAGTAAGCACTTGAGAGAGGACAACACAACAGTGTTGGTAGCCACGTCCTCTGCCCACAACAAGCTTATAGCCTAGCTCCTGTCAGTCCCACCTTCACAGCATCGCTAAAATCTGCCTTTTCCTCTCCGTCCAAACTGCTACCACTTTAATCCTATTAGTAGTATCCTATTACTCATCCTATCCCGCCTGGATTACTGCAGTACTGACCTCCCAGCCTCCTGTCTCTCCGCACTCCAGTTCATACTGCACTCTGCTGCCCAGTTCATTTTTCTACAAAGATGTTCAGGACAGGTTACCCCGTTCCTCCAAAAACTCTATTTGTTGTCCATCCACCTCCGCATCTAACAAAAACTCCTCACCACTGACTTTAAGGCACTCCATCACCTCACCCCCTCCTACTTCTCTTTGCTTCCCTCTTTCTACAACCCAGCCCATACACTTTGCTCCCCTGGGGCCAACCTTCTCGCTGTGCCTCCAACTTTCCTGTCTCTCCAGGGACCCTTTGCTAACGTCCTGCCTCCGGCCTGAAATATCCTCTCTCCTCAAATCCGATAGACAATTACTTTCCCTTATTTCAAAGCCTTCCCAAGAGGCCTTCCCAGATAAGCCCCGCCTTATAAAGGTGAATAAAGGGAGCAAGTGAGGGTAATGAAGAAGAGAGTGGGAGAAGAGGAAAGGAGGACCAAGTCAGGGAAGTGCTCTTGGAGGAGATGTGCCTTCAATAAAGCTTTGGAAAGGGGGAGAGTCGTTGTCTGTCAAATATAAAGAGGGGTGGACGTTTTATAGCCAGAGGCAAGACGTGGGTGAGAGGTTGGCAGCAAGAAAGAAGAGACTGAGATGCAGTGAGAAGATTGGCATTAGAGGAGCAAAGTATGCAGGCTGGATTGTAGTTGGGGAGTAGAGAGGTGAGGTAGGAGGGGGCAAGTTGATTGCGTGCTTTAAAGTCACTGGTAAGGATGGTAAGGTCTGGGGCAGCATTCCAGTTGTGCTGGAGTTTCCAGTTGAGTAGTTTGCTGGTCTCTTTTCATGGAAGCCGATGGCCCCCTGAAAATCACGAGCTGGCCTCCTCCTCCTTACAATTTCAAGCCACTCTTTCATCTCCCATAATTGTTTGGAAAATTACTCCGGAATACACCAAAATCGTTTAATGTAATATATTCCATTTCATAATGACTGGGTTTTTTTTCACTTAGCCGTCAGAGGCGGAAAGAAAGCTCAGCTTCTCTTCCTGAATATATCACCGGCTTTTGTTTGGAATTGGATTTTATGAGGGGGGAGGCGAAGAAGAAGAAATATTTTTATCGTTTCTTCTTCTTCAGTGAGGCGCTGCTTAGAGCTCACTGAAATCTCTCCTGCATTCAGGCAGATTGCAGACAAAATTCTAGGGAAAATAGTGAAAGTGATAAATAAACATGTTCTTTTTGTGGGGATGGAGATTATTACTGCTCCCATTTGCAACTCGCATCTCCCATGCTTTTTATCGCTTTTCTGAAAGCAATATGCCAACTCCCATCTTACATTGTTCAATTCTCTTCCCTCCACCTGCCTCCACCCACATCACTTCCCACTCATTTAAATATCACCACGAACCAGGCCCATGATCTGTCTCAGGAAGAGAATGAACACCGGCTGAGTGCTTTCTTTTTTTTCCCCATGAGGCTGTATTGTTGTTGTTTTTTTTATAGCAACTCCAGTTCTGATGCTGTTGGGTTTTTTTTTCCTTCGTCCTCTGTTTTTTTATAGAATTGAACATATTTTGTTTTCTCTCTGATGAAAGGTGCCAGGTTAGAGATTTGAATTTCTTTCTCCACTTCCTTTCCCTTAATCCCTCTCCCTTCTCCTACAGACAGCTCTCTTAAACTGCCCTCCCATTCACCCCCATTCTACTCATTCCCATTCTCTCACTCCCCTGTTCCCTCCCCGACTGCCAGGGAGAGATGAAGAGATCGTCTCCAAAACTGGGAGGTTTGGCTCTCACCTCTCAAGCCAACCTACTCTCCGTGCCTTCCCCCACCAAACCCCTTGGTGACACCCTCCATCCTCCCTGGGCAGCACCTGTGATGGGCAGCAGCAGCATGGGAGAGAGTCAAGGGTGGAAACTCAAGTTTACTGTGCGGAAGGGGGCAATGGTAAACCGCTTCCGTACTTTTACCAAGAAAACTCTATGGATACATTACCAGAACGATTGCTGATGGAGGTGGGGTGTTCTGGGAGAGGTGTATCCATGACGTAGATATGAGTCGGGGATGACGATGGCAAAAGACAAGATTTCTTGAGCACTTCCTATGTGCCAGGCATGGTACTAAGCGTTGGAAGATACAAGGAAATCAGGTTGGGTACAGTCCCTGTTCCACATAATAATAATAAAAATAATTGTGGTATTTGTTAAGTACTTACTATGTGCTAGGCACCGTACTAAGCGCTGGGGTGGATACAAGCAAATTGGGTTGGACACAGTCCTTGTCCCATGTGGGGCTCACAGTTTTAATTCCCATTTTCCAGATGAGGTAACTGAGGCAGAGAGAAGTGAAGTGACTTTCCCAAGGTCACACAGCAGACAAGTGGCAAAGCTGGGATTAGAACCCAGGTCCTTCTGACTTCGAGGCCCAGGCTCTAGCCACTAGGCCATGACTGCCCCTGCAGAGTGGAGAGGTTGAAAGGGTGAATTAAGCACTGAGGTAGAAGATATTATCCCTGCCTTCGATAAGCTTCTAGGAGCTGACAGTCTCATGGGAAAAACAGATGTGAACTAATTTACAGCTAGGAGAAATTTGGGTTTGAATAGCAGAGTAAGTACAGTGATAGGTACAAAAGTTTAATGGGGGGATTTGGGTGGATAAGTGCTGAGGTGGTAGTTGAATGGATTTAACCTGAGAAGCAAAATGAATCAGGGAAGGCTTCCAAGAGGAGGTGGGGTTTCAGAAGGGCTTTAAAGACGGAAAGAGCCGTGGCTGGTGGAAGTGAATGGGAAGGGAGTCCCAGGCAAGAGGGAGGGTGTGAGCCAGGGGTCGGAGGCTGGAGGGTCAAGAGTGAGGCACAGTGAGAAGGGGATCTTGGGAGGAATGAGAGTGAGAGCTGGGGTGAAGTGGGAGAAGAGAGTGCATAAGTAGAGGGAGAATGCTACTGAGTGCCTTAAAATTGATGGTCAGGCATTTCTGTTTGATACACAGGGAATGAGTAACTGTGGAAGATTTTTGAGGAGGAGAAAACATGGGCAAAACAACTTTTTAGAAAGGTGATCTAGGAAGCAGGGTGTAGTGTGAATCAGAGAAGAGGATCAAGGAAACAGGTCCAAAAGCAGTGTGGCTTAGTGGGAAGAGCATGGGTCTCAAGAGTCAGGGGACCTGGGCTCTAATCCTGATTCACCACTTGCCCACTGTGTGACCTTAGGCAAGTCACTTCAATTCTCTGGGCCTCAGGCTCCTCATCTGTAAAATGGAAATTCAATTCAATTAATCAATCAGTGGTATTTATTGATCATTTACTATGTGCAGAGTACTATACTAAGCGCTTGGGAGAGTGCAATATAACAGAAATAGCAGATAGGCTACCTGTCCACCCTGTTCTTTCCTCCCCTTAAACTGGGAGCCCCAAGTAGGACAGGGACTGTGTCCAATCTGATTATCTACTCATCGCTTAGTACAGAGTTTGGAGACTAGCAAAGGCTTAATAAATTCCCGTGTTATTACCATTTGGTCTGAGACCCTCAGAGGTGTTTCTAAATCCATCTGAGAGTGGGCCAATTCCTCTTTCTCCAAGTCATCACTTCTTCCATTCTCCCATTAAAGCAATCCACTGGGGAAGAGGAGGAAAATAGGAAGAAATAAAGAGCTAAAGGAGTGAGGCTGTTGGCAGTCAGATTCTGTTGCTAGGGAAACCACTTCCTTGGTTACCCCATATCCCATTTGTCTTTGCATCTGGCTTCTGCCACCTCTCCCTCATGCCACCAGAGGGAAATGAGAAAACTAAAGGTGAGAGAGAGAAAATGCCAATTTTTATTTCTTAATGGTATTTGTTAAGAGCTTACTGCATGCCAGGCACCTTACTATGTGCTGGGGTGAGACACAAGTTAATCGGGTTGGACAAAGTCCATGTCCCAGGGGGGCTCACAGTCTTAATCCCCATTTTACAGAGGTGGTAACTGAGGCCTAGAGATGTGAAGTAACTCACCGAAGGTCACTCAGCAAATGGAGGAGCAGGATTAGAACCCAGGTCCTTTTGACTCCCAGGCCCTGGCTCTATCCATTATGCCACGAGGACTAAGCCCAGGGCTCCTGCTTCCCAAAGCAGGCTCATTCCTCTGGCCTTCTGCAGGGGTCTGGAGGGGACAGTAGGCAAAGCAGCAGAAGTGGGGGGGCAGGTGGAGGTGATTTCCAGTTTCCTTTCAACCCGTCGTTTCCCGGAGAACAACCAGGAAGTTTGCCTGCAATTTCCTCCCACCAGCGATCCCACAGCCCCCAGATCTCCCAATCCTTAAAGCGCTCCTAAAATCCCACCTTCTCTAGCCAGTTTTCCCCTATTAGCTCCCAACTCCCCGAGGCGGAGGAATAGCTGTTGTACTTATTAAGTGCTTAATCTGTACAAAGCACTGTCCTTGGTGTTGGGAAGGAGATGCATGGAGGAGAGATAGAAACGTTTCCTGTGTTTATCCCTGGAGATTACAGTCTAGATTTGCTTGAATGCTAATGTTGCCTGCAGAGAAATCCACTGGATTTGAATAGCAGAGTAAGTACAGTGATAGGTACAAAAGTTTAATGGGGGGATTTGGGTGGATAAGTGCTGAGGTGGTAGTTGAATGGATTTAACCTGAGAAGCAAAATGAATCAGGGAAGGCTTCCAAGAGGAGGTGGAACACAGTGGACCTGGGTTAAAGTACATTTGCTACAGCTTCCCCAGGTGAACTAGACTGAAGCTTTTTGTCGGCAGGGAATGTGTCTGTTTATTATTCTGTTGTACTCTCCCAAGCACTTAATACAGTGCTCTGCCCACAGGAAGACCTCCATAAATACAACTGAAGGAATGAAGAAGAGATGAAAAATTGTGGATAGGATAGAAAATGGCAGTGCATGGGTATGTAAGCGCCTCCTTCCTTCATGACATCTCTACTTGGATGTCCCTCCAACACCTCAAACATAACCTGACTAATGCAGAACTCCTCATCTTCCCACCCAAACTCTCTCTTCTCCCATCTTTCCCATCACAGTAGACAACATTATTACCCTCCTTGTCTCACAAGCCCACGATCTTGGCATTTTCCTTGACTCATCTCTTTCATTCAACCCACATATTCAAACGATCACCAAATCCTATTGGTTCTATGTCCACAACATTGAAAAAATCCACCCTTTCCTCTCCGTCCGAACTGTTACTATGTCGATCCAAGCACTTGCCCTACCCTGCCCTGAGTATAGCATAAGCCTCTGGGAGATCTGGGAGATCTCCCTGCCTCTCCAGTCTATATTTCACCCTGATGCCCAGATCATTTTTCTAAAAAAAAAAAAAAATTCAGTCCACATTTCCCCACTCGTAAAGAACTCCCAGTTGTTGCCCATCTACCTCCACATCACACAGAAACTCCTCACAGTTGGCTTTAAAGAATTAAGTCAGCTCTTTCCTTTCCTAGATTTACATCCCTGCTCTCCTATTACAGCCCAACCCACACGCTTTGTTCCTCTATCAACCTACTCATTGTATTTCCATCTCATCTATCGAATCACAGATTCCTTGCCCATGTCCTGCCTCTGGCCTGAAGCACGCTCCACCTTCCTTTACCCTAGACTATCACTCTCCTCACCTTCAAAGCCTTCTGGAATGTAGTGAGCACTTTACAAATACCATTTAAAGAATATTAGTAAGAGGAGTTTTAAGCACTTGATATTCACCTCGGCCTCAAAGCATTTATGTCCGTATCCATAATTTCTTTTATTATCTGTCACCCCTTCTAGACAGTAAACTTTGTTGTGGGCAGGGAACTTGTCTACCAACTTTGTTGTATTGCACTTTCCCAAGAGCTTAGCACTGTGTCCCTCACCCAGTAAACCCTCATTAAATACCAAATCAACTTGGACCTCAAAAACCATGAGTTCTTCCCTTCCCTGTCGACTCCTCGAGCCCCCACCTCCTCGGATTTTCGAGACCAAGTGAATCTGCCTTCCGAATATTGTTTGCCATTTAATGTAGAAATGTTAAGCCTCAGTAACTTAATGACAGGAAGAGATAATGTGGTCATATGCATCTGCTGGATAGACATTTCATGATCTTAATGAAATTACTAAAGTGAAGAATTGGCTAAATCTGCTACTCTTGGTATTTTTGGACCCAATTACAAGTAAAGCTGAAAGCAAATAGAGACACAGATCACAGAACAGACAAATGGTGGAGCCGGGATTAGAACCCAGGTCCTTCTGACTCCCAGGCCCGAGCTCTGTCCACTAGGCCACACTGTTTCCCTTTAGTTAATTAAAGGCCCATCCTGGAGCTTCCAGAAGAGATACACCATATGGGAGATGGGTGTTGGGAGAGGAGGAGATCTCGGATACTGCTGCCTGGAGAAGCCATTTGCCCACTTAGAAAGATTATGTTGCCAACTTGTACTTCCCAAGCGCTTAGTACAGTGCTCTGCACACAGTAAACACTCAATAAATACAATTGAATGAATGGAGGGAGCCTTATTGAGCACTTACTGTGTGCAGAGCACTGTACTAAGCGCTTGGGAAGTACAAGTTGGCAAACATAAGTTGGCATACCTGTTCCCAGGGATTCAGCTACCCTCCGCCCCCACAAGACGGCTGGCCCCAATCTCTCCCGTCACCTCAGAAATGGCCCGTTTCCTCTCTCCTCCAATGCAGTGCCCTATGGATACCCCACTGGCACCTAGAGAGGGAAAAACTGAACTCCCTTCCCTCCCAACTCACCCCTCCCCTCATCCCAAGGGCCTGGGCATTAGGAGGACCAGTATTCTAATTCCGGCTCCACCACTTGTCTGCAGTGTGAACTTGAGCAAGTCACTTCACTTCTCTGTGCCTCAGTTACCTCATCTGTAAAATGGGGATTAAGATGGTGAGCCCCATGAGGGACAGGGACTGCGTCCAACCTGATTGGCTTGCTTCTACCCCAGCGCTAAGAATGGTGCTCCGAACATAGTAAGCACTTAACAAATAGTACTATTATTATTATTATCCCGCCATCTCAGTTTTCCATCATAGCTGACCACGCCATCATACCTCCCATCCCAGAAGCCCTGACCCTTGTGATCATCCTTGACTTTCAACTCGTCTATCTGGTGTGTCACTAAATCCCGTCAGCTCTCTGCCCACAACCTTTCCCAGTTTCCTCATCCAAGTAATAATAATAATCGTGGTACTTGTTAAGCTCTTACTATGTGCCAAGCATTGTTCTAAGCACTGGGGTAAATATAAGTTAATAAGTTGGATGCAGTCCCTGTCCCACATGGGGCTCACACTCTTAATCCCCATTTTACAGATGAGGTAACCGAGACCTAGAGAAGTGTAGTGACTTGCCCAAAGTCACCCAGCAGACAAGTGGCAGAGCCGGGATTAGAATCACACACAAGGTTTTAACATCTGGATCTGTCCTGGGTCTGTCCCTCCCAGCCTGTTCTCTGTGCTCCGTGACCACTGCATCCTCCAGAACCTGACCACTTCTAAGAACCCAGCTGACCAGTGCAAAAAGCTTTGACCCTGGGTGTTCCCTGCTGGAAGTAATTAACAGGACCCGCTGCAGTAGCAGAAAGGTCAGAAAAAACAGAAACCATAGAAATCTATTTTTAATTTAGCTTCAATCATGAAGTTCCTCCAAAAGAAATTTTTTGGTGTGCCCAGGGAAGAAACTCAGAATGTCCACTTTGGGGGATTATTCACAGACAGACACTCACACACACACATATACACACACATATACACACACACAGTCTGCACCCCACACCTCTTCCCCCACTCCGTGGAGCTGCAGAGACCCTCCTCTACCTCCACCAAAGATGGGCCTGTACTTGTGAGCGATAGCATTTTGGCAGGGAAACCTATTGCTCACGGTAGCGTCTGGCCCCTCTATCACTGGCGATTCGGGCGAGCTGGCTCAGACGCCGCCAATTAAGAAGAGAAAGGGATTTGCGTGCTTAGTGGGGGTGGCTGGCACTGAGCCATCTGCACCCTATGGCCCCGTCCTGCTCTCCTCAGCAGCCTGCAAGGCCAAAAGCCTTGTAAGGAGGATGGGTGGGGTCTGGAGTTACAGAGCAAAAGATCACTGAGGCTTCTGGGATCAATCAATCGTATTTATTGAGCGCTTACTATGTGCAGGGTACTATACTAGGCGCTTGGGAGAATACAATAAGAGTACAACTTGGGAGAGTGTCTGTTCTATTGTTACATTGTCCTCTCCCAAGCACTCAGGACAGTGCTCTGCACACTGTAAACACTCAATAAATATGACTGAATGACTGATGACTGACTACAATAGAATTAGCAGACACATTCCCTGCTCAAAATGAGCTTACGGTCAAGAGCAAAAGACATATATAATAGCCACTCCTGTTCCCTCACCCCTTGGTTAGTAGGCTACTCAGAGCAAGTTTTGGGGAGGGGGTGGTCTTTTCCATAAATCCCACCCCCATTAAGGGACAAACCTTCCCACATACTAAGCCCATCTCCACCCACCCACCACTATCTGTGATCTAGTGTGAAGCAATCAATCAGTCAGTGGTATTTATGGAGTGCTTACTGCGAGCACAAAGAGCTTACAGATCAGAGGGCCCTAGTGTGGCCCAGTGGATAGCACCCGGGTTTGGGAGTCAGGGGAACTGAGTTCTAATCCTGGCTCTTCTACTTGCCTACTGGGTGTTAGCGTCCTCCTCTGTAAAGTGGGGATTCAAAACCTGTGCCCCCTCCCTTTTAGATTGTCAACCCCATATGGGTCAGGGACAGTGTTGGATGCAATGTATAGTTTATGTACCCCGGCACTTGGCATATAGTAAGCGCCTAACAAATACAATTATTATTATTACACCCTTGGAGGGGCCCAGTTGCTCTTCCTGCCCCTACACCCAACCAGAGAAACCAAGAGGAGAGAAGCTCATTGTGGGAAGGGAACATATCTTCCCTCACTATTGCACTGTTCTCTCATGAGCACTTAGTACAGCGCTCTGCTCATAATAAGCACTCAAAACCATTGACTGATTGACTGAGAGACTGGGAAATCACAGGATTGCATCTTAGAATCTCCAGAAAACAAATCATTTAATGACGGTGTTAACCTGAGGAGAGTTCCAGCACTGCAAATGAAGAAAAGCGGATGAGATTTCTCTCCTCCTGGCATGCTGGGGCTCCCAGAGAGCTATAACCGCACTTCCTGGGGAGGGAAAAACCCTCCCCATTCATTTCCTAACGGAAGAATTAAAATCATTCTAGGTAACGCTTTACAAAACACAGCCTCACCCATTTTCTGATGAGTCTGTTGAGGTCTCTACACCCAGGAACCGAAGGAGAGAAATGAGTTGCGGAGGGAGGGGTAAACCCTTCTTCATCCCCCACCCTCACCCCTCCATTTGGGGTTCTAGTCTTCCAGGTGCCTAAGGGGGGGTCCACAGACTGGTTTAGAAAAATATATTTCTTTCCAATTTGCCTCACTTCCTTCACACCATCCTCACTTTCTCTACACCGACAGCGAGAGTTCAGAGCGGAGCGGGAGGAGACTCTGACTACCTCGCAGACGCAAGTATGGCTTTTGCAGCTACATCTGGGGGAGACGGGATGTCTGCCGGGGTCTGAGGAACCCAAAGGCCTTGGGCTGGCCGAGGGGAGACACGAGTTAGGGAAAGGGCTGATTGTGGCCCCAAGGACCCACACTCAGCTCTGAAGAAAGCTGTCCTTGTCCACGGGCGATGGACTCAATTGCACAGAATTCCTTTGGCTTTTTTGTTGTTGCTGTTGCCCACAGAGGGGAGAAGCTTTGATCCCGAAACCCCTCCAGGAAGCAGGGACGCCCCCCAAGCCCTCCCCATAAAGACACAGCGCACATGAGGCTGAGCGGGTGGGGACGGAGATTAGATTTGTGGCAGCAGCAGGAAAGGGGAGAATTTGAAGGGATTCTGAAAGGGCCTGGGCCGAGGCAGAGGGGATGGAGATACAGGGAGAATTTGAAGGGATTCTGAAAGGGCCCAAAACTCACCTTCACGAGCCAGAAGCCTCCCGAGCTGATCCTGAGGGCTGCGGAACATATGAGGAATCCCAAATTGACGGCAGAGACAGCCTTGTGGCTTGGGATCGAAAGCTGCAATAGATTCATATGATCTAGACTGTAGGCTCGCTGTGGCCCAGGGACCTTCTACCAACTCTACTGTATTGGACTCCCCCTAATGCTTAGTACAGTGCTCTGCACAAAGTAATAATAATAATACTGATGGCATTTGTTAAGCACTTACTATGTACAAAGCATTGTTCTAAGTGCTGGGGATGATACAAGCTGATCAGGTTCTCCCACATTGGGCTCACAAGTAAGTGCTAGATCAATAGAAGCAGAAGCGTGGCTTTGTGGAAAAAAGCACAGGTCTGGGAGTAAGAAGATCAGGGCCCTAATCCCCACTCCACCACTCACTTTTCTGCTGTGTGACCATGGACAAGTCACTTCATTTCTCTGGGCCTCAGTTTCCTCATCTGTAAAACGGGGATTAACATTATGAGCCCAATGTGGGATAGTGACTGTGTCCAACGCGACTACCTTGTAACTATCCAGCGTTCGTGCCCAGCACAAAGTAGCCACTTAAACAAATGTCACAATTGTTAGTATTATTAGGCCTGGGAGTCAGGAGACCAGGGTCATGATCCTAGCTCTGCCACTTGCCTGTTGTGTGATCTAAGGCAAGTCGCTAAGTTTCTCTGGGCCTCAGTTTCCTTATCTGAAAGCAGCACGGCCTAGTGGACAGAGCATGATCCTGGAAGTCAGAAGGACCTGGGTTCTAATTCTGGCTACGCCACTTATCTATGGGGCAAGTCACTTATCTCCTCCATGCCTCAGTTACCTCATTTGTAAAATGGGAATTAAGACTGTGAGACCCATGTAGGACGTGGACTGCGTCCAAACTGATTAGCTTGTATCTATCCCAGCGCTTAGAGTGCCTGGCACATAATAAATGCTTAATAAATACCAGGCCAAAAAAAAATAGAGATTCAATGTTCTCCCTCTGCTGAAATCTATTCAGGTTTTGCTCTGGTCCTGACTGGACTACATAGCTAGTAGTGAAGATAATAAGAAAATAATAATGCTGGAATCTGGACAGTGTAGAGATGAATAAGCCAGATATGTCTTGGTAGCTTTACGATGGTCTCAGCTTTCTCCTCTCTACCTCTGGGCCTCTCTTTTTCACTGTCTCCAGCTCGTCCTTTGTCCTCTGTTTCTCGAGCTCAATACTGGGTCAGAGTTTTGATCCAACCTGATGATTCTAAGACTTTAGGGGTTATAAATCTCAGCTCAGAAGCCCAGGTTTAAGGAGGTGCCACATGAGAAAGTGGGCATCTGGGATATTTTCAGTTAGGGGAAAGGCAAGTGACCTAATAGAGCTCTGAATTTAATTGGCGCATTTGTTTAACACTTACTCCGTGCCTGGCACTGTGTTAGGCGCTCACAGTCTAAGAAGAAGCAAGGATGGGTATGGAATCTCCATTTTACAGAAGAGGAAACCAAGACCCAGACAAGTGAAGTGACTTACCCTGGGTCACCCAGCAGGTGAGTGGAGGAGGTTCGATTAGAACCCAGGTCCCCGCCTCCCAGGCCCGAGCTGTTCCTCTAGGCCACGCTGCTTCTCCCTCTCCAAGTTGCAGATCGGTCCAGGGTGAGTGGTCTTGCCTGGAACTCGGTGGCGTGGGAGTTAGCTGCGAATGGGCCAGTGATCCTTGGTTGCACATCCAGCCCCCGCCTCAGAATGCAGAGACCGCTTGGCCTATTTTCTGCTTCCCCCTGAACCCCAAAATGCGGAAGAGCCAAGGTGGAGAAGTGGAGGCTGAAATTCAGGCATCGTAGTGTTCCTCTAGTGCCTCAGGCTGCAGGGGAAGGAAGCCATTAAAGGGGATCTCAATTTGGGAAAGAACCTGAGGCCTCAGGTGGGAGTCCTCTCCGGGAGGCTGGAAGCCAGGGGCCAGGGAAGGGACACGCTCACAGGGCTTTGAATGCTTAGCCCTTCAAGCCCAGGACGAATGTATCTGTGAGGGGGAGCCTTTCTAATCAGGCCCTCCCCTCCCCTCCCTGTATGATGGCGGCAGCAGCTTCTTCCTCCGGGTGAGCTTCAAGAGAGGAAGAGAAGAATCAGCCAAGAATCCACCCCAGGCCGGCCCCCAGGGAGGTTCGTGCACCGTGGCAAAGTTGTGGTTTCTCTGGTTAGGGGCTGCGGGGTGATCTCTGAAAAATGTGGAGGACAGAAGGTGGGGGTTGAGGGGCGGGGAGGGGTGCCTGGCAAGTCCCTGAGTTGGGAATTGGTCTCAACCAGGTGACACCCTCCCTGGACTGCTCCATCTTTCTCATGCAGGAAACACATCAGCAGCAGAACGGTTACCCACTCTCCCCCTCCCCTGATCGCCCTCCCCAACATCCTCTGTGTCAAGATGGTGCCCCAGACCCGCTCCATCATCTAGGGTAGTAATAATCTGGAACGCCGGTGAGGTTTCTGAGCTTCAGGGTCCTGTCCACCGTCTTAATGTAGCTGCCGATCATTTTCCTCATCTCGGGGCTGTAAGGGTCATACTCCAGCTTCCTCAGCCCCGACCGTTTAAAGTTCCCGTCCTTCTGACTCTCCACGCATAGGAGCCTGTCCTCAAAGACCGTGATGCCCAGCCAGGTGACCATCCTCTTAAGCTGGATGAAGAGGTCCTGCTTCAGGTCTTCAAAGTGAACCACTAAGACCTTCTTGCCGTATTTCAGCCAGTCCAAGGTGTGGCTGGCCCACCAGGGAGCGTAATTCTTTACGAATTCGGGCCATTCTGGAGGACGGGAAGCAAGGGCTCTCATTAGTCCAATCTGATTACTTTGTATCTACCCCAGCCCTTAGTGCAATGCCTGCCACATAACAAATACTGGAATTATTATTAGTAGTAGTAGAGGGGGAAAGTCTCCCTAGGGGCCATGGGGTCCAAAGGGTCTCACAGTCTATGGTATTTATTGAGCACTTCTTGTGTGTCAGACACTGTACTGCTGCTTGGGAGAGGATGATGATGGTGATATTTGTTAGGTGCTTACTATATGCCAAGCACTGTTCTAAGCGCTAAGGTAGATACAAGCTAATCAGGCTGGACACAGTCCCTGTCCCACATGGGGCTCACAGTCTTAACCTACATTTTACCAATGAGGTACTGAGGCCCAGAGAAGTGAAGTGACTTGCTCAAGGTCACACAGCAGACAAGTGGTGGAGCTGAGATTAGAACCCAGATCCTTCTGACTCCCAGGCCCGGGCTCCATTCACTAGGCCATGCTGCTTCTGTAAGCATAAACTTAAGCAACACGATAGAACTGGGAGACATGATCCTTGCTCACAAGTTTAGCCCTTTATAATAATAATAATAATAATCATGATGGTATTTATTAAGCACTTACTATGTGCAAAGCACTGTTCTAAGTGCTGGGGAGGTTACAAAGTGATCCGGTTGTCCCATGCGGTGCTCACAGCCTTAATCCCCATTTTACAGGTGAGGGAAATGAAGCCCAGAGAAGTTAAGTGACTTGCCCAAAGTTACACAGCTAATTGACGGAGCCAGGTTTTGAACCCATGACCTCTGACTCCAAAGCCCGTGCTCTTTCCACTGAGCCATGCTGCCACGCTTTATCTCCCTAACTGATTAAGAGCTCAGGCCTGGGAGTCAGAAGGACCTGCGTTCTAACCCCAGCTCCACGCTTGTCTGCTGTGTGATCTTGGCCAAGCCACTTAACTTCTCTGTGCCTCAATGACCTCATCTGTATAAGGAAATTGATGGATTGTGAACCCCACGTGGGACAAGGACTCTGTCCAACCTGATTATCTTGTACCCACCACAGTCCTCAATACAGTGCCTGGCACAGAATAAGCACTTAAATGCCATCAAAAAATATTTATTGAGAGCTTCCTGTGTGTAGAACACTGTAATAGGCGTTTAGGAGAGAATGATATGACAGAACTCAGATAGATACGATCCTTGCTCACAATCTTAGCCCTCCATCTCCCTTGTTGATTCTATCTACCACTGGTAAATTGTTCTGCACCCGGACTTCGATTAGCAGCAAGGTTTTCAATCCCCAGACTTTTCTGGGCCTCCAACCCGGTCAATTTGGTTTGGACCTTGACTAATTCAGGCAATCGGTCAGTGGTATTTACTGAGCACTCACTGTGTGTAAAGCACTGGACGTAGAGTGTGGGAGAGGATGATATGAGATAGGTGAGAGACACGATTGCTTCCTTCCATCTCCCTGGTCAATTCTGACTATCTCTGTTTAGTTACATTTTTTTGCACCCAAATTCCAGTTAGCAACAAGATTTTGAATCCCCGGACTTTTCTGGGACAACCACACTGGTTAGATTGGTTTGGATCTTGACAAATTCAGGTACTCTGTGGTATTTATTGAGTGCTTCCTGTGGACCGAGCCATCTGTCCTGGTCTGATGTGAGCCCTAGATGCCTTCCTACTTGGTATTTCTATTTTCAGTTCATGGGCCTGGGAGTCAGAGGACATGAGTTTTAATCCCAGCTCTGGCAAACGTCTGCTGTGTGACCTTGGGCAAGTCAATTCACTTTTCTGCACCTCAGTTATCTCATCTGTAAAATGGGGATTAAGGCCGTGAGTCCTATGTGGGACAGAGACTGTGTCCAACCTGATTACCTTGTATCTACCCCAGCACTTAGAACAGTGCTTGGTAAGCACTTATCAACCAGCGCTTATAACAGTGCTTTGCACATAGTAAGCACTTAACAAATGCCATCATATTAAATACCACAGTTATTATTATTATTACTGGACTCCTGTGACAACAGGAAGCAGCGTGGCTTAGTGGAAAGAGCTCGGGCTTTGGAGTCAGAGGTCATGGGTTCAAATCCCGGCTCCGTCACTTGTCAGCTGTGTGGCTTTGGGCAAATCACTTCACTTCTCTGAGCCTCAGTTACCTCATCTGTAAAATGGGGATTAAGACTGTGAGCCCCCCGTGGGACAACCTGATCACCTTGTAACTTCCCCAGCGCTTAGAACCGTGCTTTGCACATAGTAAGTGCTTAATAAATGCCATTATTATTATTATTAACAGGGATCTGGGGAGGAGAACCTGAACCTTGAGCCCCAGAGGATTCTGGGAGCACCCAGTCTGCACACTTTGCTCCTCTAACACCAACCTTCTCACTGTACGCCAGTCTCATCTATCTCACTGCCAATCTCTCGCCCAAGTCCTGCCTTTGGCCTGGAACGTCCTCCTTCCTCATATCCAACAGATAATTACTCTCCCCACCCTCAAAGCCTTGCTGAAGGCCCATCTCCACCAAGAGGTCTCCCCTGACCAAGCCCTCATTTCCTCTTTTCCCACTCCCTTCTGCGTTACCCTGACTTGCTCCCTTTATTCATCCCCCCTCCCAGCCCCACAGACCTTATGTCCAGATCTACAATTTATTTATTTCTACTAATATCTCTCTCCCATTCTAGACTGTAAGCTCATTGTGAGCAGAGAATGCATCTGTTATACTGTACTCTCCCAAGCACTTAGAACAGTGTTCTCCATACAGTAAGCACTCAATATATATGATTGACTGTGACTGACTGACTGAGAGCTCGACAGAGTCATTGCAACGAGCTCTGTGCAGGCAGCTCCTGCCAAAAATCTGCTAACTGTGCATCTCCCAGGATGGACCTGAGGGCTTCCTCTGAAAGAAAAAAAACCCTTTCAATTCCCCCTGGATTTCTAGGTAATTGATCTCAGCATTCACATGGAGTAATAAAGGGAACAATGAAACATCAGTAGCAAACCCGGGTTCCGCCGGAACTATAATCCACCCTTCTCTGACGAGACATAAAAGCTCTGGGTCTGCTGTTTCCTCACCTTTCTGGAGAAACCAGGGCCTGATTAATAGCTTAACTGTACTTAATTCCCCTAAGAATCATTCAACATAGTATCAGTTTCATTAACCAGATCCAGGACGATTCACCTTGTGTAATCAGAGCACATAAAACTTTGCTTTGGAACTCCTCCAGGGATATCATAAAATTAATGTCCCGGAACCAAATATGGATTTTCCAGAGGCCTCCAGCCTGGCCCGCAGAGGAGTCTGGATGAGGAGAGGAGGGAAGCCCACCGCCAGATTCGGAGCATGGTTTGTGGGCGACGGAAGCTCCCATCTCCTCCCCTTACTGGAGAGGATGCTGGGATTGGGAGTTGGACCCAATATGCACAGGGAGAAGGTAGACCTGGGTGCTGCCGTAGTGGTGCTTGAAGAGGGAAACTGAGGCTCATGAGGGTCACGGGGAGAAGCCTGAGCCGATGGGATATCCCTGGTAAGGAACCACTGACCTCAACTGGACTCTCTGTTGGTCGGAGCAACAGACTCGGGGGAGACTGATAATGAGGGAGGGTCCAGAGAGCAGGGGCAGAGGGTGAGAGATAGAGTGATGGGAGGGACCAAAAGGCCAGTGATGGAGGGGAAGGGCCAGGGGCCAGTGATGGAGGGGAAGGGCCAGGAAGGGAGGGATGGAGAGGAAGTATAGGGGAGGGAGGTGAGTGAGGAAGAAAGGGAGGTGTTCAGAGGGAGAGAGGTGGAGGGAGGGCAGTGACCTAAGGGCTAGGGAGGAAGCAGAGAGACCAGAGGGAAACAGGTCACACGCACATATACACACACCTTTCCCCTTCCAGTGAGCGTGGGAGGCGAAGCCGATGTGGCCGCCGTACTTGCGGTTGAACTCGGCCATGAGGGCCTTGTAGGGGTTGCGGATGAGCAGGATGGCGGCGTCAAAGGCCTCGATCTCCTTCTGGCCGCTCTCGTGGGTCTTGACGCAGACGGTTCTCCCGCTCCGCCAATGGTCCCTCTCACCCTTGAACCCTGTGCCAGTCGAGACCACAGACAGAGCGGTTGGTCACCCCACTGGGCTCTCACATGATCCGCCCCCAGGCCGTGCCCGGAATTCTGCCCTCCAAAATGGCGCCCGCCACTCTTCCTCTACACTGGGTTCCACCTCCCACTGGGATGGGAGGCAGAGATGCCTTAAGGAATGCACTTCTGATTGGGAAACAGGAGACCTGAGTTATAGTTCCTGCTCCACTGCTGCCCTGCTGGACCACCTCGGGCAAGCCCCTCTGCTTCTCTGGGCCTCAGTTTCCTCATCTGTAAAATGGGGTTTCAATGCCTGTTCTTCCTCATACTTAGACTGGGAGCCCCATGTGGGATAAGCACAGTGTACAGCCTGATTATCTTGTATTTATCCCAGTGCTTACTGCAGTGCTTGGCACAGAGAAAACACTTAAAAAATGTCAGAATCATTATTGCTATTACTTAACTACTCTGGGCCTCAGTTCTTTCATCTGTAAAATGTGGATTCAATTCCTGCCATCCCAACTGAGAGCCCCATGTGGGAAAGGAACTGTGTCAAATCTGACCATCCTGAATCTACTCCAACGCTTAGTACAATGCTGCACACATAGTACATGCTTACTGAATACCATCATTGTATTGGTTATTATCCCAGGTCTTACCACAGGGACTGGAATATCCTAAGAACTTAATAAATATCAATCATCAATCGATGGAATTTACTGAGCATTTGTTATATGCAGAGCATGTGGAGGAGAACAATACAATAGAGTTGGTAGACATGTTTCCTGCCCACAAGGAGCTCATAGTCTGGAGGTGGAGACAGGCATTAAAATAAATTATAGGTGGCTATGTAGTAAGTGCTGTGGGGATAAGATAAACACTGAGCTGTATAAGGAGTACAAAGCCAGGTGCATAAGCGATGCAGGAGGGAGGGGAAATAGGAGAAATAGGGGCTTATTTAGGGACAGATTCTTGGAGAAGAGATGTGATTTTAGAGGGTTTTGATGGTGAGAAGAGTGATGGACTGTCAGATATGAATGGGGAGGGAGCTCCAGGCCAGAGGTCGGATGAGGTCAGGGGGTCGATGGTGAGACAGAAGAAATTGAGGAACAGTGAGTAGGTTGGTATTAGGAACATAGTGAACCTGATGTGTGGCAGTAGAAAAGCAGTGAGGTAAGGTGGGAATGGATGAGCTGATTTGAGTGCCTTAAAGCCTACAGGATGGCATTTCTGTTTGAAGCAGAAGTGGATGGGCAACGACTGGAGGTTCTTGAGGAGTGGAGAGATGTATGCTGAGCAGCTGTTTTTGAAAAACGATCTGTGCAGCAGGGCCTCGAAGAGCTGGTAGTGGAAGCCATGGGAGCGAATGGGTTCTCCTAGGGAGTGGGTGGAGATGGAGAGTAGAAGGGGACCCAGAACCGAGCCTTACGGGGGAGACAGAGAAGGAGACCGTGAAAGAGATTGAGAATGAGCAGCCAGATAACTAGGAGAACCAGGAGAGGACAGTGTCGGTGAAGCCAAGGCGGTCACCTCCAAGAGAAAGAGGTGGTCCACAGTATTGAAGGCAGCTGAGAGGGGGAGGAGGATTAGGATGAAATAGAGGCTGTTGGATTTGGCATCATTCTTCTTGGCTTCCTGCTTTTTATTTAACCTCCTTTCATATAGTCTTTCATCTGAAAATCCATCAGTTGAAAATCCATTTTCACACTGAAAAATCCATCTTGAGGCACTGACGTCTTTCTACCAGATTCAAATATTTTGTCGGCTTTGAAGCTCTCAATCAACTCGCCCCCTCCTACTTCACCTCACTGCTCCCCTACTATGACCCAGCCCACACACTTTGCTCCTTTAATTCTCTGCCTTGCATAACAGAGACTACAAGCTCCTTGAGTGCAGGGACCATGTCTTCTAACTTGCCTGTACTCTCCCAAGTGTTTAGCACAGTGCTCTGCACATGAGAGACTGTAAACTCTTTGAGGGCAGAAACTGTGTCTACCAACTCTATTATATTGGGGCTCACACTGGGGCTCACAATCTTAATCCCCGTTTTGCAGAGGAGGTAATTGAGGCCCAGAGAATTGAAGTGACTTGCCCAAGGTCACATAGTAGATAAGTCGCAGAGCCGGGATTATTATGCTTATAATAATGGTATATATTTAGTGCTTACTATGAGCCAGACACTATACTAAGCGCTGGAGTAGACACAAGCTAATCAGTTTGGACACAGTCTCTGTCCCACATGGGGCTCACACTCTTAATCCCCATTTCACAGATGAGGGATCTGAAACCGAGAGAAGTGAAGTGACATGCCCACAGTAGATAAGTGGCAGAGCTGGGATTAGAACCCAGGTCCTTCTGACTCTTATACCCAGGCTCTATCCAATAGGCCATGACACTTCCTGGGATTACAACCCAGGTCCTTGAGTTTATCCATCTGAGAAGGATGGGAGAAGCAGGTCTCTGATCCCCATTTTAATAATAATAATAATGGCATTATTAAGAGCTTACTATGTCCAAAGCACTGTTCAAAACTCTGGGGAGGTTACAAGGTGATCAGGTTGTCTCACGTGGGGCTCACAGTCTTAATCCCCATTTTACAGATGAGGTGACTGAAGCCCAGAGAAGTTAAGTGGCTTGCCCAAAGTCACACAGCTGACAATTGGCGGAGTCGGGATTTGAACCCATGACCTCTGACTCCAAAGCCCGTGCTCTTTCCACTGAGCCATGAAGCTTCTTTTACAGATGAGGAAAGTGAGGCCCAGAATCAGTTAGCGGGGTGGCCCAGTGTTACCCAGCAGGGCTGGAGCGAAGTGGGGATTGGATTCCTGGGTCTCCTGGCTACCTGTCCTGGGTGCTTCCCACTAGGCCACACCGCCTCCCCACCGGCCCCAGACGGTCAGTGCCCCCTTCACCGTCCGGCCCCGCTCACCTTTGTTATAGAGGGAGCCGTCAAAGTAGTAGCTACCCGTGTAGAAGCCGGTGGCCAGCTCGATGAGGTGGCGGGCCCAGGTGTTCCCCGCCCCTGGAAAGCTGGCCAGGGCAGTGAGCTGTCTGGACCGGGCTGGCAGGAAGCGCCTATCCATGCAGCGGTTGTCTGAAAGGGAAGATGGGTGGTGACGCCTCAGGGAAGGGGACGAGGGGGTTGGTGGGGGCGGGGGGGTTGGGGTAGGATGAGGTCAGGGATGAGTGGGATGAGGACAAGGGGGAGGAAGAGGAGGAAGAGAAGGAGGAAGACGGGGAGGACAAAGGGGAGAAGGGGGAGGAAGAGAGAGAGGCAGGAGGAGGAGGAGGCAGGGAGGACAGAGGGGTGGCAGCAATGGAATTGATTGAAGGCTTAGCATTGTAATGAACGCTTTGAAAGGAACAATGGAAAGAAACAGGAGATGATGTCCATGCCCACAATAATAATAATAATAATAATAATGGCATTTGTTAAGCGCTTACTATGTGCAAAGCACTGTTCTAAGCACTGGGGGGATACAAGGTGATCAGGTTGTCCCACGTAGGGATCACAGTCTTAATCCCCGTTTTACAGATGAGGGAACTGAGGCTCAGAGAAGTTAAGTGACTTGGCCAATGTCACCCAGCAGACGTGTGGCGGAGCTGGGATTTGAACCCATGACCTCTGACTCCAAAGCCCGGGCTCTTTCCATTGAGTCACGCTGCTTCTCTACAAGCCCCACAAGGGGCTTCCCCTCTTACTTGGCAGCAATTCTGTGGGCAGAAATAATACTACTAATAACTGAAATTTGCAAAGTGCTTACTAAATGCTTACTAAATGCAGTACTAAGCGCTGGGGTGGATACGGGGTGATCGGGTTGGACCCGGTCCCTTGTCCCACATGGAGCTTACAGTCTTAATCCCCATTTTCCAGATGAGGGAACTGAGGCCCAGGGAAGTGAAGTGATTTGCCCAAGATCGCACAGCAGACAGGAGACAGTCAGGGTTAGAACCCTTGACCTTCTGACTCCCGGGCCCATATTCTATCCACTAAACCATGCTGCTTCTTGTTGAAGGCGCAGTCACTCAGAGACAGCGAGCGGGAGAACTGTGCTGTGGGAGAGACTCTGGAGGGTGGGGGGGATGTACCTTGCACCTGAGTCTGATAGACGATGAAATAATCCGCCGTCCCGCAGCTCTCGAACTCCTCTCCGCTGCACCTCTGCGCACACAGCTGCTCGTCTTCCCGCTCATGGAGGGTGAAGCGATGGGTGGGAAAGCCACAGTGGCAGCCCACCCCTGCCAGAGCTGCCAGGGGGTACTCCTGGGGGGAGGGAGGAGACGGTCGCTGAATCCCAGCCCACCTCTTTCACCCAGCCTTCCCTGCTTCATCCCCGCTTCATCCGCCACCTGCTCTTTCCTTTAGTAAAGAGTTTTACTACAAGCTTCCGGGGTGCCAAGCACTGGAGTAAACACGAGGCAATCCGTTTGGACCTGGTCTCTGTCCCAACCGGGGCTCACGGTCTAAAGAGGAGGGGGAGCGGTTTAGCTGTCCCCATTTTACAGAGGGGGAAATGGAGGCCCAGAAATGGTAGGTGACATTCCCCACGCCCTCGCTTACCTTCTCTGTGCAGAAGTCAACACATTTGTCCACAGACAGGTTCAGCATGAGGCCCGTGACAGGCAACGCCAAGGAGATGTTGTTTGGTCTGCGGAAGCAGCCGCGAAAAATGGCGCTCCCATCTGAAGGGACAAGAGGAGGGGGCATTTAGCAAGGGAAGGAGGAGTCTGGGGATTTTGTGGGGGTCAGAGAAATTACTAAGGGAAAGCCGGCATGCGGCCTAAGGGTCTGTAGTTTAGGGTGAGGGGGACAAGAGGAAGGGGCATTTAGCAAGGGAAGGAGGAAATTGGGGATTTTTTTTCAGGGGCTGGGTAAAGAAGCTCCTGAGGGGAGGTCCCGGGGCCAAGGGTCTGACTCATCGACCTGCAGTGAGGGTGAGGCAGAAGAACCAGCCTAGTGGCCTAGTGGCTATTGCCCGGGCCTGGAAGTCAAAAGGACCTGGGTTCTAATCCCAGCTCCACCACATGTCGGCTGTGTGTCCTTGGGCAAGTCACGTCACTTCTCTCTGCCTCAGTTACCTCTCCTGTAAAGTGGGGATTAAGACCATGAGCCCCAATGAGGGACAGCATCCAACCTGGTTAGCTTGTATCTACCTCAGAGTTTAATACAGTGCCTGTCACACAGTAAGCGCTTAACAAATACCATTTCAAAAAAAAGGATGGGGAACACTGCCACTAGCCAGCTCTGTGGCCATGGCCCAGTCTCTGGGGCTCAGTTTCCTAATCTGTAAAATGGGGTTAAGATCACTGCTCTCCCACCTTCTTAAATGGTGAGCCCCTTATTTATTTATATTAATGTCTGCCTCCCCTTCTAGATGTAAGCTTGGTGTGGGCAAGGGATACGTCCGTTGTATTGTTATATTGTACTCTCCCAAGCACTTAGCACAGTGCTCTGCCCACAGTAAGTGCTCAATAAATACGACTGAATGAATAAATGAACGTGACAGCCTCTGGGCCCGAAGATTTTGCTTCACCCCCACCGGCGCTTGGCACGTCGTAAGCACTTAACGAATTCCGTAATTAGTTCATTAATTAAGAAGCCAGGAGTCGCAGCCGCACAGCTGCCGTTCGAAAGCTTCCTTCTCGGGTGGAAAATTTGGGTCAGGAGGGCTCCTGTATCCCGCCTTCTGGGCCACGTCGATTAGGCTGAATTGGACTGCGAATTCCAATCGACCTTGGAAAAGCAGCAACCGCTTTTAAGAGGCGGCTTTGGTGCCCTTCTCCTTTCATTCATTCATTCAATTGTATTGATTGAGCGCTTCCTATGTGCAGAGCACTGAACTAAGCCCTTGGGAGAGTACAATAGAACAATAAACAGACACAATCCCTGCCCACAATGAACTAATAGTCTAGAGAGGGAGGCAGACTTTAATAGAAATAAATAAATTAGTTCACATGCGTATAAAATGGTCAGGGTATCTGGCTAGGATAGCAGGCTGGGCCAGGCAGACCCCCTCACCCAGATCTTATTCATTCATTCAGCCTGCCGTTTTTATTTATTACCTACAGTGCAGAACACTGTACTGAGCAGGGCATAGTGAATACAGCACGGGCCTGAGAGTCACAAGGTCATGGGTTCTAATCCCAGCTCTGCCACTTGTCTGCTGTGTGACCTTGGGCAAGTCACTTTACCTCAGTTACCTCATCTGTAAAATAGGATTGAGACTGTGAGCCCCAGGTGGGACGGGGATTGTGTCCAATCCAATTTGTTTATATCCACCCCAGCGCTTAGAACAGTGTCTGGCACATAGTAAGCGCTTAACAAATACGATCCATTATTATTATTATTATTGGGAGAATACAATATAACGATATAATAGACACATTCCCTGCCCACAATGAGCTTACAGTCTAGAGGGGGAGGCAGACATTAATGTAAATAAATAAATAAATTGCGGACATGCACATAAGTGTCTTGGGGCTGGGGGGTGGATGAATAAAGGGAGCAAGTCAGGGCAAATCAGAAGGGAGTGGGAAAAGAGGAAAGCAGGGCTTAGTCAGGGCCAGCCTCTTGGAGAAGATGGGCCTTCAGTAAGGCTTTGAAGGTGGGGAGAGTGATGGTCTGTCAGACGAGAAGAGGAAGGGCATTCCAGGCCAGAGGCAGGACATGGGTGAGGGGCTGGTGAAAAGACAGGCAAGATCGAGGTACAGCAAGAAGATTAGCACCAGAGGAGCTAAGTGTGTGGGTTGGAGTAGCAGAGCAGCAAGGTGAGGTAGGAGGGTAGGCGGGCTCGTTAGATTCCCTCTCCTCCAAGAAGCCTTCCCTGACTAAGCCCCCCTTTCCTCTTCTCCCACTCCCTTCTGCATAGCCCAGACTGACTCCCTATATTCATTCCCCCTCCCAGCCCCACGGCACTTATGCCCACATCCATAATTTATTTATTTATATTAACGTCTGTCTCCCCCCATCTAGACTGTAAGCTTGTAGTATATAGGGAATATATCTGTTTATTGTTGTTTTGTACTCTCCCAAGAGCTTAGTACTGTGCTCTGCACACAGTAAGTACTCAATAAATAAGACTGAATTAATTAATGAATTGCCGTCGGCTGGTTGATGGGATCGTACCGCGGGAATTCTTCTCCAGCCCCACGGGAGAAGAATGAAACCTCCAAAACGCTCATCATCCTGACAGAAGAAAGTTTCTTCCTCTGACATTTAAATATCCGCTAATGAATCCCCACCGAGGTCTCAAGGCCAAGCTGGATGCAATAAATACTAAATTCCTGGCAGAGGCCTGAGAATGTCGGAAAGAGATCAAAAACTCACTCCCAAGTCCTTCGAGAAAGTCTCTAGGTCCATACCACCTTTCATCTTCTCTCCCTCTATCATCACTCTAATTATTATTATTTTTATTATTATCATCATTATTGTTGTGCAGTCCTCTAGACTGTGAGCCCACTGTTCTTCTAGACTGTGAGCCCACTGTTGGATAGGGACTGTCTCTATATGTTGCCAACTTGTACTTCCCAAGTGCTTAGTACAGTGCTCTGCACACAGTAAGCACTCAATAAATATGATTGATTGATTGATTGTGCAGTTTAGTCACCAGATTATGGCATAGTAGTAATCTGTAGTAGTAATCGGGCCTGGGAGTAAGACGGTCATGTGTTCTAATCCCAGCTCCGCCACTTATCTGCTGTGTGATGTTAGGCAAGTCACTTAACTTCTCTGAGCCCCAGCTACATCATCTGAAAAATGGGGATTGAGACCATGAGCCTCACGTGGGACAGAAACTGTGTCCAATGCGATTTGCTTTTTGTCAACCCCAGCACTTAGTACTGCGTCTGACACATAGTGAGCACTTAAATGAATACCACAATTATTATTATTATTCATTTGACTGTATTGAGCACTTATTGTGTGCACTGAACTAAGCACTTGGGAGAGTGCAGTATAATACTAAACAGACAATTCCCTACCCACATCAAGCACTGCAGTGCTTGGAACCCTCTGATTTTGCGGTGAGCTTAGCTCAATCCTAAATGGATGTTACTGTGTCTAACCCAGGAGCTGAATTTTCCCCTCAAAGGAGGCTTGGCAATACAAGCACCATGGCTAAGTGGCAAGAAACTCAAGCAAGGGAGTCAGAGGATCTGGGTTCTAATCCCGGCTCTGCCACTTGCCCGCTGTGTGACCTTGGGCGAGCCCCAAAACTTCTCTGGCCCCAGTTTCCTCACCTATAGCATAATGATTCAAGACCTGTTCTTCCTATTCCTTAGACTGAGAGCCCCACGTGCGACAGGGATTGCTATTAACCTCATTACTCCACATCTACTCCAGTGCTTAGCACAGTGTTTGGCTCAAAGTAAGTTTTTCATAAATACCATGACTAGAGGCCCTCCCAGACTAAGCCCCCCTTTTCCTCAGCTCCCCCTCCCCTCCACATCACCTCGACTCTCTCCTTTTGCTCCACTTGTGTACATATGCCCATATTTATAATTCCATTTATTTATATTGATGCCTGCTTACTTGTTTTGATGTGCATATATCTATAATTCTATTATGCAGAAGCAGCGTGGTTCAGTGGAAAGAGCCCGGGCTTTGGAGTCAGAGGTCATGGGTTCAAATCCCAACTCCGCCACTTGTCAGCTGTGTGACTTTGGGCAAGTCGCTTCACTTCTTTGGGCCTCGGTTACCTCATCTGTAAAATGGGGATTAAGACTGTAAGCTGGCCATGGGACAACCTGATTACCTTGTAAACTCCCCAGTGTTTAGAACAGTGCTTTGCACATAGTAAGCACTTAATAAATGTCATTATTATTATTATTTATTTGTATTGATGCCAGTTTACTGGTTTTGATGTCTGTCTCCCCCACTTCAAGACTGAAAGCCCGGTGTGGGCTGCGTTCAAAGCCGGAGAGTGAGTTACGGCTAGAAACGGAGCTGGGAAGGAGCATAGGGTGACGGGATTTTTAGCAGTCGCTTCAAGCTGGGTCACAGCTGCTGAGCAATTTCGAGAACTGGTGAAATATCACCGATCTTCGACATCAAAATAAATGATAGAACCATTCTTTTTGGTATTAAAAAATGGCCAGTCCCTCTGGGAATCAAACTTACCTGTGTTGCATTAAGTACAATCGGGAAGTGGGGGCGGGGATTGCTGAGCTGTATGTTATTAAAGTCCCCCTATAATCTGCGAGAGATTGAATTGGATTGAGAGTCTATCCAAGGATAATTCAAGCCGACTATTTTTAGTGACTACCAAATGTGCTAACAGTCTGGTGGACTCCCAATTTTTTTTGGCAGGGGTGAGCATGTACCCTGTGAAATCCGGTTTATGGGGAAATGAAATCCACGTTTCTTCCTGGGTCATGGCTGGAGAGAATGGAGCTAGAAGGTATGTTACCTGGAACCAATGAACCACTAGGAGAGCAAGAAGTGTTCCTCCTGCACACTGGCTTTTCTGGAAGCTTTTTCCATCTCCTGACCTCCCTCACTGAATTATCAGTACCCTAACACACACAGACTGCCTCTATTTCTCTGTCTACCTATCAACAAATCAGTAGTATTTATTAAGTGCTTACTGCTTGAAGAGCACTGCACTAAGCACTTGGGAGAGTGAGCATGGAAATGAGTTTGGTGTCCATCCCACAGGCATTTATGGGACTTCTTTCAGAACTGGTCTGAAAAAGACAATTCCACATGCCCATGCCTTTAGGGATGGAGGAAGATAATTCTCCCTCAATTTAAAAGGTGCAAAAAACCTTAATAAACACATGCGCCCAAAACCTCCTCGCCCTATTATTATTATTTCACCTCAAACCAGTGAACGTGGAAATGAGTTTGGTGTTCATCCCGCAGGTATTTATGGGACTTCTCTCGGAACTGGTCTGGGAAGGACAAGTCCACGTGCCCATGCCTTTAGGGATGGAGGAAGATAATTCTCCCTCAATTTAAAAGGTGCAAAAAACCTTAATAAACACATGTGCCCAAAACCTCCTCGCCCTATTATTATTATTATTATTATTTCACCTCAAACCAGTGAACGTGGAAATGAGTTTGGTGTTCATCCCGCAGGTATTTATGGGACTTCTCTCGGAACTGGTCTGGGAAGGACAAGTCCACGTGCCCATGCCTTTAGGGATGGAGGAAGATAATTCTCCCTCAATTTAAAAGGTGCAAAAAACCTTAATAAACACATGTGCCCAAAACCTCCTCGCCCTATTATGATTATTATTATTATTTCACCTCAAACCAGTGAACGTGGAAATGAGTTTGGTGTTCATCCCGCAGGTATTTATGGGACTTCTCTTGGAACTGGTCTGGGAAGGACAAGTCCACGTGCCCATGCCTTTAGGGATGGAGGAAGATAATTCTCCCTCAATTTAAAAGGTGCAAATTCTCCCTCAATTTAAAAGGTGCAAAAAACCTTAATAAACACATGCGCCCAAAACCTCCTCGCCCTCTAGTGGCTGAACCCTGGAATGTGCTTCAAAGATTGTCCATCCGCACTAATGATAGCAGTTGCTTTTATTCAACGCGTACAGTGCACAAAAAAACACTGTGTTAAGCACTGAGGTACACACAACCTAAGCGGATCAGACACAGTCCTCGTCTCTCATGTGCCTCGCAGTCTAAGGGGGAGGGAGAATGAGGAAACAAAGGCACAGAGAAGCTGTGCACACAGTAAACGCTCGCTAAATAATGATGGCATTTATTACGCGCTTACTATGTGCAAAGCACTGTTCTAAACGCTGGGGAGATTACAAGGGGGCTCACAGTCTTAATCCCCATTTTACAGATGAGGTAACTGAGGCCCAGAGAAGTTAAGTGACTTGCCCAAAGTCACACAGCTGACAATTGGCAGAGCCGGAATTTGAACCCATGACCTCTGATTTCAAAGCCCGTGCTCTTTCCACTGAGCCACGCTAAATACCAGTGACTCGTCCAAGGTCACGCAGCAGGAGAATGGCAGAGCCAGGATTAGAATCCGGGTCTCCAGTGCTCTTTCCACTGGGCCGCTTGGGCCTCCCGATCAAAGGGTTCTGGGTACTGGCCTCCGTGGTGTCTTGCTTAGCACAGTGTTCTGCACACAGTATGCGTTCAATAAATGCCATTGATTGGTTGATCGTGGATTGGGTTTGATTCTGTTTGGAATTGAATGACTTCAGCTTTCTCCATGAGCGGACTGCGGTCCTCAGCAAAGATCCACGAGCTTCTGAACGTGGTAAGACAAGCAGTGCTGCCTAGAGGAAACAGCATGGGCCCGGGAGTCAGAGGATCCGAGTTCTAATCCCAGCTCCGCCACTTGTCTGCTGTGTGACGTCGGGGAAGTCACTTCATTACTCTGTGCCCCAGTTCTCTCATTTGCACAATGGGCAATGGTGTTGCTATGGGTCGGAAATGACCCGATGGCGTAAGACAAGACCACAACTACAACTATCACTGCTACCACTATGATAATAATAATAATAATAATAATGGCATTGATTAAGCGCTTACTATGTGCAAAGCACTGTTCTAAGCACTGGGGGGATACGAGGTGATCAGGTTGCCCCACAGGGGGCTCACAGTCAATCCCCATTTTACAGATGAGGTAACTGAGGCACAGAGAAGTGAAGTGATTTGCCCAAGGTCACACAGCTGGCAACTGGTGGAGCCAGGATTTGAACCCATGACCACTGACTCCAAAGCCCGTGCTCTTTCCATTGAGCCACGCTGCTTCTGGCTCAACAACTACGATGGCTGCTATCACTCTTACTACTGCGACAAATAGGACTACTGCTGCTATTCCCACTGCCACTACCACGATCACAACTGCATCTACTGCTGCTACTACAACAACTACTACCACCACTAGTCGTGTTGTATTACCACCCCTGCTCCTGGCCCCTGTCCTCCATCCTCTGATGGCCCAGGACCCCCAGGGGCGCAGGGAGGACCAGGCCAACACCGCCGTGTGGGTTGTCCGATCGGTACGGATATGCGCGATTCCGCTCTCCCATCTGTGGGAGGCTGGGGGTGGCTGGGACCCTGCCTCCGGAGCCCCCCAGCCGGGCCGGTGGTGTGGCGGGCCGGACACCCACCGCCCGTCCCACTCCCGGAGTGACTCACAGCGCCGGGCCGACTCCTGGGCCAGCTCCAGCCGGAAGATGGACAGGCGGTCGGCACCCCCGCAGATGTCGGTCTTCTCCCCCTTGCACTGCATGCTGCACTCAGACTCGCTTGTGTTCGAGGCCTGGATCTTGTGTCCGCAGTAGCATTCGGCCCCGAACTCCAGGCCCGCGTACAGGTAGCCCCTGTGGGGACAGGTCACTGTCAAACTCAGGGGCTCCGGGCGGGATGGAGAAGGCGGCTGAACACCCCGGCAGCAGGAGGGAGAAGCGGGGTGGCTGGTGGAAATCAGTTCAATCAACTGTGGCACTTGTTAAAGCGCTTGCTATGTGCCAAGAACTGTTCTAAGCGCTGGGGTAGGGACAAGTTAATCAGGTTGGACACAGTCCTTGTCCCACAAGGGGCTCACGCTCTTAATCCCCACATTATGGATGAGGTAACTGAGGCCCAGAGAAATGAAGTGATTTGCCCAAAGTCACACAGCAGACAAGATCAGAACTCAGGTCAGGCCTGTGCTCTATCAACTGAGCCACGATGCTTCTCTTGGACTCTCCCAAGGGCTTAAAAAAACAGTATTCTGCATGCAGCAGGTGCTCAATAAATACCACTGATGCATGCATTGAAGAACTGACTGAGATGGTTCTCGGTGGGTGTGAGGGAGAGCTGAGTGGAAACCTCCTGGCCTCCGCCCCTATCCCTCAGCTGAATTTCCAGCCCAGGATATCATGATTCTCCCGTGGGCCCCGCTCCTCCCGACCCACACTGGAACTCTCGGGCCCACCTGGCGAGTTCCCAGGTGATGATTTACCATGGACCGGCCCGAAGAAGCATCATTTTAAAAGAAAAAACACCTCCCAGGTGCGATCCATCAAAAAACAAGAGACAGCGACATCATTTAGAGGCAAAAAGGATGCCGCGTGTGTTGTAGGTGAGAGAGGAAATGATGGGGCTCCATCCTTAGAGCTACGGAGCTGGGTTGGCCGGGGAGACCGATGGGATCGGGAAACCGAACCGGTAACAGAGTCTGGGGAAGAGCCCATGTTCAGGAGAGAGACGAATCCACTGGGAAACGGGCTGGGCCTTCCCTGGGGAATCATAAGAGGCTGGACTCCTGGGGACAGCATTTAGCACAGAGCTCTGCACACAGTAAGTGCTTAAGAAATACAACAATGAATGAATGAATGAAAAATGGGGTCTCCAGCAAGATTGAATCCGAATCTTGAATCCGAAGAGCGCGTCTAATCATGCGCATCCCTGAGGAAAAGACAAAGCCCTTCCCAGAGAAAGCTTTCCACAGGCACAAGAACACATGCAAACGTGCACATACATGTGAGCACCCTGGCACACAAGTGCACACACACGTGCAAATATACATCCTCCCACATGCCCAAACAGGCACCACCACAGCACGCACGCTCACACAAACACAAGGACACAATGTAAACCCATATGTAAACACATATGCAGGCCAAAACAGTTATATCATCCTCTCCTGAGCGCTCAGTACGGTGCTCTCCACGCAATAAGCGCTCAATAAATACGACTGATGGATTGATTCGTGCACATGCCAACACACGAGCACGCAGGCATACCTAGGACACACACACGCACACAAGTACACACAGAAGAAATCAAGTGGGGAGAGGTGGCGGGAAGGAGGAATCTTTCACAGGAGGGAATTGGAGAAGACCGTGGGCCTGGTCCGCGCCCCTACCGTTCAGCACAGTTGTCCTGGCAACGGAAGACTGTCATCTTTTTGTAGTCAAAGAAGGATGCCCCGCGGAGAGCTCGGCGGTGGGTATCATCGATGTAGCAGCCAATGTATGTCGCTGCGGGAGGTGGGGAGAGGAGAGACCACAATGCTGTCAATTTATAAATCACTAATCCTCAATGAGCATTTACTGTGCAACAGAGCATTTGACTGAGTGCTTTTTTGAGGGTATTTGTTAAGCGCTTACTCTGTGCCAAGCACTGTACTAAGTGCTGAGGGTGATACAAGGATGGATGCAGTCCCTGTCCAACATGGGGCTCACAGTCTTAATCCACATTTTACAGATGAAGGAGCTGAGGCACAGAGAAGTGGAGTGACTTGCCCAAGATCTCTCAAAAGACAAGTGGCAGAGCCGGGATTAGAACCCAGGTCCTTCTGACTCCCAGGGCTAGGTTCTATCCACTAGGCCACTGCTTCTGTATTTGGTAACCTCCTTGATGGCAAGGAACTTTTCACTTGGCCATGTGGGATAGGGACAATTTGCTTGTACCCACCCCAGCACTTAGTACAGTGCCTGGCACATAGTAAGTGCTTAACAAATACCATAATTATGATTATGATTAGTATTATTCTATCTAAACCACTCAAGCATCTAGTACAGTTCCTGCACCCACTTGCTACTCCATGAGTAGGGACCAGGACATAAAGTTGTCACTGTAGGGGGCTGGGGGCTGATCTCACGGCTCTGTCACCCCTGACATTCCCTTCTCCTCTCCGGGCCTCTTCCTACCCCGCTTCCCTCCCACTGCCTCCTCCCTGCTGCCCATCACAGCCTTTGGGTCTGAGTATTTATTTTATGTGTAAAATGGCAACAGAAGAAGGGCTGGCAAAAGACGGGCAGCTTGAGGAAGCAGTGCGGCTTACTGGCAAGAGCCCAGGCTTGGGAGTCAGAGGACCTGGGTCCTGATCTTGACCCTGCCACTTGTCTGCTTGTGACCTTGGGTAAACTGCTTAACTTCTCTGTGCCTCAGTTACCTCATCTGTAAAATGGGGATTAAAATTGTGAGCCACCCCCTGCACTCCCTCCCCCGTCGGACAACCTGACTTTCTTGTATCTACCCCAATGCTTAGAACAGTGCTCGGAACATAGTAAGCACTTAACAAGTACCATAATTATTATTATTATTGTTAAAAGCCCACTCATTCTTCAAATTAAAGAGCCCCAATCAGGAGCTGGGTAGCCATTTTAATAACAATCAATCAGTGGTATTTATAATAATAATGATTGTGGTATATGTTAAGTTCTTACTATGTAACAATAATGATAATGATGATGATGGTATTTGCTAAGCGCTCACTATATGCCAAGCACTGCTTTAAGCACTGGGGGAGATACAAGGTTATCAGGTTGTCCCAGGTGGGGCTCACAGTCTCAACCCCCATTTTACAGATGAGGAAACTAAGGCACAGAGAAGTGAAGTGACTCGCCCAAAGTCACGCAGCTGACAAGTGGTGGAGCCGGGATTAGAACCCACGACTTCTGACTCCCAAGCCCGGGCTCTTTCCATTAAGCCACGCTGCTTCTCTATGTGCCTGGCACTGTTCTAAGCACTGAGGTTGGACAGTTTTATCAGGTTGGACACGGTTCCCACCCCTCACGGGGCTCACAGTCACGTTCCACAGCGAGCTCCCGTTATCCCAGTTGGGCTGCTTCCCTTCCTTCCCTTCCACAGTCCTTCAGGGCTGTAACTTCTGGGAGCAATCAAAGGCCAGTTGATTTGCAGCCTCTGTTTCTCTGCAGTGTGGTGGAACTGCAACCCTCTGTTCCTCAGCACGATCATAAAATAAGATGTTTTCTAACCCTCTCCTGATCTAACTGTGGCCGGTTTTTTTTGGCGTGCTTTTTCCTTTTCCTGCCATTCTCCTGGACATAGCTTTTCTCCCATTTGATTCTCTGATTTGAAAGGATGGTGGCGACTCAGGAGGTTTAAGGTTGTGATCTTGGCCAAGTCACTTCACTTCGTGCTTCAGCTCCCTCATCCACAGAATGATAATAATAATAATGATGGCACTTATTAAGCACTTACTATGTGCAAAGCACTGTTCTAAGTTCTGGGGAGGTTACAAGGTGATGAGGTTGTCCCACGGGGGGCTCACAGTCTTCATCCCCATTTTACAATAAGGTAACTGAGGCGCAGAGAAGTTAAGTGACTTGCCCATAGTCACACAGCTGACAATTGGCGGAGGCAGGATTTGAACCCATGACCTCTGACTCCAAAGCCTGCACTCTTTTCACTGAGCCACGCTGCTTCCCAATGGGGATTCAATCCCTGTTCTCCCTCCTACTTAGACTGTGAACCCCATGTGGAATCTGATTATCTTGCTGACTACACTAAGTAATGGATAAATGAAATTTATTGATCTCCCTGTCCCGAAAGGGGGGAGAGAGGGAAGGAAAACAGCTCATGAGATAACGATGATGATAATAATAATAATACCATAATAATATTCGTTAAGTACTTACTGTTTGCTAAGTACTGTGGCAGATATAATCCAATCAGATCAGATAGAGTCCCTGTCCCACATGGGGCTTACATAGTCTAAGAGGAAGGGAGAACAGGTATTTAATCCCCATTGTACAGATGAGGCAACTGAGGTTCAGAGAAATTAAGTGACTTACACAGTCACACAACAGCCAAGTGGAGGAGCTGAAATTTGAACCCAAGACTCCTGACTCCCAAGCCCGTGCTCTTTCAGCTAGGCCAGACTGCTTCTCGTGATAAACCCCAGTAACTGTGGTTCACCAAGTTTCTCAGACAGAATAATGGAAAATGTTTGACCCATACTACTATTAGAAATGCCCTCTCAGGGTCGCACCTGGAGAGTTTCCAAGACTCAAGTCTCGGCTACAGGAGGGAGAGTCAAGCAGGGGCCTGTCCATTCCATTCCTAGCTTGGGAAGTGGCTAGCAAGTGAAGGCAATTTGCTACAGGTCAAAACTCAGCCATGCTGGACAACAGAGGCCTGGGAGAGAGTTGACAGCGGAGACTCAAGTTTACTGCGCGGAGGAGGCTATGGTAAACCACTTCCGGATTTTTACCAAGAAAACTCTGTGGATACACTACCAGAACATTTGCAGATGGAAAGCGGGGCGTTCCGGGAGAGATGTGTCCGTGGCGTCGCTACGGGTCGGAAACGACATAAGACAAGCCAGGCAGCGTGGCTCAGTGGAAAGAGCCCGGGCTTGGGAGTCAGAGATCATGGGTTCGAGTCCCGGCTCTGCCATTTGTCAGCTGTGTGACTTTGGGCAAAGTGGGAGAACCTGATCAACCTGTACCCCCCGCCCCCAGCACTTAGAACAGTGCTTTGCACATAGTAAGCGCTTAACAAATACCATCATCATCATTATTATTATTATTAGAAAGGCTATAGGCAGAGTCAAGTTAGAGAAGCAGCGTGGCTCAGTGGAAAAGAGCATGGGCTTTGGAGTCAGAGGTCAAGTGTTCAAATCCCGACTCCACCAATTGTCAGCTGTGTGACTTTGGGCCAGTCACTTGACTTCTCTGTGCCTCGGTTACCTCATCTGTAAAATGGGGATTAAGATTCTGAGCCCCCTGTGGGACAACCTGATCACCTTGTAACCTCCCCAGCGCTTACAACAGGGCTTTGCACATAGTAAGCGCTTAATAAATGCCATCATTATTATTATTATTAAATGGCTGAGATCTGTGACTAGGCCCCAGGAATTAGCAAAGAGATACGGAAGAGAAATAGTGAAGACTAGTGGAAAAAGCATGGGTCTGGGAGTCAGAAGGAGCTGGGTTCTAATCCCTGCTCTCCCACCTGTCTGTTGTGTGACCTTGGGCAAGTCACTTCACTTCTCTGTGCCTCAGTTCCCTCATTCGTAAAATGGAAATTAAACCTTCCTCCCTCAAACTTGGTTGGTGAACCCAGTGACTGTTCCCAAACTGATTATCCTGTGTCTACCCCAGCGCTTCATACAGTGCTTGGCATATAATAAGCCCTTAAAAAGTAATAATAATAATGATCATTCTTATGATGATTATGATTCGTATAAGAACACTTAACAGGTGTTTGGAACAGGGAACCACGGCATGAAAGCACCCCTAATTTAAAGCTCTGGTTTCAGAAAAGTAATTCATGGCTTATAGAAAGAGATCAGGCCTGGAAATCAGAGGACCTGGGTTCTAAGCAGGGCAGAGTAGATAGACTGTGGGCCCGAGAGTCAGAAGGTCATGAGTTCTAATCCCCGTTCTGCTACTTGTCTGCTGTGTAACCTCTGGCAAGTCACTTCACTTCTCTGTGCCTCAGTTACCTCATCTGTAAAATGGGGATTGAGACTGTGAGCCCCACATGGGACAGGGACTGTGTCCAACTCGATTTGGTGGCATTGGAAAGAGTCAAGGGTGGATGATCGGGCGATCGAAACTTTGATCAGAGACAATGGCAGAGACTCAAATTTTTTTACTGTGTGGAAGAAGGCAATGGTAAACTACTTCCGTATCTTTACCAAGAAAACTCTATGGATACACACTCCAGAAGGACTTTATGGCAGAAGATGGGATTGTTCTGGAGCGGGTGTGTCCATGGCGTAGCTATGGGTCAGAAATGGGTTAGAGAAGCAGCGTGGCTCAGTGGAAGGAGTACGGGCTTTGGAGTCAGAGGTCATGGGTTCAAATCCCGGCTCCACCAATTGTCAGCTGTGTGACTTTGGGCAAGTCACTTCACTTCTCTATGCCTCAGTTACCTCATCTGTAAAATGGGGATTAAGACTGTGAGACCCATGTGGGACAACCTGATCACTTTGTAACCTCCCCAGGGCTTAGAACAGTGCTTTGCACATAGTAAGCACTTAATAAATGCCATTAAAAAATGATATGATGGAATTTGAAGAAGAAGGCTTCCTTTAAAAAAACCTTCAACAATTCAATCAATAAATCAGTGATACTTACAGAGAGCTTGCGGTATGCAGAGCACTGTACGAAGCGCTTGGGAAAACACTATACAAATGAGTTGGTGGATGTGATGACTGCCCACAAGGGGCTTATGGTCTAGCCCGGCTTAGTGGATAGAGCCCGGGCATCAGAAGGACCTGCATTCTAAACCCGGCTCCTCCGTTTGTCTGCTGTGTGACCTTGGGCAAATCACTTCACTTCTCTGTACCTCAGTTACCTCATCTGTAAAATGAGGATTAAGACTGTGAGCCCCAGGTGGGACATGGACTGTGTCCAACCTGATTAGCTTGGATCTCCTCTGGCATTCAGAACAGTGCTTGACACATAATAAGCGCTTAACAAGTACCATTATTATCATTATTATCCCCCAGAATGCTGCTAAAGACAGAAGCCCCTTTTTGGAGGGCAGCTTAAAGTCAGCTAGCAGTATGCGGTGGTGGGTACTGGGATGAGGGAAGGGAGATAAAAGGGGAGAACGTGAAAGATTCCTTCTTTTCCCAACTCCGGGCACGGTATTGCTCCCTTCCTCTGTGAGCCCCATGCCCATCACAGGGAATCAGAAGCCATTTTATTGGAGGTTAATTGCTGCAGACAGGTTACATATGGCCCTGGAACAAGGCGGCTGGATGTTTTTGCGGTGACTGACAGTGGATTCTCACTCACCATCTGGTGAAAATTCTCTAAATGTCAATTCAGATTAATCTAATGAACAGCAGCCACACCCCTGTTTTCTGTGGTGCTTGGGGCTCTGCTGGGTGGGGGAGGGTTGGGAGGGGAGGGGAGAGGGGTGTGAAGGCCCCAGTTACCCCATCACATCGGGCAATCGTTCGTCTTGTCCCACGGAAACTTGGGTTTCTGTCTCTCATTATTTCATTTGTTCGATCGTATTAATTGAGCACTTACTGTGTGCAGAGCACTGTACTAAGCACTTGTGAGGGGAACAATAGAGCAATAACTCCTTGCCCAAGTTCCCAGGGGAGCCGAGGGCAAACAAGGAACCAATCGATCGATCAAAGTTATTTATCGAGCGCTTCCTGTGCGCAGGGCACTGTACTAAGTGCTTGGGAGAGGACAATATAACAGAGTTGGTAGAGACGATCCCTGCACAAAGGAGCATCAACTGACCAATCAATCAATCAAGGGTGTTTTTTGAGCGTTTCCTGTGTGAAGAGCACTGTCAAAAATGATGCGGAAAGGCCGTGGTCAAAGTCCGGACTGCAGGTGATTCTATACTTTTTCAAAGCCAGTCGAGAAGTCTGGGGAACTCCATGTTCCTGCTTCAGTGGGGGCTATTTCTCAGGCAAGTGAGAGAGCTAATCTTTTGCTTGAACTGATGCCAAGTGCAAAGGAATTGCCAATGAATGATTACCCCACCGTGGCAGGGAATGTGCCTGTTATATTGCACTCTCCCAAGTACTTAGTACAGTGCTCGGCACACAGTAAGTGCTTAAAAAACATGAGTGAGTGAATGAACGACAGTCTTTTTTATGGTAGTGGTTAAACACTTACCATCTACCAGGCACCATATTAAGCACAGAAGTAGATCCAAGCTAATCAGGTTGGATACAGTCCATGTCCCAAGTGGGGCTCACAGTCTAAATCCTCATTTTATGGATGAAATAACTGAGGAACAGAGAAGGGAAATGACTCTCCCAAGATCACACAGCAGACAAGAGGCAGAGCCAAGTGAGAACCCAGGTCCTTGTGGCTCCCAAGCCGGCTGCTTTCCACTAGGCTATGCTGCTTCCTTGCTTGAACTGTTGCCAAGTGTGGAGGAATTCATTCACTCATTTATTCAATCCGACAATGACTCTCCCCCCACTTCAAAGCATTACTGAAGGCCCAGCTTCTCCAAGAGGCCTTTCCTGACTAAGCCCTCCTTTCTTCTTCTCCCATTCCCTTCTATGTCACCCTGACTTGCTCCCTTTATTCATCCCCCATCCCAGCCCCACAGCACTGATGTCCATATAAGTCATTTATTTATTTATATTAATGTCTACCTCCCCCTCTAGACTGTAAGCTGGTTTTGGGCAGGCAATGTGTCTGCTATATTAGTCTGTCATATTCTCCCAAGTGCTTAGAACAGTGCTCTGCACACAGTAAGCACAAATTGCAAAGGAGCGATTATCCTACCAAGGAAAGCCTGTCTACACAGACGTTTTTGGTGTGCTTTCCGTTAGGTTGCCGGGGTCCCAGCTGGTATCACTCCAGCATTCTAGATTTAATCCCCAACAGAGACCAACCCCGTTCCCACCGGTTACCCTGATAGGTTGACTCCCGGTTATCTTGTACTCTCCAAAGCGTTTAGTATAGTGGTCTGCACATGGTAAGCGCTCAATAAATGCAATTGACAGAGATTCCACCTTCCCCACTCCTGCCATTCCCGACATTCCCAATAGGGATGCAGGACAAAGCCATGGGATCAAGGCCAGTTCCGATGACTGAGGGAATCTGGGTTTGGCTGCCTCTGTCCGGGGCCTGCTCGGTTCTGTTTGATTTAATCGATCCGATTTCCCATCGTCCGGATTAGTTTCCAGTTGGATTGTATAACCAATAGTTATATATATGTAGTATATATATAACCAACTATCTATAGTTGGAGTAGATAACCGAGACTGATTTTTCCACTGTATTTGCTGCTTGATATTTTTAGTTCAAAGCCTGATTTTTTTTTCTCTCTTTAAGTTCCTTCTGCATATCCAACCTCAATTACATTGATGCACCAAGACCCCCTGAAGTTGGCATGACTTTGACAAGACGATGCTGGCATAGCCGGAAGAGAACCAAGGTCTCCTCTCCCCTGGTTTTCCGGATGTCTGAGTCTCCAAAATAAAAAGAACAGTAAAAGTCGGAAGAAACTTTTAGGTGGCGCATCTCATTCTGGCTCTTCCAATTCAAGAAACAAAAACAAGAGGGGCAGTGTGGCCTAGTGGATAGAGCGCGGGTTGTCAGAAGGATCTGGGTTCTCATCCCAGCTCTGCCACTTGTCTGCTGTGTAACCTGGGTCAAGTCATTTCACTTCACGGAGCCTCTGTTCTCTCATCTGTAAAATGGGGATTAAGACTGTGAGCTCTTTGTGGGACAGGGACTGTGTCCAACCCGATTATCTTATACCTACCCCCAGCGCTTAGAACAATGCCTAGCAGATAATAAGCACTTAACAAATACCATAAAAAAATACCTAAACAACTCCCGGTTGGTCATATATGTTACTCTTGGGCTCTCCATCACCTTGCCCCCTCCTACCTCACCTCCCTTCTCTCCTTCTCCATCCCAGCCCAGTTTTCCCAGGGGAAAACTAAGGTCCACGGAGCAGAGGCTCAGTGGACAGCGCTGGCCTTCCCATTTTACAGAGAGGAAGACTAAGGCTCACGGGAGGGCAGTGGAAAGGAACTGATCTCCTCATTTTACAAAGGGGAAGACTACAGCCTGACAGGGACAGGAATTGATCTCCAGTTTCACAGAGAGGTTCATGGGAGGGCAGTGGACAGAAGGTATTCTCCCATTATACAGGGAGGAAAACTAAGGCTCACAAGAGGGCAGTGGACAGAAACTGTTCTCCCCAATTTACAGAGAGGAAGACCAAAGTTCACAAGAGGACGGTGGACAGAAACTGCTCTCCCCATTTTACAGAGAGGAAGACCAAGGCTCACAAGAGGGCAGTGGATAGGAAGCGCTCTCCCCGCTTTACAGAGAGGAAGATTAGGGTTCCTGGGAGGGACAGAACACATCCAGTGCTGTGGGTAGAGCGAGTCCTGTGAGGTCCCTGGCAGAGCGAGTCCTGTGAGGTCCCTGGCACCCCAAAGCCTGCCTCTCCTCCTCCTCTTCCTCCCCCCGACAAATGCTTCCCCTGCCAAACCAAGCCACCTTACCTTTGTCCTCCTCCTTCTCCCGGGTGACTCTCCCCTTGAGGACGCGGCTCCAGGCCCCGCCGTGATCTCCCGGTCGGCTCCCGTCGGCGGAGGGCGCCTTGCCGGCCCCCTGGAACCAGGGCCCGTATCTACGGGGGGCGCCGGGGGGCCGGGGGGCTCCCCGGAAGCCCCCCCCGAGCTGCAGTGTCCCCAGGACTGGTCCCCCCGGTCCTCCGCCGTCAGCTGGGTTGAGGTTGGGCTGGGCCCGGGACAGGGCAGGGTCCCCACTGAAGCCCGAGTGCAAGAAGAGCAGGCTGCCTGCCGCTAGGTACAGGGCCACCAGGGAGAAGAAGCGCACGGGACTCCGTCGGAAGCAACGATGCAATTTCACCCACACTTGGGCCATAGCAGCCTCATTCCGCACTCTGCGGGCCGGGGCGGGGGGCGGGGGGCGCTGGGGAGGGGTGGGAGGGAGTGCCCGGCTCCCAGAGGGGAAGGGGCCGCTAGGCGAGAGGCCAGAGGGACATCCTGAGGCACCCCACCCAGAATGTACCGGGGCCCACGATGTCCACTCCGAGGGAAAGCGCCAACCCCTTCCAGAAGACCAGTGCTGGGGGGCAGAAGGACACGGTGTCAGGCAGAGGCTCGGAATGTATACGAGGCCTGGGAAAAATTGGGAGGAAATATCGTGGAGCGGGGAAGGGAAGAGTCAGGGGAGGATCCGCATTACTCCGGGTCGATTCCTTTTGGTCCAAAGAAGAGGAAGCTTCTAGCTCGGTGCCTTCCTCCGCAGGGGCCCGGATTCCCGCAACTTTTTGGTCTTCCGTTTGAGTGCCTGAAACAGGCTGCCTGAGGGTCCTCTGAGGGAAGGATTGGGTTCAGAAACGGGAGGGCGTGAAGGTGGTCCGAGTGCCGACAAACTGATACGACTCTCCCTTGCTCACTTGGTCCACTTCCAGATCCACGGCCCGGGTTCTCGAGATGGCTTCGTCAGACGGAGGGCTGAAACGGGGCTCAGACCGGAACGTCTGGCTTCACACGGCCTCCCAACATTGCAACTTCAGGGTAAAGCATCCGTACCTGCAAGTCAAATGGAGACAACCACATTACCGAGTAGCCCATGTCAGTGGGAAGACCCTCCATCAAGGTGAAATTTGCACACGCCTTAAACAAACCATCTTAATAATGGTATTTGTGAAGCATTTACTAAGTGCCAAGCACTGTTCTAAGCACCGGAGTAGATCCAAGCTAATCAGGTCAGACACAGTCCCAGTCCCACAGGGGGCTCACAGTCTTAATCCCCATTTTACAGATGAGGGAACTGAAGCACAGAGAAGTGAAGTGATTTGCCCAAGATCACCCAGCAGGCCAGTGGCAGAGCCGGGATCAGGATTCGAATCTGGGCTCTTTCCACCTACCTGCTGCCAGGCAGACATGAGAAATCTCTTCTCACAGGTTCTCCGGGGCTTTTTGCGTTTTTGAGGATTCTTCTGGCTTTGCTCTGTCTCTGGGGATTGTTTAACACCTCTTCTTAAAGCGAGTGCCAGAAGGATTTAAAGAAAATAATGAGATCATTAGATGCTGACAGGAAACACGAGGAAGATCGCAACAAAAACCTCCCTAATGCTCATGGAGTGATGAAAGGCAGAGAAAATGGTCCAGCAGAGACTCAGGATGTCTTGGCTCTTGGGGACTGGGTGGGGGGCGGGGAAGTGGGAGGAGGAGGCGGGGGGCACTTTAGTCCTTCCCCCTGAAGCCAGATCATTTCTGGCACCAGATTTATGTCCTGCTTACAAATATCAAGGTGAGGATATTCAGACATAATCTTGGGGTCTTGCATTCTTAACAGTCAGAACGCTTTCCTCCTTCCCTCATTCTGGGGAGATGCGTGAATAGTGGCAGGGGTGGCGGGGGGCACACATAAAATCCAACTGTCTTCAATACAATCCTGTGGCCAGAACAATTTAGTTGAGCATGGCTTAGTGGAAAGCAGCCCAGGGCTGGGAGTCAGGAGACTCCAAAGGGATCATCTTGAATCGATCCCAGCGCTCGGCCCAGAAGAAGCACTTAGCAAATACCGTTGTTATTATTATTATCATCTACCTGCTAACTACAACGTATTGTACTAAGTGCTAGGGGAAGGGCAACAGAAGAAAAATTCATATGCTTGGCCACAAAGTGCTTCCCCTCTAAAGAAAAGCAGCAGTGAACCATAAGCATCCTTATACGTGAGTGTCTTTCTGCCAGTGGTGTGTACGATGGAGGAAAGAAAGACTGGCCTAGTTGCAAGTGTTCCCAACTAAGCCATCACTTCCCTCCTCCCTCTTCCTTCTGCACCACCCTCACACTTGGATCTTACCCCTTATCCGCCCCTCCTTCAGTCCCTCAGCACTTATGTCCAGTCATTCATTCATTCAATAGTATTTATTGAGCACTTACTGTGTGCAGAGCACTGTATTAAGTGCTTGGGTAGTACAAGTTGGCAACATCTGTCATTTATCCTTGTATCTATCCCAGCGCTTAGAACAGTCCTTGGCACATAGTAAGCACTTAAATGCCATCATTATTATTATTTTAATGTTTGTCTCCCCTTCTAGACAGTGAGCTCATCGTGGGCAGGGAACATGTCAACCAACTCTGTTCTACTGGATTCTCCCAAGCACTTAGTACGGTGTCCTGCACCTAGCAAATACTCAACAAATACCACTGATTAATTGATTGATTGGCTTTATTGCTCTGGGCACTGGAACTATTTCCTGCTCAGGATTGAGAGGCAACTAATTGCTCCAGAGTTGGAGACGTTGGGAATGACCCCAGGATGCCATCCGCCAATGTCAGCTGTGTGACTTTGGGCAAGTCACTTCACTTCACTGTGCCTCAGTTACCTCATCTGTAAAATGGGGATTAAGACTGTGAGCCCCCCTTGGGACAACCTGATCACCAGGTAACCTCCCCAGTGCTTAGAACAGTGCTTTGCACATAGTAAGCACTTAATAAATGTCGTTATTATTATTATTATTATTATGGGAAAGGGTTGAAGAACAGTCTGCTAGAGTCACTCTTCCAAGTTCTGCCAGCTTGAAAGAAAATTTGCAAACCTTTCTTGATTGTCTTTTTGACATAATTCATTCATTCATTCAATTGTATTTATAGAGCGCTTACTGTGTGCAGAGCACTGTACTAAGCACTTGGGAGAGTACAATACAACAATAAACAAATTCCCTGCCCATTATGAGCTTACAGTCTAGAGGGGAAAATTGCAGTGTGCCTTCTGAAAGAGTCTCTCTCTCTCTTTCCCTTCTTCTCTCTCTCCTTCCCTTCCTTCCTCCCTCCTTTTTTTTTCTCTCTCTCTCTTGACTTGTCAGGAACAGTGAATCTCAACTGCCTGGTCCATTGGCAGAGAATAAAACAAATCCAGAAGTGACCCTTCTTTTCAGATCATCCTAACCAGGATCACTGACAACTGAATGAATGAATGAAGTGCCTGCTGGGGCCGAGGTCTCAGAGAAATTCCCTTCTCTGGCCAGCAGCCACGGCAGGTCTCCCTGCCAGCTTTTTCACGAGGTGGGCCGCTGGGCACGGGGTGGGGAACCAAGTGACAGAGTGTGGATGGCTTCATGCGGCCCCTCACCGCTACTGCCCAAGCAACTCACGCGCATGTCCAGCTGGCCCTAGGACATAGTTTCCCCTTCCTGACTGCCGGCATCTGAGCAGTGCTTATCACACACAGTGAAGGCCCCAAAAGAAGCACTGTCATATTTTCACGGATGCCACGTGCATGCTTGGAAGAGATTTCTTCTCCACGACACCTGCAATCCCATGTGGAGACTCCCACTGCCAAATCTCCGCCTCTTCTTCTTTTTTTAAAAAAAATGGTATTTGTAAAGTGCTTACCATGTACCAGGCACTGTTCTGAGCGCTGGGGTAGATGCAAAGTAATCAGGTTGGACACAGTCCCTGTCCCACGTAGGGCTCACGGTCTTAATCCCCATTTTACAGTTGAGGTCACTGAGACCTAGAGAAGTGAAGTGACTTACCCAAGGTCATACAGCAGACATGCGGCGAAGCCTGGATTAGAACCCAGGTCCTTCTGACTCTCAGGCACAGGCTGTATCCACTAGGCCGTGCTGCTTCCCAAGCGCTCAGTACAGAGCTGTGCACCCAGCAAGGGTTCGAATCATACCACCGATCGATTCGGAGGGGGCGGTGAAATGGGACAGGGCCGGTCAAACCCCCCTCCTCATCCCCGCTGCTCTCCCAGCCTGGCTCAGACCATTAACGTTACGCCAGACCAACCTGCTCCGTCCTGATCCCGGGGCCCCAGCCTGACCTCCTTGTCAACCTCAGAACTCACACTTTGCTGCCTTCATCCTTCCTCGTTTACCCAGCTAAAATCGGAAGAAAAAAAATGGGAAGACTAAGTGCCATTAGTTTAATGGCTTTAATGCTCCGCCATCTGTCTTAATTTGATTAAATAAAAAAATAGATGGGACATATGTTGCATGTCATAAATGAATACTTGGTTTCCTGAGGTTGTTGTCCCAATACTTGTTGCTACAAAGGGCAGACCAACCCCTCACTTTGGGGTGGGATCAAGGGTGAAGGTCATCGGGCACAGTCATCGGACAGATGGTTTCCGGGACCCCGGAAAATCCCTCTTTGCTCTCCAATCTGTGTTTCTGTTTTTGGTTTTTTGAAGAGTATTTGCTAGGTGCTCATTTTGTGCCAGACATCTTACTAAGGGCAGGGGTGAATACAAGAGTGGCTTAGTGGATAGAGCACGGGCCGGCAAGTCAGAAGGACCTGGGTTCTAATCCTGGCTCCGCCACTTGTCTGCTGTGTGGTGTTGGGCAAGTCACTTCACTTCTCTGTGCTTCAGTTACCTCACCTGTGAAATGGGATTACGCGTGTGAGTCGCATGTGGGACAGGGACTTTGTCCAACCTGATTAACTTGTATCCACCCCAGCTCTTAGAACAATGCTTGGCACATAGTAAGCACTTAACAAGTACCATTATTATTATTATACAAGCTAATCACGTTGGCTCGGGCCGGGGAGGGGGGACTCATCATCTAAGGAGGGACATCAGGTATTGAATCTCCCTTTCTCAGATGAGGAGACACAGGCCCAAAGAAGTGAAGTGACTTGTCCAAGGTCACACAGCCCCCTGCCAGGTGAGAGCAAGAGCTCGGCAGAGGGAAAGGTTTCATCCTCCAATGGACTTTCACCTTGCCCCCTCCTACCTCCTCGCTACTCTCCTACTTCAACCCAGCCCATACACTTCACTCCTCTAATGATAACCTTCTCACTGTGCCTTAATCTCGCCTATCTCACTGTAGACCCGTGGCCCACATCCTGCCTCTGGTCTCCTCAAATCCCACAGACAATTACTCACCCCCCACTTCAAAGTCTTACTGAAGGCACATCTCCTCCAAGAGCCTTCCCAGTCTAAGCCCCACTTCTCCATATCTCCCACTCCCTTCTGCATTGCCCTAACTTGCTCCCTTTACTCTCGCTCCCTCCCAGCCCCACAGCACTTCAGTACATACCTGTAATCTGATTTATTTGTATTGATGTCTGTCTCCCCCACTCTATACGCTCATGGTGAACAAGGAATTCGATTGTTTATTGTTGTATTGTACTCTCCCAAGAGCTTAGTACAGTGCTCTGCACACAGTAAGCACTCAATACATACGATTGAATGAATAAGCTTGGATCAGTATGGCAACAGTTTGGATGGAGAGGAAAGGGTGGATTTTGGCGAGGATGGAAGGTAGAAGCGAAAGGATTTGGTGACAGACTGAATATGTGGGTTGAATGAAATAGATGAGTCGAGGATAACGCCAAGACAAATCAGATCAGACAGAGATCCTCTCCCACACAAGGCTCATAGTCTATGGGGGTGGGAGAGCTGGTACTGAATTTTACAGATGAGGAAACAGGCCAAGAACGATTCAGAAAGGTTAAGTGACTTGCCCAAGGTCACACATCAGGCACGTGGCGGAGTCGGGATTAGACAGCTGCCCTCCTGCTTCCCAGGCCTGTTCTCTGGCTACTAAGACCTGCTGCACGTCAAGCTAAATTTTCTGCTCATACATGCTTTTCAGACCCCACTCCTAACAATAAAAATAATAACAACAACAATTGTGGTATTTGGAAACGCTTATTATGTGCCAAGCACTGTTCTAAGTGCTGGAGTAGATGCAAGGTAGTCAAGTTGTCAGCCTGTCCCACATGGGGCTCACAGTCTTAATCACCATTTTACAGATGAGGTAACTGAGGCACAGAGAAGTGAAGTGACTTCCCCCAGGTTACACAGCAGACATGTGGCAGGGTCAAGATTAGAACCCATGTCTTTGACCTCACCCTATTCTCCCTCGCCTCTGTGTCACTTATGCACTTTGGCTTGTGGCTGTGCCAATTTTTTAATGTTATTTGTAAAGTGCTTACTATTTGTCAAGCTCCCTAAATGCTAAATGCTGGGGTAGATACAAGATAATCGGGTTGGACTTAGTCCCTGTCCCACATGGGGCTCGTAGACTGAATTGCCCCATTTTACAGTTGGGGCAACTGAGGCACAGAGAATTAAGTGCCCTGCCCAAGGTCATACAGCACTAAGGATTAAAGCTGTGAGCTCCATTCAATCAATCTGTATTTACGGAGTGCTTACTGTGCGGAGAGCACTGTACTAAGCACTTGGGAGAGTACGGTATAACAATAAAACAGACACATTCCCTGCTCACAGTGAGCTTACGGTCTAGAGGGGGAGACAGGCATTAATATAAATAAATAAATTGCAGATATATACATAAGTGCTGTGGGGCTGGGAGGGGGGATGAATAAAGGGAGCAAGTCAGGGTGATGCAGAAGGGAATGGGGGAGGAGGAAAGGAGGGCTTTGTCGGGGAGGCCTTCTGGAGGAAATGTGCTTTCAGTAAGGCTTTGAAGGTAGGGAGAATAATTGTCTGTCCAATATGAAGACGGAGGGCATTCCAGGCCAGAGGCAGGAAGAGGGCGAGAGGATAGAGCCTGGGTTTAGGAGTTAAAAGGACCTATGTTTTAATCCCAGCTCCACCACTGGTCCGCTGTGTAACCTTGGGCAAGTCATTTAACTTCTCTGTACCTCAGTTAACTTCTCTGTAAAATGGGGATTAAGACTGTGAGTCTCATGTGGAGCATGGACAGTGTTCATCCTGATCTGAAGCAGCGTGGCTCAGTGGAAAGAGTGTGGGTGTCAGAGGTCATGGGTTCGAATTCCACCTCAGCCACTTGTCAGCTGTGTGACTTTGGGCAAGCCAGTTAACTTCTCTGGACCTCAGTTACCACATCTGTAAAATGGGGATGAAGACTGTGAGCCCCACGTGGGACAACCTGATCACCTTGTATCCTCCCAGCACTTAGAGCAGTGCTTTGCACATAGTAAGTGCTTAACAAATGCCATACTACTACTACTACTAATAATAATAATAATCTACCCCAGCGTTCAATACAGTGCCTGGCACATAGTAAGTATTTAACAAATATCATTAAAAAAAAATGGAAAAGAGAATCTTGAAACCTTCACTGTTCAGCTCCAATCAGGAAGATTTTACAAGCTTTCTATCCATGCTCACCCAAATGCATTATTCGTTTTATACCTCCTTTTATTCCTCTTCCTAAATCTTCCCAGAAACATGCACCTAGGCAACAGGCTTCCTGGAATAATCAGAGTTGGGTAGGGTTAATCTCAAGAGCTCTGTGGAACAGATGAGTTTTAAGTAGATTTAAAGAGGAGAAGGATCATGGTTTGGGGAAGAAGCAGGGTGGGGTTAGAGAGAAGAAAAGAGAATTCCAGAGGGTGTATAAGGCAACGAGGTGATGACACTGGGTGGCTATTATGTCCCATTATGCTTTGTGAAGCTAGCCAGACGATGTCAAACTGCTCAGTCTCCTCTGATGGACCACATTTTCAAGGAGGAAAACTCTGGGTAAAGGTGAAGAAGCCAAATCAAGGTCGAAGCAGTGTGGCCTAGTGGGAAAAGCACAGGCCAGGGAGCTGAGGACCTGAGTTCTAAACCCAGCTCTGCCACTTGCCTGCTTTGTGACCTTGGGCAAGTCATTTCACTTCTCTGGGCCTCTGTTTTCTCAACTGCAAAATGGGGATTCAATATCTGTTCTCCCTACTTGACTGAGCACCCCATCTGGGGCAGGGAATGTGTCTGTTTATTGTTCTACTGTACTCTGCCAAGCACTTAATGCAGTGCTTCACACACTGTAAGCGCTCAATAAATATGATTGAATGAATGAATGAATGTGGGACAGGGACTGAATCTGGCCTGCTGAACTTATATCTACCCCAGGGCATAGAACAGGGCTTGACACGCTCATAAGCATTTAACAAATACCATAAAAAAAAGATTACTGACAGACAGAGATGACGAGACAAGAAAGTGTGGATGCCTCCATGCAAACTATCTCCACTTCTGCCAAGAAAAGTAGAGTGAGCATCCTACTTTCCTCTCACAGCCACTGGCAACTGGACAATGTTCACCCCAAGACTTATGGGATCCCCAAATTGCACACTTACAATTATAACTACTTACAGTGTGTAAGTAACCCTCTCTCATCCCTCTAATAATAATGCTACTTGTTAAGCACTTGCAAAGTGCCTACCAAGCACTGTTCTAAGCACTGGGGTAAATAGAAATTAATCAGGTTGGACAGTCCCTGCCTCACATGGGGCTCACAGTCTAAGTAATAATAATTATGGGACTTGTTAAGCACTTACTACGTGCCAAGCACTGTTCTAAGCACTGGAGTAGATACAAGTAAATCAGGTTGGACACTGTCCCTGTTCCACATGGGGCTCACACTCTAGAGAATAGGATTTAATCTCCATTTTACAGATGGGGTAACTGAGGCACAGAGAAGTGAAATGACTAGCCCAAGGTCACCCAGCAGACATGTGGCAGAGCCGGAATTAGAACCCAGGTCCTCTGATGTCCAAGCCCATACTCTTTCCAAGAGGCCATGCTGCTTTTCTAAGATTGTAAGACTTAGTCTATAAGCCCATTGCGGGCAGGGAAACCATCAACCACCTCTGTTATTGTACTCTCCCAAGTGCTTGGCACAGTGCTTCATGCACCGTAAGAGCTCAAAATATGATGGATCGGTGGCTAGCATCTTGCTTCCAAACCAAGGAACCCCCGAACAATCTCCATACAGCTCCCGCCGGGATCCAAATCTCCAGGCTTCCAATTACCGCTAAAGCTCGATGACCTCTCAGTTGCTCAGCGAAGCAGAGAGAAACTGAACTCAAGTGCTGGGCTGGCTAGTCTTTTGACTCACTATAAAAATATCACTAACCTAAGCACCCCTCCTGCTGAGCCCCAGCGGGGCAAGCTCAGATCCTGCGACGAATCCCTACCCTACTCAGAGCGGGATAAGTATTTCCCATTCTGGAATCCCCTTACTCCATGGCTACCCTCCGACACCAGGAGGCCTAGATCGTTATAACCATCAATCGATGGTATTTACTAAGCGCTCACTGTGTGCAGAGCGCCTTGCAAAGCAGCATGTCCTAGTGGATAGGGCACGACCCTGAGAGTCGGGAGGACCTGGGTTCTCATTCCGGCTCTGCCACTTGTCTGCTGTGGGACCTTGGGCAAGTCGCTTCACTTCTCTGGATCTCAGTTACCTCATCTGTAAAATGGGGATTAAGACTGGAAGCCCCATGTGGGACACGGACTAGTTCCAACCTGATAAGCTTGTATCTACCCCAGCGCTTAGTACGGTGCTTGACACTATTCAGCGCTTAACAGTAAGCACTTAATATATACCGCTGACTGAAAAATACAACCGACTGAATGAGCTTATAGTCTAGGAAAGTCCATTGGAGGACGAAAGGGCTTTGGGTGGAGGCTGTTGAAGCTGGAGTTTACTTGAGGTGGCTGAGCAAAAAGAGTTCAGGAACTGCTTTGAAAGATGGCCAAGTACCGAACTTGACGGGGCAAGAATGCCAGCCGGAATTTTATTTTCCCATTTTCACTGTCCCGGTTGCAGCAAGCTCCAAGCTTTTATCAATGGGGCACACTTCTTGCAGTATGAGGAGAGGCCGGTGTAAGACTGCAGACCTAAATCTTACAAATCATAGCTTTTCAGGACGGTGCTAGCAGCAGGCTTAAATACCAAATTATAAAAAGACAAGACTTTCAAGGGCCTCATTTGCAACTAGGTTACTTTTTTCCAGGTTCAAAGCCCAGGATTTGTCAGCATTAACAAGTTGGTGGTGATTACTGGCCTGACTGGTAAATCTAAAAGGGGATTTAGGTACTTTAGGTTTTCCAGAAACCCTTTGAGACGCACCCTTTTCCTCTCTCCCACCCTCCCTCCAAATCACATGGAAGGGTTTAGAGATTTAAATTAGGGGGTGTCCCATCCAGAAACAAGCAGTATGGCCTACCTGGCAAGAGCACTGGCTTGGGAGTCAGAGGTCATGGGTTTGAATCCCGACTCTGCCATTTGTCAGCTGTGTGACTTCAGGCAAATCACTTCACTTCTCTGTGCCTCAGTTCCCTCATCTGTAAAACGGGGATTAAGATTGTGAGCTCCACGTAGGACAACCTGATTACTCTGTATCTACCCCTTGTATCTACCCCAAGAACAATGCTTGGCACATAGTAAGCACTTAACAAAAACCATTAGCATAAGGTCTAGGTTCCTCTTCTAGAAACTAAGACACTTTTCAAATTCCAGAGCCTGGACTTTTAGGCATCACAGGAGAGTGGAAAGAGAACAGAGCCTGCAAGTCGGAGAACCTGGGTTCTACTCCTTACCTGCTGTGTGATCTTCATTCATTCATTCAATCATATTTACTGAGCGCTTACTGTGTGCAGATCACTGTACTAAGCACTTGGAAAGTACAATTCGGCAACAGATAGATAATCCCTACCCAACAACGGGCAAGTCAGTTCACTTTCCTGGGCCTCAGTTCCCTCATCTGCAAAATGGGGAGTCAATACCTGTTCTCCCTATCTTGGATTTCCTCAAGTTGCAGGGATTTAATGGCCTCCTCCAAACCCTATGACCACCTTTACCCTGGAAGCAGAGTAGGAATATGAAGCAGTGTGGCCTAGTGGATAGAGCACAGGCTGGGAGTCAGGAGGACTTGAGTTCTAGTCCCGGGTCTGCTACTTGTCTGCTGTGTGACCTTGGACAAGTGATTTAAGTCAGCTCCTTCATCTGTAAAACGGGGATTAATACTGTGGGTCCCATGTTGGACAGGGACTGTGTCCAAATTGATTACCTTGTATCTATCCAAAATCCTCCACTTGCCTGTTACGTAACCTTAGGCAAGTCACCCAACTTCTCTGTGCCCTCATTTCCTCGTCAGTAAAATGGGGATTTAATACTTGTCATCCCTCCCCCTTAGACGGTGAGTCCTGGGTGTTTTGGGGACTGGATCTGAGCTGACTGAACCGAGAAGCAGTGTGGTCTAATGGAAAGACCACAGGTCTGGGTGTCAGAGTGCCTGGATTCTAATCCCAGCTCTGCCAATTAATAATAATAGTAATAAGGATGGCATTTATTAAGTGCTTACTATATGCAAAGCACTGTTCTAAGCGCTGGAGAGGTTACAAGGTGATCAGGTTGTCCCACGGGGGCCTCACAATCTTAATCCCCATTTTTTTACAGATGAGGTAACTGAGGCCCAGAGAAGTTAAGTGACTTGCCCAAAGTCATACAGCTGACAATTGGTGGAGCTGGGATTCAAACCCATGAACTCTGACTCCAAAGCCTGGGCTCTTTCCACTGAGCCACGCTCCTTCCCCAGTTGACTGTGTTGTGACTGGGGCAAGTCACTTTACTTCTTGGGGACTCAGTTTCCTCATCTGTACAATGGGGATTGTAAGCCCCATATGGGATACGCGTTGTGTCCAACCTGATTAGCTTGTAACCACCCCAGAGCTTAGTACAGTGCCTGGCATTCATTCATTCAATTGTATTTATTGAGTGCTTACTGTGTGTAGAGCACTGTACTAAGCACTTGGAAAGTACAATTCGGCAACAGATAGAGACAATCCCTACCCAACAACGTACTCACAGTCTAGAAGTGGGAGACAGACAACAAAACAAAACAAGTAGACAGGTATCAACAGCATCAATATAATAAGAGCCTGGGTAATTCCACCTCTGCCACTTGTTAGCTGTGTGACTTTGGTCATCACTTAAGTTCTCTGGGCCTCAGTTACCTGACCTGCAAAGTGGGGATTAAGACTGTGAGCCCCATATGGGACAACCTGATAACCTTGTATCTATCCCAGCTCTTAGAACAGTGCTTGGCACATAGTAAGTGCTTAGCAAATATCCAGCACTTAGAACACTGCTCAGTGCTTAGAACAGTGCTTCAAACTCTGTCATGCCTCAGTTTCTTCATCTGTAATGTGGCTCAGTATGATGCCTGGCACATAGTAAGTGTTTAAACACCATTTTAAAAAAAGAAAAAAAAAAAGGGAAACAAGCAGATTCTGTCAAGTTGCAAGGCCCCGCTGGTGAAATTTCTTTATTAAAGTTCTCCACCCTAGCAGAACGGAGAGCGCCTCTCTGATAGTAATATTGGAAACCATTTCTTTACACTGAGGGAAAAACCTCACCTGCCTGTTGACACCGAAACTACTCCCACAAGGATATTGAATTCTTAAATTCATTACATTGCCAGGGGCAATTTGTCTGGGGAAAAAGAAAGAGTCAGAGCCTGGGAAAAACAAATCTTAGCAAGACCCTTTCTTTTCCCAGCAATAGATTTCTTACTGGTTTCGGCAAGATCCTTTTGTGTGGAAGAACTGCTCAGCTCGTTTTTTTTTTCCAGCAAAATTAATCTTAGGAAAATCTAGAAGGGACTGGAAAAACAATCTGGCTCTTGAATGTGAGCACCCCAGAGGCAGCATGGCCTAGTGGATAGAGCATCGGCGTGGGAGTCAGAGGAACCCAAGTTCTAATGGTAGGCATTTAATAATAATTGTGGTATTTGTTAAGTGCTTACTATGTACCAAGAACTGTACTAAGTGCTGGGGTGAATACAAGCAAGTTGGGTTGAACACAGTCCCTGTCCCACGTGGGTCACGGTCCCAACCCCCATTTTACAGATGAGGGAACTGAGGCATAGAGAAGTGAAGTGACATACCCAAGGTCATACAGAAGTCATGTGGCAGAGCCAGGATTAGAACCCATGACCTTCTGACTCCCAGGGCCACTCTCTATCCACTAAAACTCTTCCTGAGTTTGGCCTCAATATCACCAGCATTATTATGGTGGCATTTGTTAACCACTTAGTATGCATCAATCAATCAATCAATCAATCGTATTTATTGAGCACTTACTGTGTGCAGAGCACTGTACTAAGTGCTTGGGAAGTACAAGTTGGCAACATATAGAGACAGTCCCTACCCAACAGTGGGCTCACAGTCTAGAAGGGGGGAGACAGAGAACAAAACCAAACATATTAACAAAATAAAATAAATAGAATAGATATGTACAAGTAAAATAAATAAATAAATAGAGTAATAAATATGTACAAACATATATACATATATACAGGTGCTGTGGGGAAGGGCAGGAAGTAAGACGGGGGGATGGAGAGGGAGACGAGGGGGAGAGGACGGTGTATGCATCAAACACAGTACTAACTGCTGGAGTAGACTTTTTTTATAGTATTTGTTAAGCACTTACTATGTGCCAGGCACTGAACTAAGTATCGGGGTAGATAAAACCCTGATCAGGTTAGACACAGGTCAATATCCCACATGGGGCTCACGGTCTTAATCCCCATTTTACAGATGAGGAAACTGAGGCCTAGAGAAGTTGCCCAAAGTCACCCAGAGGACAGGTGGCAGAGCAAGGATTAGAACACATGTCCAGTGATTCCCAGACCCACGCTTTACCCACTGGGCCAAGCTGCTTCCCCTGCTAGGACATAATCAGGTTGGACACAGTCCCTGACCCACTTACACCACGTCCCCCTTGCAAAAAAAAAAAGACGCCAATCCCACTCCCTGAAATATTCCTTACTGCTTAGCTTGCACAAGAACACAGGAGACCACTGATTTTAGCATCGCTAATCCATGAACCAATAAATCCTTCCCTGAATACCACTCATCTCATTCCACTTCTCAGCAAAGGACTGAATGTTAGAGCATGGCAGAGAGGGTGCAGATTAATAAGGCTTGATTATTTTCTCAAACTAGCCTACAGGATATTTCCACATCGGCCGTGAAGCAGTAACATAAATAAGTAATATCAAGAGTTGTGTCAAAATAAAGGACCAAAGTAAATCATCTCTTATTTCCATATGGATGACAAGAATCAGTCAATCAACTGAATTTATTGCACACTTCCTTATGTGCAGAGCACTGTACTAAGTGCTTGGAAAAATACAATGCAACAGAATTAGCCTGCCTACAAACAGTTTACAGACTAGAGGAGTGGATAAAAAGAGGAGAAATCCACCACGATAGGAAAGGGTCTCAACTATGAAGACTCTCCCTCCAACTATAATAAGCACTTCTCAGATCAATCAATTAATAGTGGTTATGGTGTGATTCGTGTGTGGAGAGCACTGTACTAAATGCTTGGGAAAGTACAATACAACAGATTTGGCAGACACATTCCCGGCCCACAAGGAGCTTAAAGTCTGGAGGGGGAAACAGGCTGTATATAAATAAATTAAGGATATGTGCATAAGTGCTGTGGGGCTGAGGGTGGAGTGAATACTATGTCCCCAAAGGGGACAGATTCAAGTGCACATATTACGCAGAAGGGAGAGGGAGTTGGGGAAAAAAAGATTTAATGGGGGAACTTTGTGCGGGCAGGGAACGTGCCTACCAACTCTGCTGTTTTCTCCAAAGTGCTTAGAACAGTCCTCTGCACACAGTAAGCGCCCAATAAATACGACTGACTGGCTGGTAAGAAACAGAAATGCAGCTGCAAAAATCAGTCCTCAATTTTCTGGATGACAGTGGACCCCAGACACATCAGGCAGGCAGCCTTTAAACAAAGGATGCCACAGATATTCCATCTTGAATCCGAATGGATTATTTGCCCGCTAGATTGAAAGTTCACTGTGGGCAGGGAAGGTGTCCGCTTATTGTTGTACTTTACTCTCCTAAGCGCTTAGTATAGTGCTCTGCACACAGTAAGTGCTCAATAAATATGATTGAGTGAATGAATAGTCCCTCCAGGATCACAAACGCTAAGAAGGCATTTGGTTGTCAAAGTATCAAATATTACCCTGCGGTTACCCCGATGCCCCAGAAAGAGCCCTGGGTTCTGTGTTTTCTGACTCTTCCCTTTAGGGTTATCTCATCGTGGCATCCTAAGGTTTCTTTGAACAGGGCTGAAAGCGTTTTCTAGGGACATGGATGAATCTAGATGGCTTCAAAAAGAGGAGCTGAATTTCTCCTTAAACAAAGGGTCCGTTTTCACTAACGTAAATGAAGAGGCCACCGTGTCACCATAATGAGAGAATGGAAGTTTTCACGTGCCAGATTCTCGCGATTGCAAAGGTATTCACGCGGGCCTTAACTGATCTCCACGTGCAGTTTTCTGGGTTTTGGTTTCTCCCCGGGCCCGGTTTCGGTTTCTCCCCGGGCCAGGGATTAGTTACAGAAAGGTGAACTTTGTCCTCAATCTTGCCAGGTCTCCTCTCCTGTGGAACCTCAAGCATCTATTCAAGAAAGACAAAGACTCTACCCTCCTTCAAAGCCTTACTGAAGGCCCATCTCCTCCAGGAGGCCTTCCCTGACTAAGCCCGTCCTTCCTTCTGGGTCGCCCAGACTTGCTCCCTTTGTTCTTCCCCCCTCGCTGTCCCCCAACACTTATGTCCATGACTGCAATTTATTGATTTATATTAATGTTCTGCTGCCCCGCCTCTAGACTGTAAGCTCGCTATGGGCAGAGAATGTGTCTGTTTAGTGTTGCATTGTAATAATAATAATAATAATGGCATTTGTTAAGCGCTTACTATGTGCAAAGCACGGTTCTAAGTGCTAGGGAGGATACAAAGTGATCAGGTTGTCCCACGTGGGGCTCACAGTCTTAATCCCCATTTTTAAAGATGAGGTAACAAGCACAGAGAAGTGAATTTACTTGTATTCTTCCAAGGGCTTAGTACAGTGCTCTGCACACAGTAAGTGCTCAATAAATACAACAGAATGACTTGAGCCCCCTTTGCCTGTTCTCTTCTCTGAGGGCTTCCCAGCCCCCATGGACTCCTAGAATGAGGGTGGAGCAGAGACTGTGGGAGATGGCATGGGACTGGGAGCCAGCTCTGATACTTTAAAAAAATTTTAATAGTATTTGCTACACGCTTAATATGTGCCAGGCACCGTTCTAAGCACTGGGGTAGATACAAGTTAATCAGGTTGGACACAGTCTGTGTTCCACACAGGGCTCCCATTTTGTAACCGCGTTTTACAGATGAGGTAACTGAGACCCAGAGAAGTGAAGTGACTTGCCCGAGGTCACACAGCAGACGAGTGGCTGAGCTGGGATTAGAAGTCAGGTCTTTCTGACTCCCAATTCCGGGCTCTCTCCACAAGGTAACACTGCTTCCACTTGCCTGCTAGGTGACTCTGGGTCCATCAGAATGGTATCTATTGAACACCTGTGATGGGCAAAGCATTAACTGCTTGACAAAGAACAATCAATACTACTTATTGAGTGCTTACTCTGGGCAGAGCACTGCAACAACAGCAAGCAGACACAATTCCTGCCTTCAAAGAGTTTACAATCTAGCAGGATTGATGGGCACTAAGATAAATTGTAGGTACAAGGAAGCCAGGAGGAATAAAAAAAGATGCACGTGGCAGCAATGCGACTTGCTTATATAATAGAGAAGATACAATCCCTTCCCGCCAGCACCTTATAATCTAACTCCTCTGTGCCTCAGTTTCCTCATCTATAAAATGAGGATAGAGCTCCTGTTCTCCTTCCCTTTGAGACTGTCATCACTATGTGAGAATATGGATTGCCTGATCTGAACAACTTGAATCTACCCCAGTGCTTCGCACAGAGTAGCATTTAATACTATTACGAATAACAACGGTATTTGTTAAGCATCCACTGTGTGCTATGCAATCAATCAATTGTATTTATCAAGCACTTACTGTGTGCAGAGCACTGTAGTAAGCATTCTGGAGAGTTTAACAGAGTTAGTACACGTTCCCTGACCACTGTGAGCTTATAGTGTACAGCACTGGAGTAGAGAGAGGATAATCAGGTCAGACACCAATCAAATCCCCATTTTACAAATGAGGAAACCGAGGCCCAGAGAAGTGAGGTGACTTTCCCACAGTCACACAGCAGGTTAGTGGAGGAGCCAGGAATAGAACCCAGGTCCCGGATCCCAGCCCTGTGTTCTTTCTACTATACCACAAGCGCTTGCTTCTCCATCCCCTAGAATAATGTTTTCGTGCTGTTTGGAATTTGGGACCAATTTAATTCAGTGGAACAATTCATAACTATTCATAATGGACTTCCATTAAAAAAAAAAAATTCACCCACTTGGAAATAGGAATTGCACTGGGCATTAAGACTCTCAGGGTATATTTCCCATCAGTCCAACAATGTGCTGTGTGACCTTGGGATGGTTGCTTCACCTCTCTAAACTCTATTGGGTCCTCAATGGACAAAGGAAAGTCCGGGAAAGTTCCTCAGTGGACAAAGGAAAGATGAGAAGAATTCCTTAGTGGACAATGGAAAGGCGGGAAGAATTCCTCAGTGGACAAAGGGAAGACGGGAAGAATTCCTCAGTGGACAAAGGGAAGACGGGAAGAATTCCTCAGTGAACAAAAGGAAAGATGGGAAGAATCCACTCTACAACCCAAGTGGATTCAGAATAATAAAGATTTAAGAGAATGTTGGCAGGCATCTGTGAGCTGGTTGGACAAAACAAAAGTGTGTCACTACAATGTATAAAGATCATTAATTTTGTTCAGATACTACGAGAAAAATCCAAGCATTCCACAGAGTTTCCTGCCGTACGTTCTCATTTTATCTTATCAAAATAAAACACTTTTTAAAATAGAAAAAGAACACATAATTTTCAGCCCACACGCTGTTAAACTACAGTGCAGACAGGGACTGGGGTCTTTCAGCAACTTAACACGGATTATGTAACTAATTTGTTGACTTGTTTCCATAGTCTTCCACTTGCACAAAAAGGCTTATGTATGGATTTATAATAAGTTTAAAAAGCATTAAACTAGCCCACGCTGTGAGCTAAGTCTTGCTTGCTTCCATGGGGGAGTGGAAAATAAAGTTGGACAGGGTCAGACATTCATATTCACCACTGTGTATTTTGGCATTCGCGTTACTGGAGTTTTTGTGGTATTTGTTAAGCGCTTACTATGTGCCAGACACTGTACTAAGCACTGGGATAGATGCAAGGTTGGACACAGTACTTGTCCCACATGGGGTTCACAGTCTTAATTCCCATTTTACAGGTGAGGTAAACAGCCACAGAGAAGTTAAGTAACTTGCCCAGGAGACAAGTGGTAAAGTTTTGCCATGCGTTCTCACACCTGCTTTCTGGGGTTTTTTTTAATTCCAAGTGCTGGGTAGATACAAGTTAGATTGGACACTGTCTCTGTCCCTCAAGGGGCTCACAGTCTAAGGAGGAGGGAGAACAGGAGAACAGACACACAGAAGTGCTAACTCGATACTGCTTCTCAATAAAAGCAATTAATAGTGATGAGGAATGAATGAGAGCCCCTAGTGTGACCAGTATTAAAGGGCATACTGAAATCATATCTCCTCCAGGAAGTCTTCCCTGACTAATTTCTCATCTTTGCACTTACTATGTGCAAAGCGCTGTACTAAGCAATACAGTTGAGCATCCATTAGCCAATGATATCTATTGCGTGTTTACTCTGTGCAGAACACTGTACTAAGCACTTGAGAGAGTACAATACAAGAGAATTAGCAGACACGTTTCCTGTCCACAATGAGAAGCAGCATGGATAATGGCTAGAAGTTGGGCTTGGGCATCAGAAGGGGCTGGGTTCTAATCCCAGTTCCACCACTTATCTGCTGTGTGACCTTGGGGAAGTCACTGCACTTCTCTGCTCCTGGGTTCCCTCATCTGTAAAATGGAGATTAAGACAGCGAGCCCTGCGTGGAACACAGACTGTGTCCAAACTGATTAACTTGTATCTCCCCCAGCAGTTAGGTGAGTGTTTGGCACATAGTAAGCCCTTAACAAATACCATTAAAAAAAAAAAAACACCCACTGGATTGAGGCAAGATGACCAGTTTTTGGGCTCCAAGTAATTGATTGCCTCGGTTGGCTACAAGCTGGGGTGCGGCAGGGCTACACATCCCTGACAGCCTTTTCTGCACCTTGTTTTCCCACATTACAAACAGCAAATGACACATGGAGAAGCAGCACGGCCTAGTGGATAGGATACTGGGAGGACAGGCATTATCCCTGAAAGTACTTGGAGCCTTCTGGGAGCTATCAAAACCCAAAGCACCATTGTGATCAAGTGACTAGAGCTGAGCTGCTGAGGGGTTCGTTGGTATTAATTCCTTGGCCTGATCTCCCCAGGATGGGCTGGGGCTAGGTTTTGGTCTGGGAGAGATGAATGGAAGCAACACAAGATCCCTTGGGGACAGCCGCTAGAATGAGGCCATACACACACTCCCCCCCAGTATCACCCGCCCGCCAGACTTGTGAAGAAGCTTCACCTCAGACTTGAAGCTGGCAAAGGAGATTTAGGTCAGGAGAATAGAATTACCAAGCTGCACTTCACTAAGGGCCACTCCTCTAGAGCCTACTCAAGCAGACAATTCATTTAATCCTATTTACTGAGCGCTCACTTGGTGCAAAGCACTGTACCAAGACCTTGGGAGAGTACAATAAAACAATCAACAGACAAGAACGCAAGTATCAGGGGACGTCTCCGGATCATGAGAGACAGAAAATTGGACGCCCTTCCCGATTAATTCACAATACCCAACTTCCATCGACCTGATAACACACAGACACACACACACACACACACCTTTTTTATGCATATTCAGTTACTTCACTGACATTCTGATCTACCTGAAATATTCTTGCTTTCACTGCCACTCTTAGGAATCTCTCTGTGCGCCTCACATGAGGCTGTAAGGTTGTGAAGGCAGGGATTGTGTACCTCGCTTATGTTGGACTCCCCTGGGAGCTCAGTACAGTCTTGCACACTCTGTAGGTGCTCAGTATATACCACTAATGAGAAAGATGTTGATGCTGGCATCTTCAAAGGATGGTCCTGCCCTCAATAGAACTCTATTTTAAAGCCTGAGGATCATTCCACCAAGCTTGGTTTACAAATAATAGTAATATTTAAGTGCTTACTAGGAACCAAGCATTGTACTAAGTGAAGCCAGCTAGAGAAGCAGCATGGTCTATTCATTCGTTCATGCACTCAATCATATTTATTGAGCACTTACTGTGTGCAGAGCACTGGTCTAGTGGATAGAGCGTGGGCCCAGGAATCAGACGGACTTGAGTTCTAATCTGGCTCCACTCACCTGCTGGGTGACTTTGTCAGTCAGTCAGTCGTATTTACTGAGCACTTACTGTGTGCATAGCTCTGCACTGTGCTATGCCCTTAGGAGATTACAATAGAACAGACATAGTTCCTGCCTGGGTAAGTCACTTTGCTTCCTCTGTGCCTCAGTTACCTCATCTGTAAAATGGGAAGACTGTGAGACCCACATGGGACATGGACTGTGTCCAACCTTCCATTCATTCATTCAGCACTTACTGTGTGCAGAGCACTGTACTAAGCACTCTAAGCAATGCAACCTAATGAGCTTGTGTCTACCCCAGCGCTTAGTACAGTGCCTGGCACAAAGTAAGTACTTCACAAATACCTTTTAAAAAAAAAGTCTTGGGTGGATACAAGATGATCAGGTTGGACCCAGTCCCTTTCCCACACAGGGTTCACAGTCTAAGGGGGAACCCCGGAAAACAGGTATTCCATCCCCACTTTGCAGATGAGGAAACTGAGGCCCAGAGATGTTAAGTGACTTGCCTAAGGTCACACAGCAGGCAAGAAGAACTCAGGTCCCCCGAGCTCCAAGGCCGGTGCTGTTTCCTCTACCTGCTGCCTCCTTCCCTCATGAAGCATTACCTGGTCTGACTGAGCTCAGCGAGTGACATCTGACTGGATCACAGCCACCACCAGGCAGGCCCCAATCAGAGGGGATTAATACAAATTAATTCCTGTCTCCCAGGTACGCTGCGAGTTGGACTTCATTACCGTGCACAAAGAACTTGGAAAATGAAAGGCGGCGTGTGAGCGCAAAGCGCATTATCGTGGAACACAGGGCGCTTCTCTTCTTCAAAGCATTTTGCGCAGAGTCCCAAACTAATCCCGGAGTAAAGCAGTGCAAGCCTTCCGATCCTGAGAGGGGTGAACCAAAGCAGGAGGACATCCCAAGCCATCCTAGGAAGAGGGTAGTTCCTAAGAGCCAGCAGGATCCAGGACCCATCTGGATCAGCAGGGCCGAGGACCTCTACCTCTTCAACCCCAGGACCAGAGAAGTAGCATGGCCTAGCGGAAAGAGCCCGAGCCTTAGAGTTGGAGGATATGGATTCTAATTCCAGCTCTGCCAATGACTTGTTGTGTGACCTTGGGCATATCACTTCACTCCTCTGGGCTTCAGTTCTTCAACTGTAAAATGGGGATTCAATACCTGTTCTCCCTCTTAGATTGTGAGCCCCATGTGGGACACGTACAATGTCCAACCTGATTAGCTTGTGTCTACCCCAGTGTTTAGTACAGTGCCTGGTGCAGAGTAAGTGCTTATCCAGTCATTCAATCACTTTTATTGAGCATTTACTGTGGGCAGACCACTGTGCTAATCACTTGGGAGAGTATAATACAACAATAAACAGTCACATTTCTTGCCCACAAGGAGCTTGCAGTCTAGACGGGGGGAAGCAGACATCAATACAAATAAATAAAATGACAGATATGGAGATAAGCGCTGTGGGGCTGGGAGGAGAGAAGAGCAAAGGGAACAAGTCAGGGCGACGCAGAAGGGAGTGGGAGATGAGGCAAGGTGGGGCTTAGCGTGGCAAGGCCTCTTGGAGGAGATGGGCCTTAGATAAGGCTTTGAAGTGGGGGAGAGTCACTGCCTGTCACATTTGAGGAAGGATGGAGTTCCAAGCCAGAGGCAGGATGTGGGTTACGGGTCTTGGTGAGACAGGCAAGAGTGAGGCACAGTGAAAAGGTTAGCACTAGAGGAGCAGAGTATGTGGGCTGGGTTGTAGAAGGAGGGAAGCGAGGTGAGGTAGGAGGGGGGAAGGTGATGGAGTGCTTTAAAGCCAATGGTGAGGAGTGTTTGTTTGATGCAGAGGTGGATGGGCAACCCCAGGAGATTTTTGAAGAATGGGCTGCCATGTTCTTAGCATTTTTGTAGAAAAGTGATCCGGGCAGCAGAGTGAAGTATGGATTGGAGTGCGGCGAGACAGGAGGCTGGGAGGTCAGCAAGAGGGCTGATGCAGTAATCCAGGTGGGAGAGGATGACTGATTGGATTAAACATAGTAGCAGTTTGGCTAGGGAGGAAAGGGTGGATTTTAGCGATGTTGTGAAGGTGGGACTGACAGGATTTACTGATGGATTGAATATGTGGGTTGAATGAGGGAGGAGTCAAGGATAACACCAAGGTTAAGGGCTTAACAAACACCCAAAAAAAAACCCCAAAAAATCACTGCAGCTAGGCTACCTCAGAGAGGACTAGACCATAAAACCTAAAACAACAATAACAGCAGCAAAAAAAAAAAACCCACTGTGGCTGAACTGAAGAATGCCTGGACCTCCTCGGAGAGGCACAGCTGCAGGTTTGAGACAGGATCTGCCATTTATTTTTGTGTTTGCTCCCCCACTGAATTATAAACTCCATGAGGGCAGGGCTCAGGCTTATCAACTCTACTGTACTTTTCCACACGCTTAGCACAGGGCTCTACACAGAGTAAATACTCAATAAATACTACAGGCTGGCTGGGCATTAAGGAATTGATCGGTATTATTTATTGAGCACTAAGGGCTTGGGAGATACAATACAACAGAGCTGGCAGATACATTCCCTGCCCACCAGGAGCATACAGTCTAAAAGGGGAGCCAGACATTAAATAAAATTATGGGTATGTACCGAAGTGCTGTGGGGCAAACAGCAAGTGCTTAAAGGGCACAGATCTAAGTGTGTAGATGATGCAGAAGGGGAGACGGAATAGGGGAAATATGGGCTTAGTTGGGGAGATGTGATTTTAGGAGGGTTTTGAAGGTGGAGAGAGTGGAGATTTGTCATATATGAAGGGGAGGGAGTTCCAGGATAGAGGCAGGACATGGACAAGGGATTGGCAGTGAGCAAGTTGAGACTGAGGTACAGTGAGTAGGTTGGAATGAAATGTGCAGATTGGGTTGTAGCCGGAAATCAGCAAGGTAAGCCTCCTCTTCCCACAAATAGGGCAAGGCTCAGCTCCCCCAAAGCTCCAAATTTGGAGTGAGAATTTGAAGCCCCATTCTACAAATAGAAAGGAACTGGGTTCCAATGTCAGCTCTACCACTTGTCTGCTGTGAGTCTTTGAGCGAGTGCCTTAACTTCTCGGTGCTTCAGTTACCTCATCTGTAAAGTGAGGCTTAGGACTGGAAGCCCTATGCGAGACAGGGACAGTGTTCAACCTGATTCACTTGTATCTACAACTACCCCAGCACTTACCAAAAAAAAAAAAAAGGAAAGAAAAAAATAGCCCCAGGAGTCCCCAATGGGGACAAGCGTGGAGTTGGGGGAAACCATCAGGAGCTAGAGCGGTCACTCTACACTCCCCCACTCCCCAACCTCTGAACCCCAATTGAGGCCGGGTCACCCCTTCGAGAAACCTTGGCTGGGAAACCCAGATATGTGACTTCAACAGTTTAGTCTTCAGGCAGCATGCCTGCCAACTTTGTTATATTGGACTCTCCCAGGTGCTTGATACAGTTCTCTACACATAGTAAGTGCTCAGTAAATACCATTGATTGTTTGGGTGGGTGGTTCCAGTCTTATTCTGAATCACTTCAGCACATGTAAGCTCATCGTGGGCAGAGAATGCTTCTGTTTATTATATCGTACTCTCAAAAGCACTTAGTCCAGTGAGCCCCATGTGGGACAGGGACTGTGTCCAATCCGATTTGCTTATATCCACGCCAGCGCTTAATTCAGTGCCTGCCACATAGTAAGCTCTTATCAAATACCATAAGTATTATTACAGTGCTTTGCACACAGAAAGCGCTCAATAATACTGTTGAATGAATTAATGGATGGAAGTAAGTTCCGTAAAATGCATGCTGTATGCAGAGCAATACACACACACACACACACACACTGTTCTGCATACAGTATGTGTGAATGTATACATACACACACATTTGGCACTGTATATTAGAGAGAAGAGACATCTCCCAGGCTCTCCAGGAGTTTACAACCTAATGGGGGTAGCAGAAAAAGATAAGTATAGACAGTATAGGTCAAATGGACTGTACAGTCGATTCATATTTATGCAGGCAAGGGCTGAAATAGGGTAGAAAAAGAGCTATAAATATCTAAAAGCTAGAGGTACCTGATTGTTGATACCACTAGGTTCTAGAAGTTTATCGCCTGAAGGTGGGATTTTAGAATGATGGGATTTATTTATGAAGCACTTACTCTGTGCCAAGCGCTGCAGTAGATGCCAGATCAGATCAGACAGAGACCTGGTCTCACAGGAGAGTCATAGTATAAAGGGAAAGGAAGAGCAGGTATCTTATCCCCGTTATACAGATGAGGAAATGGAGGGGCAGAGGCTAAATGACTTGCCCAAGATCACCCAGCTGGCAAGTGGTAAAGCGGCACTGGAACTGATGTATGACTTACCAAGTCCGTACTATCCACTAGGCCACACTGCCTTCCTTGGGAGACTGCTCTGAATGTTTCGAGAGCTGTGATCTGTCAGATTGGGGCAGGAAGGAGGGTGGAGGAGAGTTCTACATGAGAGGAATAATAATAATAATGGCATTTATTAAGGACTTGCTATGTGCAAAGCACTGCTCTAAGCACTGGGGAGGTTACAAGGTGATCAGGTTGTCCCACGTGGGGCTCACAGTCTTCATCCCCATTTTACCGATGAGGGAACCGAGGCACAGAGAAGTTAAGTGACTTGCCCAAAGTCACACAGCTGACAACTGGTGGTGATGAGTTGGGAGAATTGAAGAGATCTGTTAGTAAAATAATCACATAAGATTTAGGGTCTTTCCCACCAAGGTTCAGATTTTCGGAGTTAGGAAGAACTGGTAGTGTTTCCCCATTTTACAGAGGAGGATGCTTAGGCACAGAGAAGCTAAGTGACTTAACAGGGTCACACAGCAAAGCTGGGATTAGAACCTGGGCCTCTCGACTTCCCAGTTCCAGGCTTTCTCTTGAATTAGTTAACTCAACCCCTAAGAAACCCACAGTAAATACACATGCCGAGTTAAGACCCTCTAAGGGCTAGCATCCAAAGTCTAATACCAACTGAATCCTACATCACATCAATCAATGCCTGGACCCTTAGTTAATAGCTGGCAATTGCTTTCTTCACTTGATTTGCTTATTTAAGGAAAACAAGCTTCTCTTAATTAAACACTGATGTCAAGATGTTTTATTACATCCTAGGCTGCCTATTTTCAAATGTCTAACTAAAATTATACCTGAGCTTATTCAGCAACTCCTACTAAACCAAGACTCTTGGTGAAAGACTCTTGTGTTTAAAAAAGGAGGGGGAGCTCTTTTCCTTAAGTCAAAACCAGAAAGAGGCTCAGTAGAGAAAGCTGTGAGGTATTTCGTGCCGGCGTTGGAGGGAAAACACAGCAGTATTTTCAAGACATTAAGTGATTGAAATAAAGTGAAAGCCTGCATCTCCTTAGCAAACATCAGTTTTCCGGTTTCCGTCCCCGACTGCGTTGAATTCAAACACCAGGAAATGAGGCGTCATTTTGAGATTCCACTCTTGGGGAGGGGGGGTGTTGGCTAGGGAGACCCCCACAGACCAGCATCGAAAGCTGCGTGGGGCCCCCCACGCTTAGGGAAAGCATGCCTACCACGTTTTTCCTCTACGTTTTTCCTCTACGTCAACCAGATTTAGACTTTTTCATCCTCCGTACAATGGAATTTGTTATGTGTCAAGCCCTGGGGTAGATACAAGCTAATCAGGTTAGACAGTTTCTGTCCCACATGGGCTCACGGTCTTAATCCTCATTTTACAAACGAGGTCACTGAGGCACAGAGAAGTTCAGTGACTTGACCAAGGTCATACAGCCGACAAGTGACAGAATTGGGATTAGAACCCAGGTCCTTCTTACTCCCAGGCCCGGGCTCTAGCCACTCGGCCATGCTGCAACCCAGGAGATCCTGACCCAATAATAACGGTCGTATTCGTTAAGCGCTTACTATGTGCCAGGCACTGTACTAAGCGCTGGGGTAGGTACAAGCAAATCGGACTGGAGACGGTCCCTGTCCCACGAGGGGTTCAAAGTCTTAGGGAAGCAGCATAGACTAGTGAATACAGCACGGGCTTGGAAGTCAGAAGGTCACTGGTTCTAATCCAGGCTCCGCCACTTGTCTTCTGTGTGATCTTGGGCAAGTCATTTCACTTCTCTGGCCTCAGTTCCCTTATCTGTAAAATGGGGATTAGGACTGTGCATCCTAAGTGGGACAGGGACTGTGCCCAACGTGATTAGGTTACATCTAAGATCTAACCGGATCTAGATCGGAGCAGCAGCGTGGCTCAGGTCATTCATTCATTCATTCATTCAATGGCATTTATTGAGAGCTTACCGTGTGCAGAGCACTGTACTAAGTGCTTGGGAAGTCCAGGTCCAAGTCGGCAACATATATCGAGACGGTCCCTACACAACAACAGGCTCACAGTCTAGAAGGAGGAGACAGACATCAAAACAAATAAACAGGCATCATTATAAAAAAATAGAATTATAGATATATACACATCATTAATAATTAATCATTAATCTTTCCACATCAGTGGAAGGAGACCGGGCTTTGGAGTCAGAGGTCGTGGGTTCAAATCCCGGCTCCGCCAATTGTCAGCTGTGTGACTTTGGACAAGTCACTTCACTTCTCTGGGCCTCAGTTACCTCATCTGGAAAATGGGGATTAATCCTCTCCATCCAAACCGCTACCCTACTCGTTCAATCTCTCATCCTATCCTGACTGGATTACTGCATCAGCCTCCTCTCCGATCTCCCATCCTCCTGTCTCTCGCCACTGCAAGCCATACTTCACGCCGCTGCCCGGATCGTCTTTGTGCAGAAACGCTCTGGACATGTTACTCCCCTCCTCAAAAATCTCCAGTGGCTACCAATCAACCTACGCATCAGGCAGAAACTCCTCACCCTCGGCTTCAAGGCTGTCCATCACCTCGCCCCCTCCTACCTCACCTCCCTTCTCTCCTTCTCCAGCCCAGCCCACACCCTCCGCTCCTCTGCTGCTCACCTCCTCACCGTGCCTCGTTCTCGCCTGTCCCGCCGTCGACCTCTGGCCCACGTCCTCCCCCTGGCCTGGAATGCCCTCCCTCCGCACATCCGCCAAGCGAGCTCTCTTCCTCCCTTCAAAGCCCTACTGAGAGCTCACCTCCTCCAGGAGGCCTTTCCAGACTGAGCCCCCTCCTTCTTCTCCCCCTACTCCCCCTCCCCATCCCTCCCTTACCTCCTTCCCCTCCCCACAGCACCTGTATATATGTATATATGTTTGTACGTATTTATTACTCTATTTTACTAGTACATATTTATTCTATTTGGTTTATTTGTTTTGTTTTGTTGTCTGTCTCCCCCTTCTACACTGTGAGCCCGCTGTTGGGTAGGGACCGTCTCTGTATGTTGCAAACTTGTACTTCCCAAGCGCTTAGTACAGTGCTCTGCACACAGTAAGCGCTCAATAAATACGATTGAATGAATGAATGAATGAAAATGGGATTGACTGTGAGCCCCCTGTGGGACAACCTGATCACCTTGTAACCTCCCCAGCGCTTAGAACAGTGCTTTGCATATAGTAAGCCCTTAATAAATACCATCATTATTATTATTACTATTATTATTATTATCTACCTCAGCACTTAGAACAGTGCTTGGCACATAGTAAATGCTTACCAAATACCATCATTACTATTATTATTGACTCAGGGCTCCCGATCAGCCTTGAATGCCCAGAGAGAAGGAGGGCTTCCACTGCAGGCATGGTTCTGGGGAGTGGAGGCAGGGGGCTTCCCCTGGGTCTTGGGCCTCTTCCCCCTGTACCCTCTGCCCCCCCTCCCCCCCTGCCCTCATTGTTCTGTATTCTATACACCCCCCCTGGACTATAAGCTAGTTGTGGGCAGGGCACGTGTCTACCAACTCTGTTGTACCGCCCTCTCCCAAGCGCTTAGTACAGTGCTCTGCCCACAGTACGTGCTCAATAAATACCATTGATTTCCCCCCGTCCCACCCGACCCTGACTACTTCTTGCCCAACAGAGGCAATCAATCAATAACTGCCCCGTCTTCCCCTTCTAGACTGTAAGCTCACTGTGGGCAGGGAATGTGTCTATTTTTTGTTTATTTATTTATTTATTTTACTTGTACATTTCTATCCTATTTATTTTATTTTGTTGGTATGTTTGGTTCTGTTCTCTGTCTCCCCCTTTTAGACTGTGAGCCCACTGTTGGGTAGGGACTGTCTCTATGTGTTGCCAATTTGTACTTCCCAAGCGCTTAGTACAGTGCTCTGCACATAGTAAGCGCTCAATAAATACGATTGATTGATTGATTGATTGATTGATTGATTTTGTTGCACTGTCCTCTCATTCATTCATTCAATTGTACTTGTTGCGCGCTTACAGAGGGCAGAGCATTGTACTAAGCGCTTGGGAAGTACAATTCAGCAACAAATAGAGGAGACAATCCCTGCCCATAACAGGCTCCCAGTCTAGAAGGGGGGGGGCCAGACATCAAAACAAATAAACAGGCATCATTATAAAAAATAGAATTATAGATATATACACATCGTTAATAAAAATAAATAGAATTATAATTATAAACGTGTACATACATACACAAGTGCTGGGGGCGAGGAGGGGGGTAGATCAAAGGGAGCAAGTAGTGGCGATGGGGCCAAGGACTTAGTCCAGTGCTTTGCGCACAGCAAGTGCTCAATCGATACCACTGACTGATTATTGTTATTATTATTATTAAATGTATTGATTGAGCGCTTACGATGTGCAAAGCACTGGACTAAGAGCTTAGGAGAGTACAGTTATGAGCGCTGACTCAGTACACAGACACTGTAGTAGCCAATCTGCCCCCATGGATCTGTCCAGCCCCCAGAGCATCTCCCCCTCCAAAACCTGGACCCCACCACGATCACTTCTTGCCCAACAGAGACAATCAATCAATCAATCAATCATTGCTATGTATTCTGTACTCCCCCTTTGTATTGGCGAAGCAGCGTGGCTTGCTGGAAAGAGCCCGGGCTTGGGCGTCACAGGTCTTGGGTTCTAATCCCCCTCCGCCACTTACCTGCTGGATGACCTTGGGCAAGTCGCTTCACTTCTCTGTGCCTCGGTGACTTCCTCTGTAAAATGGGGATGAAGACTGTGAGCCCCACGTGGAACAACCTGATGACCTTGTATCTATCCCAGCGCTTAGAACCATGTAAGCACATAGTAAGCGCTTAACAAACACCATCGTTGTTTTGATTATTATTCTATACTCCAGACGCTAAGCTCTCTGTGGGTAGGGGATGTGTCTACCAACAGCGTTGTACGGGACTCTCCCAAGCGCTTAGTCCAGTGCTCTGCACACAGTTAGGGCTCAATAAATGCCACTGATTTCCCCTGTTTCCAAGCACATCATCCAATGGCTTCCAAATCCCTCCCTCCTGCGGACGGTGTCCGGCCACGGAGCTGGGCTCCTGGGGCCTGCAAATACCCTCTGACGACCACCCGCCGGGGGGAAAGTTTGCCATTTAAAATCGCTCGCCCCCCCTGCGTGTTTTCCCACTCGCCCCCGTGGAAACGCAGCCTCTGCTCCAGCTGCGATCGAAGCCCCTATCCCCCCGTGCAAACCCCCGTCTCCAGGATGATGCGTTGCAAAAGTCCTAGCCTGGGCACTGCAATCTCCTCCCCCCCCCCCCGCCCCCCAACCAAAAAAAAATCCAACCAACGCATTGCAACCCCCTTCCCCGGAAAACAGCTCCGCCCCCAAAAAGCCCCCCCCCAATAGTTCCCCCCAAAATAGCTCCCCGCAAAAAATAGGTCCCCCCAAAAAGTAGCTCCCCGCAAAAATACCTCCCCCCCAAAAGGAGCTCTCCACAAAAACAGCTCCCCCCCAAAATAACTCCCCCCAAATAGCTCCTCCCCAAATAGCTCCCCCCAAAATAGTTCCCCCCAAATATCTCCCCCCCAAAAAAGCTCCCCCCAAATAGCTCCCCCCCAAATTAGTTCCCCCCAAATAGCTCCCACCGAAAAATAGCTCCCCCCAAATAGCTCCCTCCAAAAATAGTTCACCCCCAAATAGTTCCCCCCCAAAAAATAGCTCCCCCCCAAAACAGATCCCCCCAAAAATAGCTCCCCCGAAAAAATACCTTGCAAACTCTGCCCCCGTCCGCTGCAACCCTCGCCCGGGGCGCCTCGACCCCCGAGAAAATGCGCCGCAAACTCCTCCCCCGTGCCCTGCGAGCCCCCCGAAAATGCAATTGGAGCCCCCGGGAAAATGCGTCTTAAAGTCCCCAGCCCCCAGCGCCCCCCCCAACCATCCCGGAGGGGCTGCCCGGGGCGGGGGAGGGGGCGTTCTCATGGCGCCATCCGCAGCCCCCTCCCCTTACCTGGGCCGGGGGTGCCCGGGGGGGTCGGGGCGGGGTCCCCGGGGGGCGGGGGTGGTGCCCACCCAGCCCCGGCGCCGATGGGCTCGGCCCGGTTGCGATCAGTTGGCACGGGGGGCGGGGAGGGGGACGGGGAAGGGGCAGACCTGGAAGATGGGGAGGGGGCCGGTTCTGGACCGGGCCGGGGAGGGGGGACGGGGGGCGGTCCAGGGGATGAGGAGGGGGCTGGAGGATGGGGAGGGGGGCGGTCCAGGGGATGAGGAGGGGGCTGAGGCTGGGGAAGGGCCCGGGCTGGAGGATGGGGAGGCGGAGGGGAAGGGGCCAGTCCTGGACCGGGCCGGGGAGTGGGGAGGGGGGGTGGTCCAGGGGCTGAGGAGGGGGCTGGAGGATGGGGAGGGGGCCGGTCCTGGGGATGGGGCGGGGGGAAGGGGCCAGTCCTGGACCGGGCCGGGGAGGGGGGGGCGGTCGAGGGGATGAGGAGGGGGCTGAGGCTGGGGAAGGGCCCGGGCTGGAGGATGGGGAGGGGGCCGGTCCTGGGGATCGGGGGGGTGGAAGGGGCCAGTCCTGGAGCGGGCCGGGGAGGGGGGAGGGGGGCGGTCCAGGGGATGAGGAGGGGGCCGAGGCTGGGGAAGGGCCTGGGCTGGAGGATGGGGAGGGGGCAGGTCCTGGGGGTGGGCGGGGGCAGTCCTGGACCGGGCCGGGGAGGGGGGAGGTCCAGGGGATGAGGAGGGGGTGAGGCTGGGGAAGGGCCCGGGCTGGAGGATGGGGAGGGGGCCAGTCCTGGGGAGCGGGGGGCAAGGGACCAGTCCTGGACCGGGCCGGGGAGGGGGCAGTGGGGGTGGTCCAGGGGATGAGGAGGGGGCTGAGGCTGGGGAGGGGGCCAGTCCTGGGGATGGGAGGGGGAAGGGGCCAGTCCTGGACCGGGCCTGAGAGGGGCGGAGGGGGGTGGTCCAGGGGATGAGGAGGGGCCTGAGGCTGGGGAGGGGGCGAGTCCTGGACCGGGCTAGGGGGTGGGGAGGGGGGAGGTCCAGGGGATGGGGAGAGCGGGGAGGGGGCCAGTCCTGGGCTGGGCTGGGCCGGGGGGAGGGGGTGGCCCAGGGGATGGGGGCGGTTGGGCTGGAGGATGGGGAGGGGGCCAGTCCTGGGCCCCGGCCGGGGGGTGAGGATGGGGGTAGTCCAGGGGATGGGGAGAGTGGGGAGGGGGCCAGTCCTGGACCGGGCCTGGGGGTGGGGAGGGGGTGGCCCAGGAGATGGGGCGGGGGCCGGAGAGGGGGGCGGTCCAGGGGGTGGGGAAGGGCGACCGGGCTAACACTTTGGCCACTTGGGGTGGCGGGGAAGAAGGGGGTCCTGGACCCCGAGGTCCGAGGGGTGTCAAGTTCCCAAGCCCAGGGGAAGGCGTTGCCCTCCCACGTAGCCACGAGGCCGGACACGGACACACCGAAACACAGGGTGGCCCCTTGGACAGAGCCCCGGCCTAGGGGGTCAGTTCATTCAGTCATTCATTCAATCATATTTATCGAGCGCTTACCGACTGCAAAGCATTGGACTAAGCGCTTGGGAGAGTACAGCGCAGCGTGGCTCAGTGGAAAGAGCCCGGCCTTGGGAGTCAGAGGTCATAATTCCGACTCCGCCACTTGTCTGCTGTGTGACTTGCGGCGAGTCACTTCACGTCTCTGGGCCTCAGTTACCTCATCTGTAAAATGGGGATTAAGACTGTGAACCCCATGTGGGACAGCCTCAATACCTTGTATCCCCACCCCCCAGTACTTAGACCAGTGCTTGGCACATAGTAAGTGCTTAACAAATGCCATCATCATCATTATTATTATTATTACTGCGTAACAACAAACAGATGCATTCTTGCCCAAAATGAGCTCACAGTTATAAGGCAGTGAGGATTCACTCATTCATTCAATCATATTTATTGAGCGCATACTGTTGGCAGAGCACTGTACTAAGCGCTTGGCAAGTACAATTCGGCAACAAATAGAGACAATCCCTACCCAACAACGTCTTCACAGTCTAGAAACAAGGCAAGGCTGTTGCAAACTGCAAATCTCACTTTTCCCATTGTTTTGTCCCAGGTAAATCCCCACACCAAAATTTACAACTCCTTCAGAAAATAGAGGAGATTTCCATTCATCTTCCCAATCTTCATTTTTACTCCTAAACGCAATTTCTTACAATTGTGCCCATTGGGAAGCAGGGTGGCTCAATGGAAAGAGCACGGGCTTTAGAGTCAGAGTTCATGGGTTCAAATCCTGGCTCCTCCAATTGTCAGCTGTGTGACTTTGGGCAAGTCACTGAACTTCTCTGTGCCTCAGTTACCTCATCTGTAAAATGGGGGTTGACTGTGAACCCCACATGGGACAACCTGATCACCTTGTAACCTCCTCAGTGCTTAATAAATGCCATAGTAAGTGCTTAATAAATGCCATTATTATTATTATTATTATAAAGGATTACTAGAGGAAAAGTCATTACCTTGGGCGAGTCACTTCGCTTTTCTGGGCCTCAGGTCCCTCATCTGTAAAAGGAGGATTAAGACTGTGAGCCCCATTTGAAACATGGACTGTGTCCAACCCGATTAGCTCGTATCTACCCCAGCGCTTAGAACAGTGCCTGGCACAAAGTAAGCACCTAACAAATACCATTAAAAGAGAAAAAACAGCTCCAGGAAGCAGAGCTGATTCCTTTGTTAAAATCACAGGCCTCCCTCCTGGGATCCCCTCTCCAACCTGACTAGAGGGGTGAATTGCTCTGCTGCCAGGGGAGAGCAGGGATTTAGCTCACGGGGAGGGAAGAGGTGGGTTGTCAGCAGATTCCCCGACATGTGGCCTAGTGGGAAGAGCACACACAGGTTTGAGAGTCAGAGGAGCTGGGTTCTAATCCCAGGTTAATAATAATTGCGGCATTTGTTAAGTGCTCACTATGTGCCGAGCACTTGTACTGAGCGCTGAGGTAGATACAAGATAGTCAGGTCCCATATGGGGCTCACATTCTAAGTAGGAGGGAAGCACGGGTATTGAATCCCCATTTTGCAGACGAGGGAAGAGAGGCACAGAAAAGTTAACTGACTGGCTCAAAGAAGCAGCATGGCTCAGTGGAAAGAGCACGGGCTTTGGAGTCAGAAGTCCAAATCCCGGCTCCACCAACTGTCTGCTGTGTGACTTTGGGCAAGTCACTTAACTTCTCTTTTGCCTCAGTTACCTCATCTGTAAAATGGGGACTAAAACTGTGAGCCCCCTGTGGGACAACCTGATCACCTTGTAACCTCCCCAGCACTTAGAACAGCGCTTTGCACATAGTAAGCACTTAACAAATACCATTATTATTATTATTATTATTAAGTGGCGGAGCCTGGATTAGAACCCAGGTCCTCTGATTCCCGGTCCCGGGTTCTTTCAACTAGGCCGTGCATCCTGGCTCTGCCACTGACCTGTTGTGTGTCTTATGTCTTCACCTCGCTAGGCCTCAGTTTCCCCATTCATAAAATGGGGATAGGTTTTGGGAGCCCCAGTGGAGGGCCCTAGTGCAAAATGAATACCACTGACTGATTGGTTGGATTATTATTATTATTATTATTATTATTAATTATTATTACTGTTGTTATTCTTATTATATTTGTTAAGCGCTTACTACATTTCTAAGCACTGGGGTAGATATGGTTTCATCGGATCGGATAGAGTCCCTGTTCTCCCATGGGGCTCACAGCCTGAGAAGGGAGAACAGGCATTGAACCCCCATTTCACAGGGGAGGAAACTGAGGCCCAGAGAAATGAAGCGACTTTCCAAAGGTCACAAAGCAGACGAGTGGCAGAGCCGGGATTAGGACCCAGGTCCTCTGATTCCCAGGATTGCAACATTCTCCACATAGTGGTTTTCTCAAAACAGCAAGGTGTACTACCCTACCCATTTCTTTCTTCACCCACTGGAGTATAAACTTGAGTCGTCTTAAATATTCCCAGAGGAGACTCAGCTACAGATTCCTAATTACTGTGTGCATAAATATCAGTAAACGTAGGTCCGGGGAAGATTGTGGTGAGACTAGGTACCATAGAGAACCAGAACATCCTAGTGGAAAGAGCCCGGACCCAAGAGTCCAAGGACCGGGGTTCTAATCCTGGCTCCGCCACTTGTCTGCTGTGTGACCTTGGGCAAATCACTTCACTTCTCTGGACCTCAGTTTCCTCAACTATAAAATGGGGGTTCAATCTCTGTTCTCCCTCCTACTTAGACTGTGAGCCCCCTGTGGGACAGGGACTAAGTCCGACCTGATTATCTAATCTCTACCCCAGCACTTAGTACAGAGTCTGGCACATAATAACTGCTTAACAAATACTGTTATTATTATTTAGTTAACTAAAATTTTTCACGATCGTTATACGGGTGAAATACTTCACCTTGGTCTCTTTTGATGTTTAAAACCCAAAAGAGATTGGGAAGAGAGAGCTGATTTTGAGAAGCAGGGTGGCTCAGTGGAAAGAGCACGGGCTTTGGAGTCAGAGGTCATGGGTTCAAATCCCAGCTCCGCCAATTGTCAGCTGTGTGACTTTGGGCAAGTCACTTAACTTCTCTGGGCCTCAGTTCCCTCATCTGTAAAAGGGGGATTAAGACTGTGAGCCCCCCGTGGGACAACCTGATCACCTTGTAACCTCCCCAGCATTTAGAACAGTGCTTTGCACATAGTAAGTGCTTAATAAATGCCATCATCTTTATTATTATTATTTTGTTGTGGTTGTTTCTGGAGTCTGTGAGAATAAATAGGAAAAAATGTCATATTACCAAACTTGCAGGCAATGTGGGCTAAAAGAATTTAACTGCCCATTCATATCACAGACCTATATTTCTGCTTTGCCAGCAAAATGAGCCCAAGACTTTTACCGCTATCCCTGGATGGGTCTGGGACCTTAAACCTTAATAATAATAATAATTATTATTATATATTATTATTACTATTCAACTGACTAAAAATTTTCACCAGCATTATGAGGGTGAAATACTTCCCTTGATCTCTTTCTATATTTAAAACACAAAGAAGCAGAGTGGCCAAATGGAAAGGGCACTGGCCTGGGAGTTGGAGGTCCTAGGTTCTAATCCCAGCTCTGCCACCTGTCTGCTGTGTGTGATCTTGAGCAAGTCATTTCACTTTTCTGGGCCTCAGTGACCTCATCTGTAAAATGAGGATTAAGACGGTGAGCCCCACGTGGGACAGGGACAGTATCCACCCTGAAGAAATTAGTACAGTGCTTTGTACACAGTAAGCGCTCAGTAAAAATGATTGAATGAACGCATGATCTTGTATCTACCCCAGTGCTTAGAACAATGCCTGGCACATAGTAACCTGCTTAACAAATACCACAAGGAAGCAAATTCCAAAGAAGATTGGGAAGAGAGAGCTGGCTGTGTTAGAGTTGCTCTTAAACTTATTTAAGATAGGCAGGAAGCCGTGTTCCGATTCAGAAAAGGAGCCGGAGAAGGGTTTGGAATCTTCTCCAGATTTAGCCAAATTCCACCCTTGGAGGTCTTAGTCTGCACTGGGGAAAAAAACCCTTAAAGATCCCAGAAAGTCAGTCAGTCCTATTTATTGAGCACTTACAGTATGCTGAGCACTGTACAAAGCACTTGGGAGAGTTACAAAATAATAAACAGGCACTTTCCTTGTCCAAAATGAGCTTACAGTTTAGGGGGATGAGCTTACAGTCTAGAGGGGTAGTTCCAATCTATCAATTAATCGATGACATTAATTGGGCACTTGCTATGTGCTGAGCCCTATGCCCAGCTAATGGCTGGTCCTTGAGTATCTAGATCGTAAGCTCTGGGAACGGACCAACACTGTTATATAGGACTCTCCCCACACGTTTAGTACAGTGCTCTGCACTCAGTAAGCGCTCAATAAGTACAATTGATCGATTGATTGGATACTGCATTGTACTCTCTCAACACCGTACTAAGCTCCTGATACGGTGTTCCAACATTCTGTCTGAGGCCTGGAACGCCCTTCCTCTTCATATCTGACAGACAATGAGGAACGCCCTTCCTCTTCTTATCTGACAGACAATGACTCTTCCTGCCCCGGTCAAAGCCTTATTGAAGCCACATCTCTTCCAAGAGGCCCTCCCTAGCTAAGCCCCCCTTTCCTCTTCTCCACTCCCTTCTGTGACGACGTCCTAACTTGCTGTCTTTACTCATCCCCCCTCCCATCCCCACAGCGCTTATGTCCACATCCGTCTTTTATTTATTTATATTGAGGTCTGTCTCCCCCTCTAGACTTTAAGCTCGTTCTGGGCAGGGAATGTGTCGGTTATATCATTTTATTATACTCTCCTAAGCACTTAGTACAGTGCTCTGCAAGGAGTAAGCGCTCAATAAATACCATCGGTTGATTGATGGGGGGAGTGCTTGGGTTTTCCCGAGGGAAAAGGCCCTGTAGCCATTATCCCGTCGTCGGCCCCAGCCCACGTCCTCCCCCTGGCCTGGAAAGCCCTCCCTCCGCACATCCGCCAAGCTAGCTCTCTTTCTTCCTTCAAAGCCCTACTGAGATCTCACCTCCTTCAGGAGGCCTTCCCGGACTGAGCCCCGTTTCCTTTCCTCCTCCCCATCCCCCCGCCCTACCTCCTTCCCCTCCCCATAGCACCTGTATATATGTTTGTACAAATTTATTACTCTATTTTACTTATGCATGTTTACTATTCTATTTATTTTGTTAATGATGTGCATCTAGCTTTATTCCTATTTATTCTGATGACTTGACACCTGTCCACGTTTTGCTTTGTTGTCTGTCTCCCCCTTCTAGACTGCGAGCCCATTGTTGGGTAGGGACTGTCTCTATATGTTGCCAACTTGTACTTCCCAAGTGCTTAGTACAGTGCTCTGCACACAGGAAGTGCTCAATAAATACAATTGAATGAATGAATGAATTTGACAAGAAGGAGGTATTTGAGAAGACATTACTCAGCTCCCTTAAAAGGCAGCTTGTGTAGTGCAAACTCTCTAGGAGACATCTAAGTTGACCTCAGGGAGATGTTCTTAGAATAGATCCTTGGTGGTGGTTTGGGGGTGGTGGGGGGCTTGTCTGCTTTAAGAGTCTTTTTAAGTGTTAAAGATGAGAAGCTTGAGAACCCAGAGCTGCAGTCTTAAAGTCTAGGTGGATTCCAGACCAGGAGGGGCAAGTGATTTTTTTTTAAATCGTAGTATTAAGTACTTATTATGTGCCAGGAACTGTATACTAAGTGCTGGGGTAATAATAATAACTGTGGTATTTGTTAAGCGATTACTGTGTGCCAGGCACGGTATTAAGCACTGGGGTAGATATAAGCTAATCAGGTTGGACGCAGTCCCTGTCCCACATGGGGCTCCCAGTCTTAATTCCTGTTTTATAGATGAGGTAACTGAGGCCCAGAGAAGTTGTGACTTGTCTAAATGATGATATCATGGGTGCCATCAGAATGCAGATTTGGCCCCATCCTGTAGAGCTTTTCTGGCTGTGGTGGACCCCTGAATACCCCCACCCCCATTTTCCCTAGAGTCTTTTAATCAATCAATCAATCAATAGTATTTACAGAGCACTTACTGTGTGTGGAGCACTCTACTAAATGCTTGGGAAAGTACAGTAGAACAGGGGAACACTGGGCAAGCGTGACCTTGTACGAGCCGTTTAACTTCTCTGTGCCTCAGTTCCCTCATCTGCAAAATGGGGATTAAGACTATGAGCCCCATGTGGGGCATAGACTGGATCCAATCTGACTAGCTTGCATCTATCCTAGTGCTTAATACAGTGCCTGGCACAAAGGAAGCCCTTGCCTTTGGCCTGGAAAGTCCTCCTTTATCAAATCCAACAGACCACGACTCTTCCCCAACTTCAAAGCCTTACTGAAGGTGCATCTCCTATAAATGGTCCGGATTAAGCCTTTCTGTCTTCTTCTCCCACTCCCTCTGTGTCCCCCTGATTTGCTCCCTTTATTCACCCCCCTTTCAGAGCCATAGCACTTATGTCCATATCTGTCATTTATGTATTTATATTAAGGTCTGTTTCCCCCTCTATATTGTAAGCTATTGTGGGCAGGAAATGTATCTGCTTATTGTTATACTGTACTTCCCCAAGCACTTAGTACAGTGCTGTGTGCAAAGTAAGTGCTCAATAAATATGATTGAATGAATGAATGAGTGAAATAACATAAAAAACGGTGGGGAGACAGAAATTATTGTTATACTGTACTTCCCCAAGCACTTAGTACAGTGCTGTGTGCAAAGTAAGTGCTCAATAAATATGATTGAATGAATGAATGAGTGAAATAACATAAAAAACGGTGGGGAGACAGAAATTAAAATAGATTAGGGATAGGGGAGATTGTACAGAAGCAGCATGGCCTAGTGGTTAGAGCCCAGGCCCGGGAGTCAGAAGGACCTGGGTCCTAATCCCGGCTCCGCCACTTGTCTGCTGTCTGACCTTGGGCAAGTCGCTTTATTTCTCTGTGCCTCAGTTTCCTCATCTGTAAAATAGGGAGGAAGATTATGACCCCCTGCGGGACAGGGACTGTGTCCAACCTGACAACCTCATATCTACCCCAGCACTTAGTACAGTGCGGGGCACAGAGTAACAACACCACGGTTATTATTAGTAGTACAAGGATATGGGTATAAGTGCCATGAGGCTGGGATGAGTATCTGAGTGATCCCTCCTTTGAACCTTGGTGCTCCCGTCGCAGGTCTACATGCATCCAAACTGCAGAGCTCGAGACTGCGGAAACCGAGGAGGAGGAAGCCATATCGGAAGTGGGCAGGAGACAGACCGGCGAAAGGCAGGACTGTCCAGGTTTGAAACCGGACAGATGGCTGCTCTTGCAGTTATTTGTCCTTAGGGATGAGTGATTCCTCCATTACTGATGAGGAAGGAAGCAGTCCATCCTGACCACAAGACGCAGGCCAGGAGGAATCCCCCATCCGCACGCTATTTTCCTTATTGTCCTCTCACCGGATCGGTGGACGGGCCCCGGGCCGACGTAGCCAGGATTTACAGTCCATTAACCATCAGGGCATCCCTGGAGTAAATGGATGTGATTCCCAGGGGCCTTCACAAAAAATAGAAAAGATTAGATCAGGGAAACATCTGCTCCTATGACCCCTGCCCTCTCCCAGGATCCTTAGCTTCACAGGAGCCTCTGTTCTCAGGATAGCATCTGTTAAGACTTTGTTGATCACTGAATAATAATAATAATTGTGGTGTTTGCTAAGCGCTTTACTATGTGCCAGGCACTGTATCAAGTGCTGGGGTGGATACAAGCAAATCGGGTTGGACACAGTCCCTATCCCACATGGGGCTCACAGTCTCAACCCCCATTTTACAGATGAGGTAACTGAGTCACAGAGAAGTGAAGTGACTTGTCCACGGTCACACTGCAGACAAATAGCAGAGCTGGCATTAAAACCCATGACCTTCTGGCTCCCAGGCCGGTCCTCTATCCACTATGCCATTCTGCTCCTCAAATAGAATCAATAGAAGTAGTACTAGTAATTGCTGTTGTTTGTTACAGGATTTATTAAACATTACGTGCTAAATAATGTGCTAAGCACTGGGGTGGGTACACAATCACCAGATCAGACACAGTCCCTGCCTCATTTAAGACTCACAGTCTTGGAAGGAGAACAGGAATTGAAGCCCCATTTTATAGATGAGGGAGCTGACAGCCAGAGAAGCAGCAAGGCCTAGTGGATACAGCCAGGGCCTGAGAGTCAGAAAGACCTGGGTTCTAATCCCGGCTCTGCCACTTGTCTGCTGTTTGACCTTGGCCCAGTCATTTCATTTCTCCTGACCTCAGTTACCTCATCTGTAAAATGGGGGTGAATGCTGTGAGCTCCATCTGGGACAAGGGACTGTGTCAAACTGATTAGATTAACTTGCATTGACCCTTGGCGCATTGTAAGCGCTTAACAAATACCATTTTAAAAAAAAAGTGACATGCCCAAGGACACCCAGCAGATACCAGGACTAGAACCCCGGTATTCTGACTCCCAGTCCTGTGCTCCTTCCTTTAGTCCAGCCCCGACTTGGTGAAGTACACCATGGTAGATGTTTGTGAAGAAGAAGGAGCTTCTGCTGTGGTTGGTAGAACATAAACAATAATAATAATAATAATGGTATTTGTTAAGCGCTTACTATCTGCAAAGCACTGTTCTAAGTGCTGGGGAGGTTACAAGGTGATCAGGTTATCCCGGGGGGGGCTCAGTTTTAATCTCCATTTTACAGATGAGGTAACTGAGGCACAGAGAAGTTAAGTGACTTGCCCAAAGTCACACAGCTGACAATTGGCAGAGCCGGGATTTGAGCCCATGGCTCTGACTCCAAAGCCCGTGTTCTTTCCACTGAGCCACGCCGCTTCTCAATCTGTCTGGGCATTGGACTCCTCTCTCTGGCAAATTCAAGTTGAAAAGTGCAAAATGAATCCCTACTAAATCCTCTATAGTTATTTGGCAATTAAATGAAAATGAGTCCAGGTGGCTGTTTTTGATATCGTTACCCGAATTTCAATCTTCCCTCACAGACAGTGGTGATTTCCCAACAGGCTCTCCAGGTGTCGGTTTAATGTGACAGATTTTGAGCCCTGCTCCACCTTAACATGGCTAATTTGGGTGGAGCATAATAATAATAATAATAATTATTATAATTATAATTATAATGTTAAAGCACCTACTATGAGCCGACCACCGCGCTGAGCCCTAAGGTAGCCACAAGTTAATCAGGTTGGACACAGTCCCTGTCCCACATGAGGCTCACAGTCTAAGTAGGAGGAGTAGGATTTGAGACACAGAGAAGTTAGATGACTTGAAGAAGACCCAAGGCAGAGCCGGGATTAGAAACCAGGTCCTTCTGTCTCCCAGGCCGGGGCTTTACATGCTAGGCCACACTGATTCTTCATGAGGAAAATGAGTGACAGCAGGATTCCAAACAACTGCTGATCGGAGAGCTGAAATTGGAAAACCGAAAGCCTGGAGGGCAGAGTGTTTTCAGGGCAGGGGAAAACAAACCTTCAAACAGTGCTGCATTCCAACCGAAAAATATGAGTTAATTGCTGAGGATAGACCCAAGGAGAGCATTATTTTCAAGAAAAAAGCAGCTCTCTGAACAAACAGTATGTGAGAAGCAGCGTGACCTAGTGGATTGGGCACGCGGCTGGGAGTCAGAAGGATCTGGGTTCCCATCCTGGCACAGACTCCTTGTCTGCTGTGGGACCTAGGGCCAGTCATTTCACTTCTCTTTGCTTTAGTTCCCTCAATCTGTAAAATAGAGATTAAGGGTGTGAGCCCTATGTGGGACACGGACTGTGTCCAACACGATTAGCTTGTATCTACCCCAACGCTTAGAACAGTGCCTGGTGTGTAGTAAGGGCTTAAAAAAAGCACAGTTATTATTATTGTGAGGAAGAAAAAAAATTATGGTATTTGTTAAGCGCTTGCTATGTGCCAAGCACTGCTCTAAGCGCAGAGAAGACAAGGAGGTAAAAGAGAAAACAAATGTCATAATTATTATTGCTATTATTATACAAGATCATCACATCAGATAATAATAATAATAATGTTGGTATTTGTTAAGCGCTTACTATGTGCCAAGCACTGTTCCAAGTGCTGGGGTAGATACAAGGTAATCAGGTTGTCCCACGTGGGGCTCACAGTCTTCATCCCTATTTTACAGATGAGGGAACTGAGGCCCAGAGAAGTTAAGTGACTTGCCCAAGGTCACACAGCTGACAAGTGGCGGAGCCGGGATTAGAACCCATGACCTCTGGCTCTCCAGCCCGTGCTCTTTCCACTGACCCACGCTGCTTCTCTACAGACCCTGTCCCACGTGAGGCTCACAGTCTAAGAGGGAGGGGATAGATATTTTATTTCCATTATGCAGCTAAGGAAACTGAAGTCTAGGGAGGTTAAACAACTTGTCCAAGGTCACACAACAGGGAAGGGGCAGAGCCAGAATTAGAAACCAGGTCCTCTGACTCCCAGGCTTGTGTTCTTCCCCGCTAGATCCAACGCTGCTTCTACAGGAAGGGCAGAATTGATTGAAAGGACTGGGATGTCACTAGTATGCACCAACCTCTGGGCATTTTTTAATTCCCAAAGTTCTGAGGAGAATCCCTTGTTGGAGGGGAAATGGTGTAGCACAGATGGGGAAAATCAGCAAATTATAATAATATTAATAATAAAAAGGAAGGCCCAGAATCATTCTGAAGATTATTAAATGCCAGAACTCAAAAGCTGTAAACAGAAAGTTTTTGAAAAGATCCCAATTATAAAGGTCATAATCTGCAATGTGGATGGATTTTTTTAAAAATTATTCTGAATTTTGGGGGCTGTTGGATGCCACTAATTAGTTGCAATATGTTAGGATGAGTACGTTCTCCCAAAAAACAGTTGGTCTTCAGAGCAGATACTGTTCTCTCTGGCCATAAACCTCCACATACTTGAGAACAAATATCTATCCAGTGATTCTAATGTACTCTCCCAAGTGCTTAATACAGTGTTTTGCCCGCAGTAGGGGCTGGATAACTACTGGCCATTGTAACCAGCAATAAGAAGAGGGGAATACTGTCTGTGGAAATTAGTACGAGCTCACTGCTTTTCACTCTAAGGTCAGTCAATCAATCAATCATATGTATTGAATGTTTACTGCGTGCCGAGCACTGTACTAAGCAGAGCCAGGATTAGAACCCATGACCTTTTGACTCCCAGGACCGTGCTCTATCCGCTTCGCCATGCCACTTGGCTGCTGGGCGACCTTAGCCAAGTCACTTCACTTCTCTGGACCTCTGCATTCACATCTGAAATGTGAATGGCATCTTCCTTAGGCCATGAGCCCCATGTGGGATAGGGACTGTGTCCACTCGATTATAATAATAATAATGATAATGATCGTATTTGTTAAGCGCTTACTATGTGCAAAGTACTGTTCTAAGCGCTGGATTATCTTCTTTCTACCCCAGCGCTTAGTACAGTGATTGGCACAGAGCGAGAACTTAACGAATACCACTGTGATTATTATCAGAGAGGACATGTCCCATCTTGAAGTGAAGAAAGAACCCCACTTTGCTCTGTACCAGAGACCACAGAGCTATTTACCTTGCATCTCATAAGCTGTATTTGCATATTTTGATTGGTTCTCCTATTCATCAGCCACCCTGGCAGGAAGTGAATGTCTCCTTGTCTGTCCCAGGAGAGAAGCAAAATTCTCTACACTGGGCTGCGTCTTTAAATAAGTTTCCTCTGGGGAAGTCTGCCTCACTTGTCCCAATTTTTCTTAATTAACTCATTAAGCGACCTGAAAGGGTGGTGTGATTCCCAGGGACAAATTTCCATTTCAAACTGTTCTTGGGATGGTGTGAGTGTGTATGCAACTTCTGTTCTCTCAGACAGCCCCTCTGTCCCATTCTGCTTTTCCCAGATCCGGGAAAGATACCGCATCCATGGTCAGTCAGTCAATTAATTGTATCTATTGAGCATTTACTTGGTGCAGATCACTGTACTAAATGCTGGGGAGAATACAATATAGCAATACAGCAGAGACATTCCCTGCCCACTGTGAGCTTACAGTCTAGAGGAGGGAGACTGACATTAATATAAATAATAATAAATAAATGACAGGGCTGGATGTACCTCCTGTGGGGTTGGAACTGGGGAAGAACAAAGGGACCGAGTCAGGATGATGCAGAAGGGAGTGGGAGAAGAGGAAAGGGGGCCTTAGTCAGGGAAGACCTCTTGGAGGAGATGGGCCCTCAATAAAGCAGAGCTCACCCAACAACTGGCAGCCTCCCTAGACCAGAATTAGAGACATCAAAACTCATTCTTGGGGAAGGGAAGGAGATCAGAAATCGCTAAAGTCCCACAAGATGATGTTTCTGCCATTTCAAGGTCAGCAAACCTCCCCCAAGGAGCGGGGTACATGAAAGCAATAATACCTTGGTTTTCTAGAGCACTTTAATTCCCAAAGCATTCTCATATTAATTACCTCATTTCTGCCCTCACAGAAACCTGCTGTGTGACTGAACAATAAGCCTTCCCCTCACTGAACCATAAATGGCTTTGGCGAGTACAATCCCGGGGCTTAAAATGGATCCAAATGAAAGTCTGGGACCCCCCCACTTCATCGCTTCCCCTGAAACCAGCTCTGGGAGCTGAGGATTTATATGTGCAGTTCCAGCCCCGAATAAGTTTTGACAATTGAATTACAAATCCCCAGGAAAAAGGGGCTCAGAACAACAGCGACGACAAAGCCTTAATTACAGCAGTGAAATGATAGAGAAGCAGCCTGGCTTAGCAGATTCATCCCAGGCCTGGGAGTCAAAAGGACCGGGTTTTAATCCTGGCTCTGCCATTTGTCTGCTGGGTGACCTTGGGGAAGTCACTTCACTTCTCTGGGCCTCAGTTCCCTCATCTGGAAAATGGAGATTAAGACTGTGAATCCCATTTGGAACATGGATTGGGTCCAGTGTGATTAGCATGTATCTACCCCAGCCTTAGTACAGTGCCTGGCACCTAGGAAGACCTTAATACTATTATTATAACAAACTCAGACTCTAAAAATAATAATAATCATTGCAGTATTTGTTAAGGCCTTCATTCATTCATTCAATCGTATTTATTGAGCACTTACTTTGTGCAGAGCACTGTACTAAGCACTTGGGAAAGTTCAATACAGCAATAAAGAGAGACAATCCCTGCCCACAATGAGCTCACATTCTAGATGGGGGGAGACAGACACCAATACAAGTAAACAGGCATCAACATAAATAAATAAAATTACAGATATATACATAAGTGCTGTGGGGAGGGAAGAGGGGGGACAGCCAAGGGAGTGAGTTGTAGTGATGCCGAATGGAGTGAGAGATGAGGAAAAGTGGGGCTTAGTCTGGGAGTGCCTCTTTTTAAGGCTTGCTGCTGAAATTCTTTTCTTTTTCTTTTTTTTTTTTTGAATGGTATTTGTCAAGAGCTTACTACATGCCAGGCACTGTACTTAGCTATTTAGTGCAGGGGTAGATACAAGACTATCAGATGGGACACAGCCCACGTCCCCCATGGGACTCCCAGTCTTAATCCCCATTTTACAGATGAGGTTACTGAGGCCCAGAGAAGTGAAGTGACTTGCCCAAGATCACCCAGCAGACAGGCGGCGGAGCTGGGATTAGAACCCAAGTCCTTCAGACTCCCAGGCTTTTGCTCCATCCACTAAGCCGCGCTGCTTCTCAGTCTGGCAGATAGATGAAGATGGGTGCAAGTTTTCTCAAGATGTATTTTCCATCTGCCAGATGTGACTTTGCTTTGGGGCTGACAATATTTTCCACTGCTTTAGCAATCATTCCCATTCATCAGTCTTTAGGCTTTGGATTCATCTTGTAGTCAAGACAAGTCATTTCAAGCTGAAGCACACACACAAAAAAAATACTCCTTTTATCGTCCCTTAGGATCATAGCCCAATTCATTCTCTCTTTCAGGAAGGTTAGTCCCAAGTCACTTGTATCCAACAGGAAGAAATAATTGTGGCCTCCAACAGAGAGAGAGAGAGAGAGAGAGAGAGAGAGAGAGAGAGAGAGAAAGTGTGTTTTTTCTCACTCTTGGAAATAATTTGGGCCTGCCTGTCCCCTCATCAGATTGTAAACTCTGTTTTTATTGGGCTTTCCCAAGCATTTAGCAGTCAATCAATCCAAGGTAATTATTGAGCGCTTACTCTGTGCAGAGCACTGTACCAAGCATTTGGGAGAGTACAACATAACAATAAGTACATGCTGCGGTGTCTTGGTTCCAAGACCTGCTGGATGATGATGAGGCTCTAACCTTGGATAATAATGATGGCATTTGCTAACCGCTTACTATTTGCCAAGCACTGTTCTAAGCGCTGGGGTAGGTACAAGGTAATCAGGTTGTCCCACGGGAGGCTCACAATCTTAATCCCCATTTTACAGATGAGGCCACTGAGGCACAGGGAAGTCAAGTGACTTGCCCAAAGTCACACAGCTGATAAGTGGCAGAACTGGGATTAGAACCCACAACCTCTGACTCCCAAGCCCAGGCTCCTTCCACTAAGCCACACTGCTTCTCTGGATGTGACTGCCATAGCTAGAGAAGACACGTGGCTCTGCCACTTGTCTACTGTGTGACCTTGGGCAAGTCACTTAACATCTCTGGGCCTCAGTTCCCTCATCTGTAAAAAGGGGATTTAGACTGGGGGCCCCATGTGGAACATGGACTGTATCTGGCCTGATTACCTGTAAGTACCCCAGCGCTTAGAACATTCCCTGTTCACAACAACCTTACTTGCTTTGCCCCTTAAGCGATGGAGATGGCTGGGACAGAGGGTCTTCAGCACTAGCCCAGGTCTCACTGGGAACCCTCCAAATCTCAAAGAATTTCTCTGGACATCCACAGTTTTTTTGTTTTTGTTTTTTAATGTCATTGGTTAAGCGCTTACTATGTGGACTAAACTTTAGGGTAGATACAAGATGATCCGGTAGGACACAGTCAATGTCCCCAGTGGGGCTCAAAGTCTTAATCCCCATTTTACAGCTGAGGTAACTGAGGTGCGGAAAAGTCAAGTGACTTACCCAAGGTCACACAGCAGACAAGAGGAGGAGCCAGGATCAGCCTCCAGGGTCCCCTGGCTCCCAGGCCCCTGCTCTTCCCACTAAGCTACGCTGCTTCTCAAAGTTGCTAAGTGATCTCCAGAGTACAGATCGACTGATGTCCTCTGATGCTTTTGAAAGATCGGTGAAAGTGGAATAGATGTTTGATGTGGCTCTCTATGCTTTTCCTGGCTCCGAGCCCAAGACCTGCCTGACTTCCAGGTGTGGGGCTGAGAAATGGAAGGTCTATCAAGGGAATGAACAGAGAAGTGGTTGAATTTCTTTTCTGGGAGTTTCTTATGAATTAATAATAACAATAGTAATAGTAGGATTCGTTAAGCGCGCTTACTGTGTGCCAGGCACTGTACTAAGCACTGGGTTGGACACAAGTCAATCATGTTGGACACAGTCCCTGTCCCACGTGGGGCTCACTGTCTCAATCACTGTTTTACAGATGAGGTAACAGAGATGTGAAGTGACTTGCTCAAGGACACACAACAGACATGTGGCGGAGCTGGGATTAGAACCCATGACCTTCCGACGCCCAGGCCCATGCTCTACGCACTACACTATGCAGCTTCATGAATTGAATACTCATCTGTTGGAGACCCAGATAATAGCAATAATAACTGCGGTATTTGATAAGTGCTTACTATGAGCCAGGCACTGTATTAAGTGCTGGGGTGGTTACAAGAAAATCAGATTGGACACAGTCCCTGTCCCACATGGGGCTCACGGTCTTAATCACCATTTTACAGACAAGGGACTGAGGCATAGAGAAGTCAAGTGACTTGCCCAAGGTAACACAGAATACAGGTGGCGGAGCCACAGTTAGAACCCAGTTCCTTCTGACTCCCAAGCCTGGGCTCTATCCATTAGGCCACGTTGCTTTGGGGATGCTGTGAGAGGTTTGTTAAGGACTTTTCCAGCCGTAGCCTCCCTTCATTAACCCACCCACCCACCTCGACTTCCTCCGGGCCATTATCTGTACCATGTTCTCCAAGTAACCACCCCTCAGTGAAGACCCACTTGTCAAGAAGCGGAACCCATCCATTAAAGCAGCTGTAGATAAAATCTGTAGAGCGCATAGAGGGTAGCAGCAAAGTGATTACCGAGAAGAAGGGTACGAATTAAGGAAATAATTCTCTAGCATTTTTAATTAAAACCTTCAACCCAAGGAGCTTGTTAATTTCAGCTTCTGCCGCCGTTTCCATTGCCGCTCGGTTCCCCGCCTCCTAAAGCGCCGCCTGAAGTGTCTGGCTTTGATTTTTCCTAAAGGGCGATGGGCCCTTGCTTTGGATGGAGGGATGATTATTATGGCCAGGCAAGGAAGCCCTCCCGGAGGAAAGCCGTGTCTGGCTGGTGGCCAGTGGCACGCTGGACGGTGCCCTGAGGGGACGTATGCCCACCGCAAAGGATCCGGGGAATCTGCAGGAGGCGAAGGGCCCTAGTCACTGGTGGCCACCAGCCTCCCCAGTGTCTTTTCATCTTTCTCCTTCCATCTCACAGCTGACCTCGGCCTCTGTCCTGGAGCACCCTCTAACTTCATATAATAATAAGAATAATAATAATGGCATTTATTAAGCGCTTAATATGGGCAAAGCGCCATTCTAAGTACTGGGGAGGTTACAAGGTGATCAGGTCGTCCCATGGGGAGCTCACAGTCTTCATCCCCATTTTACAGATGAGGTAACTGAGGCACAGAGAAGTTAAGTGGAGTCACACAGCTGACAAGTGGCCGAGCCGGGATTTGAACCTATGACCTCTGACTCCAAAGCCCGGGCTCCTTCCACTGCACCACGCTGCTTCTCTAATGATGATGATGGTATTTGTTAAGCACTTACTGTGTGCCAGGTACTAATCTAAGTGCTGGGTTGGATACAAGCAAACTGGAATAGACTCAGGCCTCGTCCCCCATGGGGCTCACAGTCTCAATCCCCATTTTCCAGGTGAGGGAACTGAGGCCCAGAGCAGTGAAGTGGCATGCCCAAGGTCACACAGTAGACATGTGGCAGAGCTGGGATTAGAACCCATGACCTTCCAACTCCCAGGCCTGTACTCTATCCACTAAGCCATGCTGCTTCTTATGATTACTATCCCCCAAACCATTGGAACCAGGGGACACTCTCACAGCCTGAGCCCATTTTTCACACCTGTCTGTCCACTTCCTAAGACTGTAAGCTCCAGGAGGGCTTACGTCTGTTGAACTCTCCCAAGTCCTGAGTATGGAATTTCACTCTCTGTCTGTGAGCAATAGGTTGCATGGACGCCACCGCTGCTGAAGTCAATGGTGGCTGATGAGCAAATTCATTCATTCAATCAATCGTATTTACTGAGCGCTTACTGTGTGCAGAGCACTGTACGAAGCACTTGGGAGAGTACAACACAACAATAAACAGATACATTCTCTGCCCACAACGAGCTTACAGTCTAGAGAAGCAAAATCTGATTGGTAATAGACAAACAGATTAATCAGATTTATTCATCAGCCATCCTCAGCATCTCCATCTCCTCATCTGTTCACTTCCCACATTTCCACTGCCCCTCTGAAGTCCGCAAGAGTTTCAGGGTTCACCTCCCGCCAAATTAGGCTCCGTCACTCAACCACCAGACTATGTCCTGGAGAATAACACTCAACTAGTAAGCACTCAATAAATATGATCAAATGAATGAATAAATGAATGAATGAGAATAATAATCGTGGTAGTTCGCTAAGCCAGTCAGTTATATTTAGTGAGTGCTTGCTGTGTGCAGAGCACTGTACTAAGTGCTTGGGAGAGTCCAACATAACAATACACAGACGCTTTTGCTGCCCACAGTGAGTTTACAGTCTAGAGAGGGAGACAGACTTTAATAGAAATAAATTATGGATATGTGCATAAGTGCTGTGGGGATCGGAGGGGGGATGAATAAAGGAGTGGGAGAAGAGGAAAGAAGGGCTTAGTTTGGGAAGGCCTCTTGGAGGAGATCAAAAAGGCTCCTAAGGGAGGGACAGTCATTAACAGTTGGATAGAGAAGCAGTGTGGCTCAGTGGAAAGAGCACAGGCTTTGGAGTCAGAGATCATGGGTTCAAACTCTGGCTCCGCCACTTGTCTGCTGTGTGACCTTGGGCAAGTCACTTAACTTATCTGTGCCTCAGTTCCCTCATCTGTAAAATGGAGATTAAGACTGTGAGCCCCATGTGGGACAACCTGATTACTTTGTATCTACCCCATCGCTTAGAACAGTGCTTGGCACATAGTAAGCGCTTAACAAATACCACCATCATTATTATATGAGGAGGGAGGGCAATCCAGGCCAGAGGCAGGATGTGGGTAAGAGGTCGCCGGCAAGATAGACGAGATCAAGGTACAGTGAGAAGGATGACATTAGAGGAGCCAAGTTTGGACAAACTTGTGCCAAGCACTGTGTTAAGCACTGGGGTAGATTCAAGATAATCAGGATCAGAAGCAGTCCCTGTCCTACACAGAGCTCACAGTCTATAGTGGAGGGAAAACAGGAATTTCATCCCCATTTTACAGATAATGAAGCCGAGGCCCAGCAGTGTTAAGTGACTTTCTCAAGGTCACACAGCGGGCAAGCAGTGGAGTAGGGATTAAGGAGCTGGGATGCCTGGCTCCCACTCATATGCCCCTTTCCCAGGGTCATGATTTGTTCCTCTTCCCCTGTCCTAAATGTGAAGTCTGAAAGTCTAGAAAGTTCTAGCCATTTCACAGGCTGGAAGTCCCACCACTGTGGTTTCCTTGGACAGGAGTCACGCTGAAGGGAGAATCCCAACTTACTCTATCATTTAAATCCAGGCTAATGTGTATTTACTATCTGTGCTCGATTAGTACCAATCAATATAACAGTTATTACTTAATGGGCGAAAATTGTAACTCTTACATCCCAGATCTGCCTGCTGTATTGCAGCTAATTGGTACAGAACACAGTCAGGAACTTAATGAAAATGGAAATCCTGGAACATTAATCAGATGGTTGTTTTGTAAGCATGAGACAGACGATCCTCAACCTAATTAAGAAATAAACAACGTTAATCAGTGCGCCGACAACATTTACTAATCATATATATGTCGCGAGAAAGAAATATGGAGCAATAATTCATCAAACCGTCCCAAATCCTCAATATTTTTTAGTTGAAGCAGTGTTGCCTAGTGGAAAGAGAATGGTCCTGGGAGTCACAGGACCTGAATTCTAACCTGTGTTCCACCACTTGTCTGCTGTGTGTCCTTGGGCAACTCGTTTAACTTTTCGGTGCCTCAGTTTCTTCACCTGTAAAATAATAACAATAATGGTATTTGTTAAGCACTTACTATGTGCTAGGCACTGTACTAAGATGGGTATCAAATACCCATCCTCCCTCCCCCTTAGAATGTGAGCCCCATGTGGGGCAGGGACTGTATCCACCCTGATTATCTTCTATTTTACCCTTGTGTTCAGCACAGTGCTGGCGCATTAAGTGCTTAACATACTGCAATGATTATGATTATTTAGCGAAAAGAAAGATAAACTCAACACATAGACTCAATGCTTGTGCAGCGTGTGTGTGTGTGTGTGTGTGTGTGTGTGTGTGTGTGTGTGTGTGTTGGCTTCTCTCAGCTCCCCTTCAAAATATCATTATCAAATCCTCCCCACCACAAACGATTATCTTTCCAATCTCCGGAGGCTTTGGGTTCATTACGACAGGGCTGATGTGATTAGAGCTAAGCCGAAATGTCTGATTAAAGATCGGAGCAAAAGCGGCAAGCCCCTCGTGTGCCAGCATACTGGCGATGAACGATTCAGGCGGGGGAGGGAGGGGAAAAGGGCGTCTCTGTGACCTCTTCGCTTGCCCCCAAATTCAGCTCTGCCATAATCTGGGCTCCATCTGGCCACTGTGCCATAAATAAACCCCCCCCGTGGCCCTTCCAGGGGAACTGACCCAGCCTCAAATCCCGGGCCAGATCTGCAGACCCACCAAACCATCTGCCTTCTTGTCTGCGCCCTGGGCATCAACCCGACTGAAAGAAGCAGTGCCATTTGAACAGTGCTTTGCACATAGTAAGCTCTTAATAAATGCCATCATTATTATTATTATTATTTGGCGGAAAGAGACTGGGCCTCAGAGCCAGGAGACCTGATTTTTCATCCCAGCTCCTCCACTTAATAATAATAATAATATAATAATAATGGTACTTGTTAAGCGTTTACTGTCTCAAGAACTATTCTAAGCAGTTGGGGTAGCTACAAGTAGCACTCACAGGGCTGCTGTGTGACTTTGCGCCAATCACTTAACAATGCCCCTTTTATGATTATGTGTCTGTTACAGTGTCCTGTTCTCTCCCAAGCACTTAGTCAGTCAATCGTATTTATTGAGTGCTTAACTGTGTGCGGAGCTCTGTATTAAGCGCTCAGGAGAGGACAATAGAACAATAGAACAGACATATCCCCTGCCCACAACGAGCGTACAGTCTAGAGGGGGAGACAGACATTAATAGAAATAAATAAATGGCAAATATGGACAAAAATGCTGTGGGGCTGGGAAGGGTGAGGAACAAAAGGAGCAAGTTAGGGCGACACAGACGGGAGTGGGAAAAGAGTGAAGGAGAGCTTAGTCAGGGAAGGCCTCTTGGAGGAGATGTGTCTTCAGTAAGGCTTTAGGTGGGGTGAGAGTAACTGTGGGATCTGAAGTGGGCGATCTCCTCCCAGGCTCCCAGGCCCAGGCAAGGTGGAGCCCTGCCCACAGGCTTAGACCAAGACCACACTTAATTAGCAGATTTCGCCAATATCCTTTTTGCTAGCGATTAGCATTTCAAAGCAAATCCAAAACCCCCACTGTGGCTGCCCTGAGCTTCAGGGAGAGTTCATTCATTCATTCAGTCAATCGTATTTATTGAGCGCTTACCGTGGGCAGAGCACTGTACTAAGAGTTCTGGCCTGCCGGAAATCAGGGAATCTTCTCCGGCAGAAGAGAAGCAGCATAGCCTAATGAAAGGGCCCGGGCCTGGGTGTTAGAGGACCTGTGTTCCAATTCCGACTTTGACTTGCACTTCTCTGGGCCTCATCAGCAATAGAAGGGATTCTATACTTCTTCTCCCTCCTACTTAGACTGTGATTGATTGATTGATTGATTGATTATCTTGTAGCTATCCCAGAACTCAGTACAGTGCTTGGCACATAATAAGCACTTAACGAATACTACAATTATACTTAACTTCTCTGTGCCTCAGTTACCTCATCTGTAAAATGGGGATTAAGACTGTGAGCACCCCCGTGGGACAATCTGGTCACCTTGTAACCTCCCCAGCGCTAAGAACAGTGCTTTACACATAGTAAGGGCTTAATAAATGCCATTATTATTATTATTATTATTATTATTCCTGCCTCAGAAACTCTATTTGATCTCAAGGTCCCTCTCTTCTGACTTGCACTTCTCCAGAAAACGCAGTAATTCCATTATTCCCCCAAACCGAGAGACTGGTCCTGTTCAATTTCTTTTTTTTTTTCCTTTTTTGAATGGTATTTGTTAAGCACTTACTTCATGGCAGGCACTGTACTAAGCACTGGGGTAGATGCCAACTAATCAGATTGGACACAGTCCCTGCGCCACAAGGGACTCACAGTCTTAATCCCCATTGTGGCTCAGTGGAAAGAGCACGGGCTTTGGAGTCAGAGGTCATGGGTTCAAATCCTAGCTCCGCCATTTGTCAGCTGTGTGACTTTGGGCAAGTCACTTAACTTCTCTGTGCCTCAGTTACCTCGTCTGTAAAATGGCGATTAAGATTGTGAGCCCCCCGTGGGACAACCTGATCACCTTGTAACCTCCCCAGCGCCAAGAACAGTGCTTTGCACATAGTAAGCACTTAATAAATGCCATCATTATTATTATTATTAATTAGAATCCAAGTCCTTTTGATTCCCAGGCCCGGGCTCTAACCACTATGCCACTCTGCTTCTCTGCTAAGAGGCTGTCTGACTCTGCCTCCCTCCTCAGGCCCCGATTACCTTCCCCCATCCAGGCTACTGGGTAATCTATATGGCGGATTGTTTGGGAAGCTGACCACCATCCAGGTCAGGGAACTTGGACTATGTGCTATTCCCAAACCCTGAAAACGAAATCAAAGCTGTGGATAGTTTCTTCCCCCATTTCATTCCAAACTGCTATTTTTTATATCTACAGGATGCAGGAAGATGAAGAAGGAGTTTCTGTTTGACACGGAGGTGGATGGGATAAGGAATCTATAAATAATGCTTTTATAAATATTTATATCTTTATAAGTATATTATCTAGACTGTAAGCTCGTTGTGGGAAGGTAATATGTCTGTTTATTGTTATATCATACTCTTCCAAGCGCTTAGTACAGTGCTCTGCACACAGTAAGAGCTCAATAAATACAATTGACTGACTGACTGAAACCTGTCTGCCAAATGATGATGATGGCATTTATTAAGTGCTTACTATGTGCAAAGCACTGTTCTAAGCACTGGGGTGATACAGGGCTATCATATTGTCCCACGTGGGGCTCACAGACTTCATCCCCATTTTACAGATGAGGTAACTGAGGCCCAGAGAAGTTAAGTGACTTGCCCAAAGTCACACAGCTGACAAGTGGCGGAGCTGGGATTTGAACCCATGACCACTGACTCCAAGCCCATGCTCTTTTCCACTGAGCCACGCTGCTTCAAATCTGTTGTATTATACTCTCCCAAGTGCTTAGTGCAGTGCTCTGCACACAGTAAGCCTTCAGTGAGTTCCACTGATTGATCAATTATCTCAATTATCTCATCTCAAGGAATGGGGATCAGATGGACCCCACTACCATTCAGAGCCTAGCACCAGCCTGGAGAGGAGACAAACTCTCTACATCCAGAAATAATAACAATAATAATAGTAATAATGGTATTTGTTAATCATGTCTATGTGCCAGGCACCGTACTAAGCGCTGGGGTAAATACAAGATGATCAGGTTGGACACAGTCATGGAACTGACCGGCCCCAACCTCAGCGCTGCAAAGCCAATGCTCAGAATTCTGGTTTCCTTTTCCAAGGTCGGATCTCTTCTTTGAATAATTATGGTATTTGTTACAGGCTTACTATGTGCCAACCACAGTTCTAAGCACTGGGGTAGATCCAAGGTAATCAGGTTGGACACAGTCCCTGTTCCAGGTGGAGCTCACAGTCTGGAAGCAGTGTGGCTCAGTGGAAAGAGCACGGGCTTTGGAGTCAGAGGTCATGGGTTCAAATCCTGGCTCCACCAACTGTCAGCTATGTGACTTTGGGCAAGTCACTTAACTTCTCCGTGCCTCAGTTACCTCATCTGTAAAATGGGGATTAAGACTGTGAGCCCCCCGTGGGACAACCTGATCACCTTGTAACCTACCCAGTGCTTAGAACAGTGCTTTGTACATAGTAAGCGTTTAATAAATGCCATCATTATTATTATTAATCCCCATTTTACAGATGAGTCAACTGAGGCACAGAGAAATGAAGCCACTTGCCGAAGGTCACACCGCAAACAAGTGGTGGAGATGGAATTAGAACACAGATCCTTCCGACTCCCAGGCAGGTGTTCTATCCATTAGGAGACACACACACGCGCGCGCACACACACACACACGCCAACTTGTACTTCCCAAACGCTTAGTACAGTGCTCTGCACACAGTAAGCACTCAATAAATATGATTGAATGAATACACACACACACACAAACACACACACACACTCTCTCTCTCTCTCTCTCTATCCCTTGGCTCTACTCTACAGTTTTTCCCCAAAGCCTTTCATTTGCATTAACCACACATCGATTCAGCTCCAGTTCACAAATAATAATGTGGATAGTAAATGATAGCGATAAACAATAACGAAAGAATATTAAAAAAACCCTCCAATGTAAGGAGACTGAGTAGCCAACATCCAGGCGACACAGCCAGGTTTGTGGCCAATCTCCCCAGACGCTGACCCTCTCACGGTGACCCTGAAAGCCTTTCCCATGGATGAGGTGGGTGATCACTGTTATTTACTGCAGTGTTCTGAGCACAGCCATAAAACTCAAAGCCGCACTAGGCATTCAGGGAGATGGTGAAATTGCAGCTTCCTCGAAAGTTGGATTTATAAAGCCAAAAAAAATGATTATTCCTCACCCTCGGACACCGCCGGCTGAGTTTATAAACTCAGAAACCCCAAACCAACCCCTCAATGGTCACGGGAACCAAAGCACAAGAATTTCACAGCCAACGACTGATCAAAATAGACTATTTCCTGCTTCCCCTAAAGGAAGCTACGACTATTCTGGAACTTCCTAAGATGGAGAATGTCCTGGTACACTTCAGCTAGAGAAAGAAAAGAAAAATATCTCATTTCGTGGATCTTTGTGTTGGCTGACTGTAAGGGGACATAACACTCTGCTGATGAAATGGCTGTTTTAGACAACAATCATTCAACCGCTCGAAAACATGTGGGAGGAATTTGGGGGGGTTTTGTTGTTGTTTTTAATGAAATTTATGGAGCACTTATTGTGGGCAGAACACCGTACTAATCACGTGGGAGAATACAACAGAGTTGGTACGCACAATCCTTGGCCTCAAGGAGCATACTATCTACAGGGGAAGGAAGACATTAAACTCACAGATCTGTCTATCAATAGCCTGTGTTGAGCACTGTAATAATGATGGTATTAGTTAAGCGCTTACTATGTGCCAGGCACTGTATTCATCCCCATCCCTCTCCCAGCCCCACAGCACGGATATCCACATCTGTCATTTGTTTTTTATATAAATGTTGGCCTCCCCTTTTATACCGTAAGCTTGGTGTGGGTAGGGAATGTGTCTGTTCATGGATGTGTTGCACTCTCCCAAGTGCTTAGTGTGCTCCGCACACAGTAAGCACGCAATAAATACAATTGACTGACAAGTGGGATTAGAACCCGGGTCCCCCGACTTCCAGGCCCCAGTATCTTCCCACTAGGCTACGCTGCTTCTCGAAAACCAAGCCGGTTTTCCCCCTCACCACCTCCGGCCCTTTTCCTTATCACTCACCCTAATCTCTCCACTGTGGGTTGATTTATGCCGACGGCAGGCAGTCCATAGCCCTGTGGCGGAATGCTTACTACCGGCCCTCTAGGAAATTATTACTCCTAGGTAATTTCAAACCCCTAGACTCTGGTACTGCCTCCCATATATTACGCCTCAGCAGGCACTGTATCAAAGTATGGCAAGCGGGCCTTGTATTTCACCACGCACTTGGAAGGGATTGGTTTCAGGAGGTGACAAGGACGTAACATTTACATCCCATTCAAAGGCTCTTGGGATTTGTTTATTTAAGGGTTTGGTTGCAGAGAAATATCCTGGAATTAGCTATTCCTAGTAGTGTGAGGACAACTATCTCCAATCCAATTAATTTAAACCTACCCTAGTGCTTAGTCTAATGCTTAACACATAGTACGCCCTTACCAAATACCCCCATTACTATTATTAATATTATTAATAATGTTATTATTAATAATATTATTATCTCCTCTTTCAGATGAGGAAACGGAGGCTCAGAGAGATTAAGTGACATACCCAAGGTTACACATGAATACCATATATAACCCTCCTTTGGGGTTTACTGAAGACAGGGAGATTTTATGCATTTTTTCTAGTTTGGCGGAAAATCAATCAATCCATCAATGGCAGGGAATGAATCTGTTTTATTGTTGTGCTGAACTCTCCCAGATGCTTAGGTCAGTGCTGTCCACACAGTAAGTGCTCAATAAATACAACTGATTGATTGATTGGTATTTATTGACTCTAGACTGTGAGCTCATTGTGGACAGGGAATGTCACTGTTTATTGTTGTATTGTACTTTCCCAAGCACCTAGTACAGTGCTCTGCAACAGTAAGCGCTTATAAATATGATTGAATGAATGAATGAGTGCTTACTATGTGCAGACCACTGTATTGAGCGGTTGGGAGAATACAGTACAAGGGAGTTAGCAGACACATTCCCTGCCCACAATGAGCTATGAGTCTAGAGAAAACATTAACATGGGACCAACAAGCTCTTCAGTGTTTTGTGCCCTTAAAGTTAGCCCCTTATCACACAGTCCTAAAAAAGCAGTGTGGCCTAGTGGAAAGAGCACAGACCTGGGAGTCCGAAGACCTGGTTTCTAGTCCCCGCTCTGCCACTTAACCTTCTGAGTGACCTGAGGTAAGTCATTTCACTTCTCTGTGCCTCAGTTCCCTCATCTGACAAATGGGGACTCAATACCTGCTCTCCCTCCCCCTTAGTCTGTGAGCCCCTCATGGGACAGAGACTGCATCTGATCTGATTATCTTGTATGTACCCCAGGGCTTAGAACAAGGCAGGTGGGAGGGGAGTGAAATGGGGTGGGGTGTTGGGTCTTCACCACCCCACCGATAGCCAGCTCTTCTTCCAGATTCCTGCTGGGCCTTGTCTCTACCGCCCTGGGTAAGTCTCTGGCCCTGTTTTTCTTTTCTTTTTTTTATGGTATCTGTTACTGTGTCAAGCCCTGTTCGAAGTGCTGGGGTAGAAACCCGCTGAACAGGTTGAACACAGTCCCTGTCCCACATGAAGCTCACAATCTTCATCCCCATTTTACAGATGAGGGAACTGAGGCACAGAGTAGTGAAACATCTTGGCCGAGGTCACACAGCAGATGAGTGGCAGAGCCGGGATTAGAATCCAGGTCCTTCTGACTCCCAGGCTCTATCTTTAATGGCATTTGTTTCTAGACTGTGAGCCCGTTGTTGGGTAGGGACTGTCTCTATATGTTACCGACTTGTACTTCCCAAGCGCTTAGTACAGTGCTCTGCACACAGTAAGTGTTCAGTAAATACGACTGAATGAATGAATGAAGTGCTTACTCTGCGACAGGCACTGTACTAAACTCTGGGGTAGATACAAGCTAATCAGGTTGGTCTTCAGCCCCATTTTACAGATGAAATGTAAAAATGAGATGAGGGAACCATTGGAGTTTCCGGCTTTCTCCAGAGCCCCAGGTAATAATAATAATAATAATGCTACTTAGGCCCCTCTCAGGGTCGCAATTGGAGACTTTCAAGTCCTCTACCAGTCTTGGCTAGGGGAGGGAGAGTCAAGCAGAGGCATACTTATTCCATTCCTAGCTTGGGCAGTGGCTAGCAAGTGGAAGGCAATCTGCTACAAATCAAAACTCAGCCGTGCTGGGCAGCAGCAGCACAGGAGAGAGTGGAGGGCAGACTCGAGTTTACTGCGCGGAAGGCGGCAGTGGTAAACCACGTCTGGATTTTTACCACGAAAACTCTAAGGATACACTACCAGAACCATCGCAGATGAAGAGCAGGGTGTTCTGGGAGAGATATGTCCGTGGTGTCACCGTGGGTCGGAACCGACTCGACGGCATAAGACAAGACTTCTAAAGTGCTTACTACGTGCGCTGTTCTAAGCACTGGGGTAGATACAAGTGAATCAGGTTGGACACAGTCCCTGTCCCACAGTCTCAATCCCCATTTCACAAATGGGGCCCAGAGAGGTGAAGCGACTTGCCCCAGGTCACACAGCAGACATGCCGCAGAGCCGGGATGAGAACTCAGGTCCTTCCGACTCCCAGGCCCGGACTTTATAATAATAATGGCATTTTTATTAAGCGCTTACTATGTGCAAAGCACTGTTCTAAGAGCTGGGGAGGTTACAAGGTGATCAGGTTGTCCCACTGGGGGCTCACAGTCTTAATCCCCATTTTCCAGATGAGGTAACTGAGGCACAGAGAAGTGAAGTGACTTGCCCAAAGTCACACAGCTGACAGTTGGTGGAGCCGGGATTTGAATCCATGACCTCTGACTCCAAAGCCCGGGCTCTTTCCACTGAGCCACTCTGCTTCTCCTAGGTGCCAAGCAAATGCTGGACGGGGAGCGGGTGGGCTCCTGCCGGAGGCAGTGTTTGGGGCAAACCAGAAGCAGAGATGAATATTGCCTGAGCGGGAGAGCTGGCTTCCTCTTTAATTGGCCTAACTGCTTCTGCAACAAGGAAAACATTTTCGGTGTTAACGAGGCAAACTGTTAATTAAAAGAGCGATACCTTCAGGGGGTTTTAATTTCAGAGAGACACCAGCCTGGGTAGAGAATATGCATCTCTCACTGGAACCGGGCTGCCCCCTTCAATTCCGAGGACGATGACTTCCCTCTGCTAATTGGGATTCCGGAGTTTGCTCTCCAAATCCTCTGCCGTCTCTGAGGAGGACTTGTGGGAAGGCATCTCTTTGACTAGTGGAAGCAGTGGAAGTATTCATTCGTTTGTTCAATCGTATTTATTCAGCGCTTTCTGTGTGCAGAGCACTGTACTAAGTGCTTGGGAGAGCTCAATACAGCTTCAGTGCTTAGAACAGTGCTTTGCACATAGTAAGCGCTTAATAAATGCCATCATTATTAACAAGAAGTAGAGAAGTAGCATGGCCTAATGGATGGAGCACAGGGCTGGGAGTCAGAGGATCTGGGTTCTAATCAACCACGTGTCTGCTGGGTGATCTTGGACAAGTCACTTCACTTCTCTATGCCTTGGTTACCTCGTCTATAAAATGGGGGTCAAGACTGTGAGCCCCATAGGGGACAGGGATTGTGACCAACCTGTTTAGCCTGTATCCACCCCAGCATTTACAACAGTGCTTGGCACATAATAATAATAATAATGGCATTTATTAAGCACTTATTATGTGCAAAGCACTGTTCTAAGTGCTGGGGAGGCTACAAGGAGATCAGGTTGTCCCACGGGGGGCTCACAGTCTTAATCTCCATTTTACAGATGAGGGAACCGAGGCCCAGAGAAGTTAAGTGACTCGCCCAAAGTCACACAGCTGACAATTGGCAGAGTCAGGATTCGAACCCATGACCCCTGACTCCAAAGCCCGTGCTCTTTCCACTGAGCCACACTGCTTCTCTATTATTTTTCTGTCTTTCTTTTCAGATTCATCACTGACCCAGAGCCTTGGGAGACGTGGCTGTTCCTCAACAAACTCTGCAGGTGAGTAGGTTACATACTTTTTTTTTTCCTGGTGCTTCTTCTCCCTTTTCCTGCATCTAGTCCTCCTCATAAAAAAACCAAAACAACTGTACAAGGCTTTTAAACAAAAACCCCACTACCTCCCCATTTTAAAAACAAAAATCATTCTCCCCGACTTATCCGTGCTTGAGCGAAAGGTTTGTTGGTGCTCCCTGCAGATCAAATCGATTTTTGGTGCCCATGATCTTTCCACTGAGCCACGCTGCTTCTCTTAACACTTAACAAAGCACGTAACAAATACCACAATTATTATTGTTGTAAGTACAAATGGTATTTATTAAGGACTTATGGGGGGCAGTGCACTGTACTACATTAGTGTTTGTCTCCCGCTCTAGACTGTAAACTCATTGTGGGGTGGGAATGTGTCTGTTATATTTTATAGTGTACTCTCCCAAGTGCTTAGCACAGTGCTCTGCATGCAGTAAGCTTGCAATAAATATGACTGATTGACTAAGTGCTGGGAAAGAATGCCCAAGTGAGAATTAGGCATGGTCCCTGTCCCTCAAGGTAGGGGGGAGGAGAAAGGGGTAAAGGTGTTCTAGTTGTTAGAGCCCGGGCCTGGGCGTCAAAAGGACTGGGGTTCTTATCCCAGCTCCGCCACTTGTCCGTTGTGGGGTCTTGGACAAGTCACTTATCTTCTGCCACTTGGTATCAGGAAAAAAAAAAGATCCATTTTTGATAATGAGGCTGTAAGAAAACACCGTTTGTTCCCAAGGTATTGAAAATAACATGATGTGTCCCCCCCGCAGCCTCCAGGGGAGGGCTGAGATATTCTTTTTCTCCTAGGAGAAGAAACCGGTCTCCAGAAACACTCGTCCAACCTTCCCAACACTGCATTTAGGACGGTCGCCTCCGCGCCGTGATTTTATAAGCACGAGACGGGTCCATGTGGTGAGGATCCTGGATCTCTTTACACTAAAAGCAGCATAATGCACAGTTAATATTGAGAATGGGATGAATCCAAATGTCCCATTCCCTATTCCAATTACCTCCGCTGCTGGTCTGCAGGGCCACAATTTGCTTAATGCACGGGGAGTCGGCTGGCGCTGTGGATTTATGCCTGTCGCTGAATGCCGGGTTCTCTCATGGTAATAAGTTATATTCCTGTTATGCAGCGGGCAATAAAAAAAATCAGATCTTTACTTGCTAGGTTTGGGAGAGAGGTTCCATGGCCAGAATGGTGCCTTATAAGTCCCAAATATTAACACCCTGTTTTTGGTGTCTAAACTGTAAGCTCCATGAGGGTGGGGACTGTGTCTGTTATATTGCTGTATTGTACTCTCCCAAGTGCTTAGTATAGTACCCTGTAATAATAATAATAATAATAATGGTATTTGTTAAGCACTTACTATGGGCAAAGCACTGTTCTAAGCGCTGGGGAGGTTACAAGGTGGTCTGGTTGTCCCATGTGGGGCTCACAGTGAACCAGAAGACCCAATAAGAAACATGTAACCAAGGTTGGTGCAGCCAAACTACGATGCCTGGAATGTAAACTCGTTTTGGGCAGGGAATGTGCCGATTCTGCTCTCGCTGCCGGAAATCATTTGCCCGAGAGACATCCCCGTTAGATAATAATAATAATTATGGTATTTATTAAGCGCTTACTATGTGCCAAGCACTGTTCTAAACACTGGGGTACATACAAGGTAATCAGATTGTCCCAGGTGGGGCTCACATCTTAACCCCCATTTTACAGATGGAGTAACTGAGGCACAGAGAAGTTAAGTGACTTGCCCACGGTCACACAGCAGAAAAGTGGCAGAGCGGGGATTAGAACCCACGTCTTCTGACTCCCAAGCCTGTGCTCTATCCAGTCCTTGTTGGCAGGGACAGCATGCTTACCTCTAACTGAACTCACCCAACTCCTTGGTACGGAGCTTCACACTTTATAGGGGCTCAATGAGTATCACCGAACGATGGGTGGTTTTCAGAGCATTTTGGGCCTTGGGGGATAGAGAATGGCCAAGGCTCAGCCATTCTGACCTAAGGCAGTCAGTTGATCGTATTTCTTGAATGCTTACTGTGTTCAGAACACTGTACTAAGCGCCTGGGAGAGTACCATAGAACAATAGAACAGACACATTCCCTGGCCACGGGTGACCAGAAGTATCGAATTCAACAGGACTGTCGTGCATTTTGACCAGCTGGTTCACTGCTTAAGAGTCAGAAGACCTGGGTTCCAGTCCAGGATCTAGGTTGTTGTGTGACCTTGGACAAGTCACTCACCCTCTCTGGGCTATTTATTTATTTATTTGATATTATTTGTCTAGAATTATTTGTCTTTGTTATTATTTATTGATATATATTTGTCTAGAATTGGGAATTTTGGCCTCCTTGCCTCCGGGAGATTCCTTCCACAAACTCTGGGCTTCTGGGAATAAGATCCCTGCTTCTCCTTCCCTCTTAAATTAGGAGAGCCCTATCTGGGGCAGGAACTGCATACCAACTGATTATCTCATACCCACCCCAGAACAGAAAAAGGGCTTAACCATCCCCCTTGCTATTAATATTATGATAATAATAATGATGATGATGGTGGTATTCGTTATGAACTTACTACATATCAAGCACTGTTCTACATGCTAGGGTAGATACACGCTAATCAGATTGGACGCAGGCCCTGGCCCACACGGGGCTCACAGTCTTAATCCCCATTTTCCAAATGAGGGAACTGAGGCCCAGAGAAGTGAAGTGACTTGTCCAATGTCACACAGCAGACAAGTGGTGGAGCCAGGATTAGAACCCAGGTCCTTCTGAGTCCCAGGCCTGGGCTGTAGCCACTAGGCGATGATGCTCACCCCGGAATTGAGGGTCCGTCAGCCCCAGAACTGGCTGGTTATTGTTGGGCTCCTGGTTTGGGCCAGTCCAGGCCCACAGAGAACAGAGGCGGGAGGGACCCAAGACCCAACGGCTTCTAAAAGGATCAAACCGTGCCACTTCACAGCATCTAATTAGGTCATCCGGCACCCCACCCATTCCCACCCCGGAATGACGTGATCTGGGCCTGGTGGTCTGTGCTCCGAAACGCTGTTCTCCGTGCACGAATCACAGCCCTGGTTCATGCAACAGAGAGAGGCGGGGAGGGATGAGGACAGAGTTGGAGTGGACGGGATATTTATTTGTCTAGAATTGGGAATTTTGGCCTCCTTGCCTACGGGAGATTCCTTCCACAAACTCCGCTGCCGTTGTTTGGACAGAAAATGTGTTTACCCACTCGGCCGAGGAACAAAATGTTTGAAAAATGAATAAGCCCTGATTCTCTTGGGGACATGTGGGTGTGGAGGAGAGTGAATGAGGAAGGGTTGAGGGGAAGGAGGGGGAAAAGGTCACTTCAAGAAACTACTTTGACAAGCAACGAGGCAGAACGTGCCTGTTCAGTATGCATTCAATCATATATATTGAGCGCTTACTGTGTGCAAAGCACTGTACTAAGTGCTTACACTGGCTCTGCTCCCCCATCCCCGCCGGAAATCCCCTGAGTCTCTGATAAATAATAATGATGGTATTTGTTACGTGCTTACTATGTGCCAAGCGCTGTTCTAAGCACTGGGGTAAATACATGGTAATCAGTTCATCCCATGTGGGGCTCACAGTTTCAATACCCATTTTACAGATGAGGTAACTGAGGCACAGAGAAGTTAAGTGACTTGCCCAAAGTCACAAAGCTGACAAGTGGCAGAGCCGGGATTAGAACCTCCGTCCTAATACATTGGAGCTAAAGGCGGGGGTTGGGTTGACTCGAGAAGGGTATTGTGAATTTATCTTCATCCACTATATGTTACGCGTTTACCAAAACAAAGCAAAAACACCCCTGCAGGTTATTCCCCAGGACCAGACAGGCAGGCAACATGAGAGAAAACTCTCCTCATGCTCTCTCATGTAATTTGTACAAAACATTGACTGGCTAACATCAAGACTGTCCTTTGTTGCACGGCTATTTTTAATTTTGCCTTTTAGCCTCTTGAAATGTCTCTGCTCTAAAGAACTCTCTCTCCGCACCCCCCATACTCTTCCCCCACCCACTCTCCTCCTCTACTCGCCCCCAGCTTGCCCTGGCCCTTGACAGGCCCTGGCTGCTGCCAACAGAGCGATGCCCGCTGCCAAAGCCGGGAAGCGATGAGCGGTAGCCCAGAGAACCCAGGAAAACACCACCAGAAACTGCTTCCGCAGCTCCACACTGCTCTGTCCCCTCACTGCTCCCCTCTGTCCTAGTCGACTAATCAGTCGTAGTTAGTGAGTGCTTACTATACAGACGGCACCCTACTAAGCGTTTGGGGGAGTATGATACAACAGAATGAGCAGACACATTCCCTGCCTAGGGGGAGCTTACAGTCTAGAGGTGGAGGAGGAGATGAATATGAATAAGTAATGGGCTCCACATGACGCTCGCTTTTGGTACCTCTCTCTCGCTTCCTGCAGCATGGCCTAATGGCTAGAGCCCGGGCATGGGAGTCAGAGGACCCGGGTTCTACTCCCAGCTCCGCCACTTTTCTGCTGTGTGACCTTGGGCAAGTCACATCACTTCTCTGAGCCTGTTACCTCATCTGTAAAATGGGGATTAAGAGTGTGAGCCCCATGAGAACATGGACTGTGTCCAACCTGACTAAACTGTATCTACCCCAGCGCTTAGAACTGTGCTTGGCACACAGTAAGCGCGTAACAAACACCATGATGATGATGATTATTATTATTATTATTAAGATCTGCTGCCCGACACTGATTTTTTACAAATCTGATTGTTTCTGAAGCGGAATATTTTCCCCCAACGATGTCACCCAGCAGAAAATCATTTCAACCAGAGGGTGTGGGGTTTTTTTGAGTCACTTGTCTCATTCTGTGACTCCAAGTTATTTATCTCAGGGGAAAAGAGCAAAACGTTACCTAATTTGGCCCGAAAGAAAGCTCTCCCTCCATTATTTCAGCCGAGCATATATCAACTTTGAGAGAGCCCTCCAATGTTTACAAAAACCACTCTGAAACAATGCACAAATCTTCACAGATTTGGTCACCAGGCTGTAAATGAAGTCCATGAAGCCAAGATGTTTTTAGCAGTGGGGAATTAAAGTCTCCTTGGCTAGGGGTGCTCTAGAATTCTTAACCAGATCCACCCCCTCTCTGTCTTTTCACTGCCCCTCTGTCCTGACCCTGCCTCTCTAACCCACCCTCTAACCCTCTCTGGCCTCTTCACGACCCCTCAGCCACCTCAAGACCCCTCTCTCCCCCCTCACTGCCCCTCCTCTTTCCCTTCACTGGCCTTCTATCCCTATTCTTCCTCTCTGTCCCCCCACCCTTCAGTGAGCTTTCTTGTCAGCCAGTCATTTTTATTGAGCACTTGCTATGTGCACAGCACTGTACAAAGCGCTTGGGAGAGTACAGTAAGACAGAGTTGGTAGACACATTTCCTGCCCACAGGGAGCTTACAGTCTAGACGGGGAGACGGATGTTAATATAAATTAATAGTAATAAAGTTTCCTTAAGCATTAATAGTAATGAAGTTTCCTTAAGCCTATCTCTTGGCTAAAATATCATTTTACATCCTCAATTGACCTCTAATAACCCATTCTGGATGATTCATCCGCGAATTTCTCCCATCCCTCTTGAATCTGCTGTTACTTTCCACCTTCACGCCTTGTTTTGGGGTGTGCTTTTTTATGGCAGTTGTTAAATGCACTCTACTAAGTGCTGGGGTAGATACAAGATAATCAGGTTGGATAGAGTCCCTAACCCACATAGGGTTTAAAGTCTAAATCCCCATTTTACAGATAAGGTAACTGAGGCACAGAGAGGGAAGTGACTTTTCTGTAGCAGGCAAGAAGCAAAGTCAGGATTAGAACCCAGGACATCAGGCCTAGGTTCTTTCCTGTTTCCCTAACCGACTCCCAGGGTTTACCTCTCTCTGCAGGAAAGTTTCCTCCCATCGATTTAGAACAAGCTTCACGTGGGAATTTCCATCCTGCTACGCTGGGGTTTGGTGAACTTCAGTTCTGAGTTCCAAGATTTTATAAAATGCAATCCCACCCGCTCTAAGCCACTACCTTTCCAGACCAAAAAGTCAGAATACCTCCAGTCCTTCCTCACAGGGTTATTTCTCTACCCGCTCTAAGCAACTCGGTTCCATATTTCTGTCCAATTCTACCGTGTCCTTCCTCTTCTCTGCCCACTGTAACTCAAAGTTCCAGGACAGTGACCAGGGAATGGCTCTAGATGCTTTGAGTGGGACGGTTGGTGGGAAGGAGGCCCCCTGGAAAAACAGACCCACGAGATCCACGGGGGCTTTTTATTAGTAATAATAATACTGATGGCATTTGTTAAGCACTTATAATGTTGCAAGCACTATTCTAAGCGCTGGGGTAGATACAAGGTAATCAGTTGTCCCAGGTGGGGCTCACAGTCTTATACAGATGAGGTAACTGAGGCAGAGAGATGTTAAGTGACTTGCCCAAAGTCAACCAGCAGACAAGTGGCAGAGGCAGGATTACAACCCACAACCTCTGACTCCCAAGCCCAGGCTCTTTCCACTAAGCCACGCTGCTTCTTTTTTTGAGCCGGCTGGCCCTGGGAGGGCCTTACCCAAAGGCCTCTGGGCTTCATATCAGCCAAGCTCCTTGTGGGCAGGGAATGTGTCTGCTTGTTGTTGTACTGTACTCTCCCAAGCGCTTAGTCCAGTGCTTGGCACACAGTCAGAGCTCAGTGAATACGATTGAATGAAAGAATGAATGTCAAACCTTCCCAGATTCCCACTATTTATGGAATGGGTCCTGTTTGCCGGGCTCTGCACAGTGAACTGTGGGGCATCACTGACATCTGCTGGAACCCGACCAGACCATACTTGGTTACTCTCTAACTTCCACCCCTGGCCTTTCTTTAACAAGAAGCCCCTCTCTCCCCTCTGTGCTCCTCTATCCCGTAGTAATAATAATAATTATAATAATAATAATGGTATTTGTTAAGCTCTTACTATGTCCTAGACGCTGTACTAAGCACTGGGGTGGACACAAGCAAATCGAGTTGGAACAATCCCTGTCTCACGTGGGGCTCAAAGTCTCAATCGCCATTTTGTAGATGAGGTAGCTGAGGCACAGAGAAGTCAAATGACTTACCCAAGGTCACAGAGCAGACAAGCGGCAGGGCTGGGATTAGAATCCATGACCTCCTAGGCCCGTGCTCTATTCACTATGCCACGCTGCTCTGCCCTTCATAACAATAATTAATAATGATGGTATTTGTTAAGCGCTTGCTATGTGTCTGGCACCGTACTAAGCGCTGGGGTGGATATAAGAAAATCGGGATGGAATAAACCTGTCTCCGAGATAACCTTTTGAACACAACGCACAGTCCGTAAAGTTTCCTTCCACAGTGCCACAGAGTTAATAGACATGATCCCTGCCTTCGAGAAGTTCACAATATAGCAAAGGAGACAGAGATTAAAATGAATTACTGGTAGGGGAAGCAAAGAGTATATATACAGAAAAGGTAAAGGGGTGCTGGGCCTGGAGTGAGTTGCAAAGTGCTTAGGTGTAAAGACTTGTATGCTTGGGTAGGGAGGAAAATAGGGTGGGGAGAGGAGTGATAAATCAGGGAAGGCTTCCTGGAGGAGGCATGGCTTTTAAGTTGGGCTTTGAAGATGGAGAGAGTGGTGGTCTGTCCAAAATGAAGCGGGAGGGAGAACCTGGCAGGAGGGAGGGCATGAGCTAGGGGGTTATGAATGAGAGACTTCTCAGCATTTATGTTTCAGTCAACCACTCAATCAATGAATGGTGTTTACTGAGCCATTACTGGGTGGGTAGCACTGTACTAAGGGCCTGGGAAAGGACAAGACAAGAGAGTTGGTGGGACCTGAGTTCTAACCTCAGCTCCGCCACTTACCTACTGGCTACACACTTCACCTCTCTGGGCCTCAGTTCCCTCATCTGCAAAATGGGGATTCAACCCCCGTTCTCCTTCCTACTTTGACGGTGAGCCCCATGAGGGTCTTGTAGATTTCATATCTACCCCAGCGCCCACTACGGTGCTTGACACATAGTAAGCTCTTAACAAATGCCACAGTTGTTCTTCTTATTGTTAGACCAGATCCCTACCCACTAGGAACTTACTCTGACTTTGGGGTGACAGACAGCGGCTGGCAAGGGCTTTCAAAGATCACCCCCTCTTTTTAACCTCTCACCACCATACCCCTAAAATGCCAACCAGTCTCCCCAACTCAACATTTGCAACCTGGCAAAGGTTTGGGTCTGAGCGGCTGCATTTAGGGCTAGAACTTTTCTAGCTGTCCGACTCAGTTCCACTGCTGACCTGCTCCCCTTCCCTCCCTCCCCCCGCCCCTCCACCCCCGGCCCTTCTGGTTTCTAGGCTTTTCTTTTCTTTTTTATGGTATTTGCTAAGCGCTTACTATGCATCGAGCACTGTTCTAAGTGTTGGTCCCCTTCGCTTCCTCCCTCCTACCCCCCACCCTCAGACCTCCCTCCCAGCCTGAGGGAGGGAACAGCCCTGTCTCTAACGTGTTTCCTTTCCTGGATCAGTCTAGTAAGAGGGTTAGGGGTTTCCCAGAATCCTCTCTGGTTCTCTCCCAGATCCTTCCCATAAGTATGTCTCTGCTCCATTCTTCCCCCTCATTCTCTCCTGGACCTCTCCTACCTCCCCTCTCGTCACTGGGCTTGAACAGGAATCCTTTCGATTTCCTTCCGCCGCACACTCTACTGCTGTCTTTCTCCACTCCAGTCCATACTTCACTCCGCTGCCTGGATCATCTTTCTAGAGAAACGTTCAGAGGTTGTCTATCCACCTCCATATCAAACAAAAACTCTTCACCACTGGCTATTAAGCTCTCCATCACATTGCCCTCTCCTACCTCAACTCGCTTCTCTCCTTCTACAATCCAGCCCACACATTTCACTCTTCTAATGCCAACCTCCTCACTGTTCCTCAATTTCACCTGTCTTGCCGCCGACCCCTGGCCTACTTCCTGCCCCTAGCCTGGGACACCCTCCCTTCTCAAATCTGACAGACAATGACTCTCCCCATCTTCAAAGCCTTATTTAAGGCACACCTC